>NC_047530.1:1602500-1902500 GCF_012275295.1 Melopsittacus undulatus
ATATGTGTCTATGTGTGTAAATAGATGTATGTGTGACAGAGGAATACACATTAAATGTATAAAACTGGTATTGCAAGTAAAGTGACACACACAGACTTGGACTCCATGTGTGGATCTACATGACTGTCCTGCACAGAATCATCTCTACCTTGAGACAAAACTTCTTTTCTCACCTCCTGGCTTGTTCTATAAATCAAAGGTTCACAAAAGTAAGTCCTCCAAGTGTCCTTTTCACCTCTGTTCAGTTCTACAGGTGTTGGGTGTCAGTGTTTGGCTGCATCTAATAGAGACTCCTGTTCTTTACTGTTTATTACTTTCTACCTTGGATGGTTGGGATACGCTGCCAGCAGCCTCACTGCTCACATCACCCCATGTCTGTCTTGTTTTCTCTCCCCTTCACGTCTAACTGAAGAACTTCTTTAGTGAGTTCATAAGTTAAACATGTGGAGCTGTTAAGTTACTTTGGAGATGAGTTGTGTTCTGGGAGACAGAATAGAACAAGATCAGAAACTGCTCTGAAGTTACTGACAAAGAGCATTTCTTAGGGATGGCAGCTCAGCATCTTCCAAGTAAGGAAACACTCAAGCTGGAAAGATTAAAGAGTCTTGACTAAGACTTGAAACCCATTTCCAAATAAAAGTGCTGCCCATCTATTCAAGAGCTGTCATGGTTTAAACCCAGTCTGCCATAAATCACACAGTCCCTCTCTCACCCCCCACCCCCTTCTTGCCCTCCCCCTGCTCCTGGAGGGATGGGGAGGAGAATCAAATGAAGGTAACTCCCATGGGTTGACATAAGAACAGTTCAGTAACCAAGGTATAACACAAATCACTGCTACTACCACCAGTAATAGTAATGATAAAGGAAACAACAAGTGAAGAGAATACAACACCTCACCAATTGCTGACTGATAACTCACCCCACCCTGCCGGACCGAACACCCAGTCCAACCACACCATCCCCTAGCCCTTCTGGGTAACTCCCCATTACATCCTGGCCATGATGTGCTGTGGTATGGAATACCTCTTTAGCTAGCCTGGGTCAGGTGTCCTGTCTCTGCTTCCTCCCGGCTTCCCCTCCTCCCTGGCAGAGCATGAGGCTCAGAAAGGCCTTGGTCAGACTGAACATTTGAGCAGTATCTACAAACATCAGTGTTATCAGTGTTGTTCCCAGGCTGAAAGTCAAAACCACAGCACTGCACCAGCTACTGAGGAGATAAAATGACTGTTACTGCTGAACCCAGGACAAGACCAGAATTCTAACATCATAGTTCAAAATGGAGGAGATACTAATGACCAGAGAATAACACTGAATGGAATGGTCAGTTGGTTATTTGCCTCACTGAGAAGACTATCTCCTCATTTGCTCATGCAGGGACATACTCTGAATGGAGAGGGACTGCAGAGCAGTGAGCCCTGGCTGGGATGTTGGGTGCAGCCAGAGAAAGGTTCTCATTTCATAGAATCATAGAATAGTTCAGGTTAGAAAGGACCTTCAGAGCATCCAGTTCCAACCCCCCTGCTATGGGCAGGGACCCCTCACACTAAACCATGGCACCCAAGGATGGTTTGCAGAAAGCTGGCCGGTACCACAGGGGTTTGTCTCTTTCATCTCTTTAAACAGAGTCTAAGGGGAAAACCCTGGTGTGCAGGGAGCATCGCACAGTACCTGAGCAAGAGAAGTAGAGCAGGAACAGAGAGCTGGGCCACGGTCAACCAATCATCAGGCAGGTTGGTGATGACAAGACAGGTACGAGACCAGGCCAAGTCAGATCAAGTCAATCCCTGGATCATGCTCAGGTCCAGCAATTGCTAGGAAAGTCTATGAGCAAACAGAGGTCTTCATCAAAGGATGTCACAGGTGTGCACAGCACCTGCCAAACTGGGAACCAGAACTCCTCTTATGAAGTTCAACCTCACTGGGCTGAGATTAAACAGAGAAGGGGACAAATGTGCAGAGGGTGGGGATGGAGCTGCAGCTGAGGCTCCTCAGGGAGATAAAGGCCTATTAGTTCAGCCTGGGATAATTCATCATTGCCTCAAAATGTGCATTTTTCATCATTGAATACAGTGGAAGCCCAGAGTCACCAGCTCAGCTGTTGGACATCCAGGCACTGCATGTGGGTAACCCCAGTGGGGATGGAAAACTGGGCTTGTGAGTGTCTGCAGATGGACATGAGCAACTCCAGAGATGGAGTCACTTGTGCCTCATATCCCATTTGGAGACCCACTGCAAGGTCAGAAATCTCTAAGCCCATTCTCATTCTGTTGGCAGGTCAAAGTGAAACCTTTGCAGAGTCCACAAGTATGTCAGAAGCATCCTATGAGCCCTCATCACTGCTGCTGTGCAGCTGTGCTCAGGCATGGCTCATCCATGCCATGTCTCTCAGATGCCCAAGCACCACAATGCCTTTCAGAGCTGATTTCACACCCTTTGCTTTTCCTTCTCTTTGTTTTCCTCTGCTAAAGCATGAGCAGCCCTGGAGGCTTCCTCCCAGGAGAGCACATGCAACTGTATTTACAGCCCCAGCACCACAAGCTGGGCTCTTGCAGTCTGGCAGGAGCTCACCTCTCTTCACATCAGGAGCTGAACAGAGCTGATGCTGGCACCTGGATGTTCTCTGCTGCACTGGGGATAAACCCTTGGCTCCCATCACTCGGTGGCAGAAGGAAGGCACAGGAGGTAACACCAACACAAAGCACAGCCTCACCTGCACTGAGGCAGTGGGCTTGCTTCTGCATGTCCTCTTTTCCTCTTTAGTAAAGCTGCATCAGAAATCAGCCTTACCTGTGTTGGGTTTCTTTAGAAGAAGAGGAAGCAATGGTTTGTGCAGGTTGTTTTCTTTCCCATAGGCAGCTACAGCAAGATGCTGTTATTTATTCAAGAGTACAATGAGGATGAATCTTATTTTGTTCTAAAGAAATGCAACATTCCAGATTGTCAGCAGAATGTAGTCACTAACAAATCAGCACATTGTAACATCAACATGTTTTTAATGCAAGCAGCTTGATGCTCATAGATTTAGGATGCTTCAATGTGCTGGAGCTCAGAAAACTATAAATCATGTGAATGTTTCTGTTAGGAATGATCTCAAACAGTTTGATAAATGTGGTTTGTTGATTGGAATGATAACTAAAAGCCAAGTGAAAATGGGTGCAGTTCATTCATGCGTAAGCTGGATTTCACTGGGACTGGGACTTTCTATCCCCCTGGTTTACATGTGTTACTATGAGGTTTTCAGGTGTCTTCTGAACAAATCACCTCTGAAAACTGAAAAGTGAAAGTGAAGAAAGATCTGATTCTTTTCTTTAATCTGAAAACACATGTGCTTGAATGAATTGATAGTTTTAAGGGTCCTAGCACTGAAAATGCCATTTGTTCCTTGAATGTGCTCCTTGTTCTTTTCAAGATACCTCAACTGTATAACACAAAATATATGTAATTTGGGTTAGAAAATTGTCCTGGTTTGAGCAGTAGCAGTCATTGTTCTCCTCCTTGGTAGCTGGTGCAGTTCTGTGGTTTGACTTTGGGGCTGGGAACGGTTGCTGATAGCAAGTATGTTTTGAGTTACTGCTCAAGTGTTTGGTTTGTCCAAGGCCTTTTCTGAGCTCATGCTCTGCCAGGGAGGAAGCAGAGACAGGACACCTGACCCAGGCTAGCCAGAGAGGTATTCCATACCATAGCACGTCATGGCCAGGATGTAATTGGGAGAGACCCGGAAGGGCTGGAGCTCTGGGGGGATGGAGGAGGTATCAGTTGGTGCTCGGTCGGGCAGGGTGGGGTGAGTTATGGGTCGGTGGCTGGTGAGGTGTTGTATTCTCTTCACTTGTTATTGGCTTTATCACTATTGTTTGTAGTAGTAATGGCAGTAGTGATTTGTGTTATACCTTAGCTATTAAACTGTGCTTATCTCAACCCGTGGGGGCTACATTCTTTGGATTCTCCTTCCTAAATCTCCAGGGAGCAAAGGGGGGAGTGAGTGAACGAACTGTGTGGACTTGGTTTAAACTGCGACAGTAGAATATACAGTAATTTAGCAATTGAACTGGCCATTGTTTGGATTAAACTGTGGTCCAAAAGTGCCTAAATAAATCCCTCGTTTTAAGTGTTCCAGCATAGAAAACCAAAGACACCATTTGTTGCTTCAGTTGCTTCCTGTTCTTTTAGAAATACTTCCACTGAAAACCAGAAAAACATAATTTGGGGTTAAAACTATAGCAGAATATGTGAATTTAACCAAAATGTGGAATCTAAAATAGTGACTGATAGTCAATAAATATGGTCCAAAAGTGAATGTCAACTTTTTAAAAGTGTTCTGTTTCTCTTCCTTTTGCCTCAGCAGGTAACACCAGGTGATGGGAGGAAATCAAACCCAGATTAAATTCATCCTGTTAGGAATTACAGACAGACCATGTGCACAGACCCCTCTGTTCGTGTTGTTTCTGTTGATTTACATTGTCACTCTGATGGGGAACGTTGGCATTATCACATTGGTTCGGGTGTCTCCCAGCCTCCACACCCCCATGTACTTCTTCCTCACCCATTTCGCCTTCATTGACATCTGCTATTCCACAGTCATCTCCCCCAGGATGCTGGCAGACCTCTTATCAGAGGACAAAACCATTTCTTTCACTGCCTGCATGATGCAGTTCCTTACCTTTGTTTTCTTTGGCAGTGCCGAGTGTCACCTGCTGGCCATGATGGCCTACGACCGGCACGTTGCCATCTGCCAGCCCCTGCTCTATGTGACCATCATCTCCAGCCGTGTCTGCTGGCAGCTGGTAGCATCATCCTACCTATTCGCCTTCCTCAGTGCCATCATCTACACATGGTGTGTGTTTGGAGGTTCCTTCTGTGGTCCCAATCACATCGACCACTTCTTCTGTGATAAAGTTCCTGTTCTAAAGCTCATGTGCTCTGACACCCACAGCAGTGAGATGGTCATCTTTGCCTTATACACCATCAATGTGGTGGGTGCAAGCGTGGTCATTTTGCTCTCCTACATCTCTATCATCCGCACAGTGCTGAGGATGTGCTCAGCACAGAGCAGGGACAGAGCCTTCCACACCTGTGCTTCCCATTTGATGGCTGTTTCCATATTCTTTGGGTCAGGATTCTTCATATACCTGCAACCCTCTTCTAGCCACAGGAGCCTGGATAAGGTGGCCTCCATCTTTTACACCGTGGTCACTCCCATGCTCAACCCATTCATCTACAGCCTGAGGAACAAGGAGGTGAAGGGAGCTCTGATCAAGTGTGTGAGCAGGTTGTTCAACCAGTGGCAACATACAAGACTTGTATCATGCAGGGCATAAATACCCTACATCAAGTGAGAAAGTCTAAACTAATGGGGTTTTCCACTCATCCTCATGACTTTATACATGTTCTTTCACAGTTCCTGCACTAAAGTCAATGATGGTACTTAATGAGAAACAGAACCCCCCTTACATCTTCCTTGGAAGGAAACCAGGAGGAGCAGGAACCTCAAACCTCATTTCAGTTCTCAGCTACCAGCATCTAGGAAAACATTACCTTGAATTATCCCAGGCCTCCTTTTCCTCACAGCAAACACCAATCAGCTTTATTCATTGCTCACTTCTGGCACTGATAAATAGCCACTTTTCTTGACAGATTCTGGACCTTTTCCCTCAGCTCCAATATCTGTCATATGTGTCTATGTGTGTAAATAGATGTATGTGTGACAGAGGAATACACATTAAATGTATAAAACTGGTATTGCAAGTAAAGTGACACACACAGACTTGGACTCCATGTGTGGATCTACATGACTGTCCTGCACAGAATCATCTCTACCTTGAGACAAAACTTCTTTTCTCACCTCCTGGCTTGTTCTATAAATCAGAGCTTCACGAAAGTAAGTCCTTCAAGTGTCCTTTTCACCTCTGTTCAGTTCTACAGGTGTTGGGTGTCAGTGTTTGGCTGCATCTAATAGAGACTCCTGTTCTTTACTGTTTATTACTTTCTACCTTGGATGGTTGGGATACGCTGCCAGCAGCCTCATTGCTCACATCACCCCATGTCAGTCTTGTTTTCTCTCCCTTCACGTGTAACTGAAGAACTTCTTTAGTGAGTTCATAAGTTAAACATGTGGAGCTGTTAAGTTACATTGGAGATGAGTTGTGTTCTGGGAGACAGAATAGAACAAGATCAGAAACTGCTCTGAAGTTACTGACAAAGAGCATTTCTTAGGGATGGCAGCTCAGCATCTTCCAAGTAAGGAAACACTCAAGCTGGAAAGATTAAAGAGTCTTGACTAAGACGTGAAACCCATTTCCAAACAAAAGTGCTGCCCATCTATTCAAGAGCTGTCGTGGTTTAAACCCAGTCTGCCATAAATCACACAGTCCCTCTCTCACCCCCCACCCCCTTCTTGCCCTCCCCCTGCTCCTGGAGGGATGGGGAGGAGAATCAAAAGAAGGTAACTCCCACAGGTTGAGATAAGAGCAGTCCAGTAACCAAGGTATAACACAAATCACTGCTGCTACCACCAGTAATAGTAATGATAAAGGAAACAACAAGTGAAGAGAATACAATACCTCACCAATTGCTGAGTGATAACTCACCCCACCCTGCCAGACCAAACACCTAGTCCAACCACACCGTCCCCTAGCCCTTCAGGGTAGCTCTCCATTACATCCTGGCCATGATGTGCTATGGTATGGAATACTTTTTTGGCTAGCCTGGGTCAGGTGTCCTGTCTCTGCTTCCTCCCGGCTTCCCCTCCTCCCTGGCAGAGCATGAGGCTCAGAAAGGCCTTGGTCAGACTAAACATTTGAGCAGTATCTACAAACATCAGTGTTATCAGTGTTGTTCCCAGGCTGAAAGTCAAAACCACAGCTCTGCACCAGCTACTGAGGAGATAAAATGACTGTTACTGCTGAACCCAGGACAAGACCAGAATTCTAACATCATAGTTCAAAATGGAGGAGATACTAATGACCAGAGAATAACACTGAATGGAATGGTCAGTTGATTATTTGCCTCACTGAGAAGACTATCTCCTCATTTGCTCATGCAGGGACATACTCTGAATGGAGAGGGACTGCAGAGCAGTGAGCCCTGGCTGGGATGTTGGGTGCAGCCAGAGAAAGGTTCTCATTTCATAGAATCATAGAATAGTTCAGGTTAGAAAGGACCTTCAGAGCATCCAGTTCCAACCCCCCTGCTATGGGCAGGGACCCCTCACACTAAACCATGGCACCCAAGGATGGTTTGCAGAAAGCTGGCCAGTACCACAGGGGTTTCTCTCTTTAAACAGAGTCTAAGGGGAACACCCTGGTGTGCAGGGAGCATCGCACAGTACCTGAGCAAGAGAAGTATGGCAGGAACAGAGAGCTGGGCCACGGTCAGCCAAGACTCCAGAGCATCAGGCAGGTTGGTGATGACAAGACAGGTACGAGACCAGGACAAGTCAGATCAAGTCAATCCCTGGATCATGCTCAGGTCCAGCAATTGCTAGGAAAGTCTATGAGCAAACAGAGGTCTTCATCAAAGGATGTCACAGGTGTGCACAGCACCTGCCAAACTGGGAACCAGAACTGCTCTTATGAAGTTCAACCTCACTGGGCTGAGATTAAACAGAGAAGGGGGACAAATGTGCAGAGGGTGGGGATGGAGCTGCAGCTGAGGCTGCTCAGGGAGATAAAGGCCTATTAGTTCAGCCTGGGGCAACTCATCATTGCCTGGAAATGGCCATTTTTCATCATTGAATACAGTGGAAGCCCAGAGTCACCAGCTCAGCTGTTGGACATCCAGGCCCTGCATGTGGGTAACCCCAGTGGGGATGGAAAACTGGGCTCGTGAGTGTCTGCAGATGGACATGAGCAACTCCAGAGATGGAGTCACTTGTGCCTCATATCCCATTTGGAGACCCTCTGCAAGATCAGAAACCTCTAAGCCCATTCTCATTCTGTTGGCAGGTCAAAGTGAAACCTTTGCACAGTCCACAAGTATGTCAGAAGCATCCTATGAGCCCTCATCACTGCTGCTGTGCAGCTGTGCTCAGGCATGGCTCATCCATGCCATGTCTCTCAGATGCCCAAGCACCACAATGCCTTTCAGAGCTGATTTCACACCCTTTGCTTTTCCTTCTCTTTGTTTTCCTCTGCTAAAGCATGAGCAGCCCTGGAGGCTTCCTCCCAGGAGAGCACATGCAACTGTATTTACAGCCCCAGCACCACAAGCTGGGCTCTTGCAGTCTGGCAGGAGCTCACCTCTCTTCACATCAGGAGCTGAACAGAGCTGATGCTGGCACCTGGATGTTCTCTGCTGCACTGGGGATAAACCCTTGGCTCCCATCACTCGGTGGCAGAAGGAAGGCACAGGAGGTAACACCAACACAAAGCACAGCCTCACCTGCACTGAGGCTTCTGCATGTCCTCTTGTCCTCTTCAGTAAAGCTGTGCCAGAGAACAGCCTTACCAATGTGGGTTTTCTTCATAAGAAGGGGGAGCAATGTCTTATATAGGTTGTTTTTCTATTACATAGGCAGCTGAAGCAAGATGCACTGATTTATTTGATACTTAAATGAGAATGAGTGTTAGTCTGTTATACAGAAATGCAACATTTCAGACTGTTAGGTGAATATAGTCACTAATAAATCACCCTTTAGAATCAGCCTGTTAGAACATCAACTCCTTTTTAAAGCAAGAAACTGAATGCCCATTGGTTTAGGTGCTTTATTGTGCTGGAGCTCAGGAAGGTATAAATCATGAATTTACCAATGTCAATGTTATTTGTTGTAAATGATCTCAAACAGTTTGTTAAATGTGATTTGGTGACTGGAATGATAATCAAAAGCCAAAGGAAAATGTCTGTAGGTAATGCATGTGTAAGCTGGGCTGTCACTGGGACTGAGAAATCCTCTTGCTCCACATTGATGTGCAATGCTGTGAGGATCCTCTGAGGTGTCTTCTGACACAAGTTTCCTTCACATTGCAAGTGATTAAAGATCTGATTCTCTGTTCAAACACATGTGCTTGACTAAATCCACAGCTTTAATTGTCCCAGCATAGAAAAATTAAAATGCCATTTACTGCTTCAACAAACTCCCTGTTCTGTTCTGAATACCTCATCTGAAAAACATAACACATATATATGTATGTCTATATGGTTAGAAAGTATATTGGAATAATAGAAAATGTAACAGGTACAGTTGTCATTGATTGCAGATAGATATGGTCCAGATCTGAATCTCCATTTTTGATCAGTTTGATGTTTCTCTTCCTTTTGCCTCAGCAGGTAACACCTGGTCATGGCCGGAAATCACACACAGATTGAATTCATCCTGTTGGGAATCACAGACAGACCATGTGCACAAACTCCTCTTTTTGTCTTGTTTCTGTTGATTTACATTGTCACTCTGGTGGGAAACGTTGGCATTATCTCATTGGTTCGGGTGTCTCCCATCCTCCACACCCCCATGTACTTCTTCCTCACCCATTTTGCCTTCACTGACATCTGCTATTCCACAGTCATCTCCCCCAGGATGCTGGCAGACCTCTTATCAGAGGACAAAACCATTTCTTTCACTGCCTGCATGATGCAGTTCTTCACCTTTGTTTTCTTTGGCAGTGCCGAGTGTCACCTGCTGGCCATGATGGCCTACGACCGGCACGTTGCCATCTGCCAGCCCCTGCTCTATGTGACCATCATCTCCAGCCGTGTCTGCTGGCAGCTGGTAGCATCATCCTACCTATTTGCCTTCCTCAGTGCCATTATCTGCACATTGTACACATTTGGAGGTTCCTTCTGTGGTTCCAACCACATCAACCATTTCTTTTGTGATGTTGTCCCTGTGCTAAAACTTGTGTGCCCTGATAACCACAGCAGTGAGATGCTCATCTTTGCCTTTCTTACCATCAATGTGGTGGGCACAAGCGTGGTCATTTTTCTCTCCTACATCTCTATCATTCGCACAGTGCTGAGGATGTGCTCAGCAGAGAGCAGGGCCAGAGCCTTCCACACGTGTGGCTCTCATTTGATGGCTCTTTCCTTGTTCTTTGGAACAGCATTCTTCATGTACCTACAACCTCCATCTAGACACAGGAGTCTGGATAAGGTGGCTTCCATCATCTACACCGTGGTCACCCCCATGCTCAACCCATTCATCTACAGCCTGAGGAACAAGGAGGTGAAGGGGGCTCTGGTCAAGATCAGGAGGAGGTTCTTAAACCACTGGCAACACGGAAAGGTTGTATCATCCAGGACATGAGCAGTTCATGTCAAGTGAGAAAGCCTATGGGACATTAAAACTATGTTTTTTTCCACTAATCTTCAAGATTTAATCTAGGTCCTTACACAGTTCCTGCACAAAAGTCAATGACAGCATTGAATGAGATACAGACCACTCAAATCACATCTCCCTTGGAAGGAAACCAAGGGGAGACTGAGCCTCAAACTTCATTTCACTTAAGATTCCCCAGCCTGGGGGAAGAAATTACCCCCAGTTATCCCAGGTTTCTTTCCCTCACAGAAAACTCCAATCAGCTTTATCCAGTTATAACTTTTGTCACTGATAAATATCTGTGTTTCTTGCAAGATTCTTGACCTTGTCCCTCAGCTCCAATAAAATTCCTCACTCTGACCTGTGAGCTCTTTATTAAAGCTGCTGGGGTGGGAGGGAACAGGAAGTGCAGTTTGACATTTGTTTGCTGGGAAACAGAGGAAAGGTTTCAAAAGATTCACTGCATTTGTTTGTGCCTTTCAAAGACCAAAATCTGGTGGGAATCAAGGTCTAAGCTGGACCCATTGAATATGTCGTGGTTTAAACCAAATCCTCACAGTACTCTCACTCATTCCCCCCTTTGCTCCCCCAACTCCCAGAGAGTTAGGAAGGAGAATCCAAAGAATGTAACCCCCATGGGTTTAGATAAGCACAGTTTAATAGCTAAGGCACAACACAAATCACTACTGCCATTACTACTACAAATAATAATGATAAAGCCAATAACAAGTGAAGAGAATACAACATCTCACCAGCCACTGACCCATAACTCACCCCACCCTGCCCTGCCGAGCACCAACCAATACCTCCTCCATTTCCCTTCAGAGCTCCATCCTTCCAGCTCTCTCTCCCAGTTGCATCCTGGGCATCACGTGCTATGGTATGGAATACCTCATTGGCTAGCCTGAGTCAGGTGTCCTGTCTCTTCTTCCTCCCAGCCTCCCCTCATCCCCAGCAGAGCATGTGCTCAGAAAAGGCCTTGAACAAAAACACCTTCAAAACATGCTGATATCAGCAACTGTTCCCAGCCCAGAAGTCAAACCACAGAACTGCACCAGGTACATGAAGGAGAAAAATGACTGGATGGCTGAACCCATGACATTATCCACCCCTTATTCCATACCATTCACGTCATGCTCAGATCTCACATTTTCAATACACCATCACTCTTAAGTCCACCCCTCGATCATGAGTCTATCTCTATGTTGCATCTCTGGACTGATGGCCTGAAGTATCTGGGCCCACCAGGCTCAAAATCATTCACCATCCCCTTCAGCAGTTCTACAGTTTGCTGCTGGGGACTCCATACAGCTGCCTTCCACTTCCAATGCTTCCAAAGCACAGGAGGTGCCCAGTGGACCAGATACTCGCCCATACTGTCCCACATGCCCTTCCATTCATGACTGTCCAGCCTTGGGGACAGTCTCCTGCTGCCCCTATATCCTTGTCTAACCCTAGACAAGACCCAAACCTGACTCTGCTTAACTTTGGGATCAGACAAATTGGTTGTGTGTAGAACACACTCTGTGTGTGTGCCACCATGCTGATCCCTAACACAATCAGCAGGCAGGTCCCAAGGGCACCCAAAAGCCATTCATAACCATCAGAACTCTCAGCTGCTGCTGCTGCACTTGTCACTGGGGCTGATGTAGCTGCCCTGCTTGCCAGCTCTCCCACCACCAGCTTCTCTTCTCCCGAGTCCGGATCTTCCTCCACTGCCTTGCTGGGAAGTGCTGTGTGGTCTCCTGCATCCTGCTGGGGCTCGGCGGGTGACTTCCGGGGGGACAATCTCGGCCGTCGCAGGGTTGGGAAGAACCGCGGGACTCACCTCCCCCGCTGCCTGGTCCTGCTGCTCAGCTACAGCTTCTCTCTGCTCCTCCTCCACGTCCTCCCACTTCTCTGCCACAGCCGTTTGGTTCCCGGAGCCGCTCTCTCTGGCAGCCTCAGCTGGTGCTGCCGGCTCCTGGGGCTGCTCCTTCCTGGCTTCACGCAGCCTCACGCAGATGGAGGCGAGGACAAGGGCAAGGATGGTGAAGAGCAGCAGGACGGCCTGGTACAAGTCCAAGTCCACTGCCACGTCCATCCCCCACTGCTGCCAGAGCCACACCATATTACAAGCCTCCGACACAAAGTACAGTGAAACAAAATCTTTAGCCCAAGCCCTATGACTGATAAACACAAATACATCTAATCTATACACAAAGTACCTGGCAAAATCCTGAAACTGTGAGAACCAGAGAAAAAACTCTAAGAGCCAATAAATCAGCATTGTGACAAGAGACCATAAATCCGCTCAGATCTGTTCTTATCTCAAACCCTCGGGCCCCACGTTGGGTGCCAAAAATGTCGTGGTTTAAACTAAATCTGCACAGTTCCCCCTTTGATTCCCCAGCTCCTGGAGAGTTAGGAAGAAGAACCCAAAGAATGTAGCCCCCACGGGTTGAGATAAGAACGGTTTAATTGCTAAGGCACAACACAGATCACTACTGCCATTCCTATTACAAATAATAATGATAAAGCCAATAACAAGTGAAGAGAATACAACACCTCACCAGCCACCGACCCATAACTCACCCCACCCTGCCTGATAGAGCACCGACCAATACCTTCTCCATTTCCCTTCAGAACTCCACCCTTCCAGCTCTCTCTCCCAGTTGCATGCTGGGCATCATGTGCTATGGTATGGAATACCTCATTGGCTAGCCTGGGTCAGGTGTCCTGTCTCTCCTCCCTCCCAGCCTCCCCTCCTCCCCAGCAGAGCACGTGCTCAGAAAAGGCCTTGAACAAAAACACCCCAAAACATGCTGATATCAGCAACTGTTCCCAGCCCAGAAGTCAAACCACAGAACTGCACCAGGTACATGAAGGAGAAACATGACTGATACTGCTGAACCCAGGACAGTGTCCTTTATCTGTCTAAAGAGAACCAGAAGAGAACACCCTGGTGTGCAGGGACCATCCCACAGTACCTGAGCAAGAGAAGTAGAGCAGGAACACAGACATGGGCCAAGTTCAGCCAAGACTCCAGAGCATCAGGCAAGTTGGGGATTATGAGGCAAGTCGAGCCTAAGCCAAAGCAAGACAACACAAATCAAGTCAATCACTGAATTAGGGTCAGGCCCAGCAGTTGCTGGGAAGGTACATGAGCAAGCTCTGGTCACCATCAAAGGATTCCTTAGATGTGCACAACTCCTGTTAAACTGGAAACCAAAACACAAACATATCCAAGCTTCCCTGGGCTGAGATTAAATAGAGGTGGGGGACAAATGGGCAGAGGGTGAGGATGGAGCCAAAGCTGAGATTGATCAGAAGGATAAATTCCTATTAGTTCAGCCTGGGACAATTCATCATTGCCTGGAAATGCCCATTTCTCACCCTTCAATACACTGGAAGCCCAGAGTCAGCAGCTTTGAATATCAATCAGAATCCCTCCCCAGGATGTAGCTTCACATATAAGAATTAATTCTGTAGAAATCTTCCACTGTTTAAAGACAACCCTGAACACTGAATCCAGGGTAACTGAGAGCTTTCTGGGTTTGAAAATAGCCAAAACGCAATGATGGGGGAAAATATCTTTCCTTTAGCTGTTGTGAGAATTAACTTATATTTCTGAAGTATATGGATTGTGAACAGACTGTTTATGTGCTCTGAAAAACAACAGTATGAAAGAACACATCACCTTAGGTGTAGGGGGAACATGGCTTCTACCTGCGGTCAATGAAGGAGCCAAAACCTATATCTTTAAATGCTATAGAGTTTGCAGGAGAAAGATCTTTGATATCAGAGAACTTCCTTTGAAAACTTCACCAAACTTTGTTTTCTTCTGATCTACTTTATTGGATATTTCTGCTTAGCCTGTATGTATGGAATCTTAGAGCCACAAAAAGCCCAAATCTGGCCTCAAAATAGAGGTACTGGAGAGGCACAATTGTGAATTCCAGCAATACATTGCCAGAGGATGTTATCACTCCCTACACCTGCCTGAGAGGAGGATGGAGCCTGGAGGGGACTCTTCCCTGCTCAAAAAGAACAAGGGATGGGACAAGAGGAAACGGCCTCAAGCTGCACCAGGGCAGGTTCAGATGGAGCTGAGGAACAATTCCTGCCCCACAGGGTGCTCAGCATTGGAACAGGCTGCCCAGGGCAGGGCTGCAGGCACCGGCCCTGCAAGGGTTCACCCCCCTCAGTGCCATGGGTTAGGGGTGGCCTTGGCAGGGCTGGGAATGGTTGGACTGGATGAGCTTGAAGCTCTTCTCCTTTTTGTCTCCCTTTTGCTTGGCCAATCAGAACAAACAGAAAGTGAATTCTACTGTTCCACTGAATCAACCTCCATTTCTAGACAGTGTTGTTAAACTCATTCAAGGACTTAAGGAAAGGACAAAACCACCTTTAGCCAGAGAAACAGAGATGGAAGCAAATAAGTGTGATGCTATGCAGGGAGATTTTTAGGTTTTGATGTACAAACCTCATTCAATGGTTTCCAGCACCATTAACCTCATCTCATTTCAGACAGCAAAGAATTTAAGTGTGTGACCTCTGTTATGAAAGAAGGATCGTTGAAAGTGTTTTAAGACGTGGTAGTGATGAATTCCCACCAAAGGGCAGATACTAACAAGGAACCCCTGTCCCCTGCTGCACACCATTGCTTTCTGTTCCCCTGTTGGCAGCAATAAAAGCCATGATCTCCATGGCAGCCTGACCACAGCAGAGCACACGAGCTGTGGTGTTGCTCAGCAGCCTTCAGACTTAATACATGACAACCTGGAGCAATGGCATTGCCTGCCCTGATGTCTACCCTGCTGCTTTCCTGCACAGAGAGTTGGTCCTTGCTGGAAAAACATGGTGTACACATAAAACCCCAAATACTCCAGTTTGTCTATGACCCCTGATCATAGAGCTGCAGCCTCTGTCAAGGCCATAGAGAAACTAGGAATTATGGCTGAGCCATAGAACTATCCCAGAGACATGGAATCATAGAAGGGTTTGGGTTGGAAGGGAGCTTAAAGCTCCTCCAGCCCCAACCCCTGCCACAGGCAGGGACCCCTTCCCATGGAGCAGCTGCTCCAAGCCCCTGTGTCCAACCTGGCCTTGAGCACTGCCAGGGATGGGGCAGCCACAGCTTCTCTGGGCACCCTGTGCCAGCGCCTCAGCACCCTCCCAGGGAACAGCTTCTGCCTCAGAGCTCAGCTCAGTCTCTCCTCTGTCAGGTTAAAGCCTTCATGGGGGTTATGGGGAACCTCCATCTACAGCCAAACATGACAGGAAAGTGCATGTCACACGGATCAGCCTGATCCCCCAGCAGTGCACACTGACACAGTCTTGGCATCATTTGGGGTTCCAATCCCTTCCAGAGCCATGTCAAGTGTACATCTGAACAGACAAAGATGGAGAGGAAATAAACCAACAGGCAATAAACAAGTAGATAAATCAGATTATCTGTGGCCTTCTTGCCCAAACCAGGTGTAGGGAGAAAGGAAGACTTAGAAATGGTTCCAAACCAACCCTGGAAGCCTAAGGAAGAGGCTGAGGAAACCAAAGTCCTTGGTGTCAGTGAAGCTCTGGTGTCCTCTGCCACAAAACCAGCAGATAAACATTGAGCCAAAGCCACTTCCAACACAAAGTGTTGCCAATCTACTGAAGAATGAAAGTCTAATGTTGTACTTGGTAAAGGAGAAGGCACTAAGGAAAAGATAATAACAACTGAATATAAGGTTCAGTTTATTACTCTACTCACCTCACTGAAAATACTATCTCCTCATTTGCCCATGTAGGGACATGGTCTGGATGCAGAAGGACTGGCAGAGCAGTGAGCACTGCCTGGGCTGTTGGGTGCAGAGGGTGATGGGTTCTGCTCTGCAGGAGCCTGGAGAGTGCCCAGGGGTTTGTGTCTTGAATCTCTATACAGAGAACCAAAGGAGAACACCCTGGTGTGCAGGGCCCATCCCACAGTACCTGAGCAAGACAAGTAGGGCAGGAACACAGACCTGGGCCAAGTTCAACCAAGGCTCCAGAGCATCAGCAGAGCTGGTGATGAGGAGGCAGATTCAAGACCAAGCCAAGTCAGGTCGAGTCAATCCCTTGTGCAGGAGCAGGTGAAACAACTGCTAGGAAGGTGTGTGAGAAATCCTTGGTCACCCCCAACAGATTCCATAGGTTTGCTGAACTGCTGCTAAACTGGAAACCACAACTGCTCTAGGAAAGCTCAATCTGCCTGTTCTGAGCTTAAATAGAGATGGGGGAAAATAGGAAGAGGGTGGGGATGGAGCCCCAGCTGAGGCTGCTCAGGGGGATGAAGGCCTATTAGTTACAGCTGGGATAATTCCTCCCTGACTCAGGATGCCTTTATTCCACCCTTGAATACAGGGGAAGTCCTGAGGCACCAGCTCAGCTGCAGGACATCCAGGCACTACATGTGGATAACCCCAGTGGGGATGGAAAACTGGGCTTTCCCTTCACAGAGGGACATGAGCAGCTCCAGAGATGGAGTCACTTGTGCTTCATGTCCCTTTTGAGGACTGTGTGCAAGATCTGGAATGTCTCTCAACCCATTCTCATTGTGTCAGTCTGTTCAGACCAAAACCTTTGCATGGTCCACAAGTATGTCAGAAGCATCCTATGAGCCCTCATCACTGCTGCTGTGCAGCTGTGCTCAGGCATGGCTCATCCATGCCATGTCTCTCAGATGCCCAAGCACCACAATGCCTTTCAGAGCTGATTTCACACCCTTTGCTTTTCCTTCTCTTTGTTTTCCTCTGCTAAAGCATGAGCAGCCCTGGAGGCTTCCTCCCAGGAGAGCACATGCAACTGTATTTACAGCCCCAGCACCACAAGCTGGGCTCTTGCAGTCTGGCAGGAGCTCACCTCTCTTCACATCAGGAGCTGAACAGAGCTGATGCTGGCACCTGGATGTTCTCTGCTGCACTGGGGATAAACCCTTGGCTCCCATCACTGTGTGGCAGAGGGAAGGCACAGGAGGTAACACCAACACAAAGCACAGCCTCACCTGCATTGAGGCAATGGGCTTGATTCTGAATGTCCTTGTGTCCTCTTCAGTAAAGCTGCATCAGAAATCAGCCTTACCTGTGTGGGTTTTCTTTATAAGAAGAGGAAGCAATGGTTTCTGCAGGTTGTTTTCTTTCCCATAGGCAGCTACAGCAGATGCACTGAATTACTCAAGAATTAATGAGGATGAATCTTATTTTGTTCTAAAGAAATGCAACATTCCAGATTGTCAGCAGAATGTAGTCACTAACAAATCAGCACATTCTAACATCAACTCCTTTTTAATGCAAGCAGCTGAATGCTCATAGATTTAGGATGCTTCAATGTGCTGGAGCTCAGAAAACTATAAATCATGTGAATGTTTCTGTTAGGAATGATCTCAAACAGTTTGATAAATGTGGTTTGTTGATTGGAATGATAACTAAAAGCCAAGTGAAAATGGGTGCAGTTCATTCATGTGTAAGCTGGATTTCACTGGGACTGGGACTTTCTATCCCCCTGGTTTACATGTGTTACTATGAGGTTTTCAGGTGTCTTCTGACCAAATTAGCTCTGAAGACTGAAAAGTGAAAGTGAAGAAAGATCTGATTCTTTTCTTTAATCTGAAAACACATGTGCTTGAATGAATTGATAGTTTTAAGGGTCCTAGCACTGAAAATGCCATTTGTTCCTTGAATGTGCTCCTTGTTCTTTTCAAGACACCTCAACTGTATAACATAAAATATATGTAATTTGGGTTACAAAATTGTCCTGGTTTGAGCAGTAACAGTCATTGTTCTCCTCCTTGGTAGCTGGTGCAGTTCTGTGGTTTGACTTTCGGGCTGGGAACGGTTGCTGATAGCAAGTATGTTTTGAGTTACTGCTCAAGTGTTTGGTTTGTCCAAGGCCTTTTCTGAGCTCATGCTCTGCCAGGGAGGAAGCAGAGACAGGACACCTGACCCAGGCTAGCCAAAGAGGTATTCCATACCATAGCACGTCATACCCAGGATGTAACTGAGAGTTACCCGGAAGGGCTGAGCTCTGGGGGGATGGAGGAGGTATCAGTCGGTGCTCGGTCAGGCAGGGTGGGGTGAGTTATGGGTCGGTGGCTGGTGAGGTGTTGTATTCTCTTCACTTGTTATTGGCTTTATCACTATAATTTGTAGCAGTAGCAGCAGTAGTGATTTGTGTTATACCTTAGCTATTAAACTGTGCTTATCTCAACCCGTGGGGGCTACATGCTTTGGATTCTCCTTCCTAACTCTCTGGGAGTTGGGGGAGCAAAGGGGGGAGTGAGTGAACGACCTGTGTGGACTTGGTTTAAACCACAGCAGTAGAATATACAGTAATTTAGCAATTAAACTGCCCATTGTTTGGATTAAACTATGGTCCAAAAGTGTCTAAATAAATCCATCGTTTTAAGTGTTCCAGCATAGAAAACCAAAGACACCATTTGTTGCTTCAGTTGCTTCTGGTATTTTAGAAATACTTCCAATGAAAACCAGAAAAACATAATTTGGGGTTAAAACTATAGCAGAATATGTGAATTTAACCAAAATGTGGCAGTTAAAATAGTGACTGATAGTCATTAAATATGGTCCAAAAGTGAATGTCCACTTTTTAAAAGTGTTCTATTTTTCTTCCTTTTGCCTCAGCAGGTAACACCAGGTGATGGGAGGAAATCAAACCCACATTAAATTCATCCTGTTAGGAATTACAGGCAGACCCTGTGCACAGACCCCTCTGTTCGTGTTGTTTCTATTGATTTACATTGTCACTCTGGTGGGGAACGTTGGCATTATCACATTGGTTCGGGTGTCTCCCAGCCTCCACACCCCCATGTACTTCTTCCTCACCCATTTTGCCTTCATGGACATCTGCTATTCCACAGTCATCTCCCCCAGGATGCTGGCAGACCTCTTATCAGAGGACAAAACCATTTCTTTCACTGCCTGCATGATGCAGTTCTTCACCTTTGCTTTCTTTGGTGTTAGTGAGTGTCACCTGCTGGCCATGATGGCCTACGACCGGCACGTTGCCATCTGCCAGCCCCTGCTCTATGTGACCATCATCTCCAGCCGTGTCTGCTGGCAACTGGTAGCATCATCCTACCTATTTGCCTTCCTCAGTGCCATCATCTACACATGGTGTGTGTTTGGAGGTTCCTTCTGTGGTCCCAACCACATTGACCACTTCTTCTGTGATGAAGTTCCTGTGCTAAAGCTCATGTGCTCTGACACCCACAGCAGTGAGATGATCATCTTTGCCTTTGTCACCATCAATGTGGTGGGTGCAGTTGTTGTCATTTTGCTCTCCTACATCTCTATCATTCACACAGTGCTGAGGATGTGCTCAGCACAGAGCAGGGCCAAAGCTTTCCACACCTGTGCTTCCCATTTGATGGCTGTATCCATGTACTTTGGGTCAGGATTCTTCATGTACCTACAACCCTCTTCTAGCCACAGGAGTCTGGATAAGGTGGTCTCCATCATCTACACAGTGGTCACCCCCATGCTCAACCCATTCATCTACAGCCTGAGGAACAAGGAGGTGAAGGGGGCTCTGATCAAGTGCAGGAGGAGATTGTTCAACCATAGGCAACTGAGACGAGTTCTGTCATCCAGGACATGAACAGTTCATGTCCAGTGTGAAAGCCTATGGGGCACTGAAATATTGAGATTTTCCAGTGATACTCATGACTTTATGGAAGTTCTTCTGCAGGTCCTGCACAAAAGTCAATGACAGTATTGAATGAGAAACAGACCCTCAATATGACACCATTCTTGGAAGAAAACAAGAGGAGGCTGAGCTTCAAACTTCATTTGTGTTCACAGTCCCCAGCCTGGAGGAAGAAATAACCCCCAGTTATCCCTGACATCATTTCCTCACAGGAAACACCAATGAGCTTCATTGAGTTACAACTTTTGTCATTCATAAACATGTCTCTCTTGCAAGATTCTTGCCCTTGTCCCTCAGCTCCAATAAAATTCCTCACTCTGACCTGTGAGCTCTTTATTAAAGCTGCTGGGGTGGGAGGGAACAGGAAGTGCAGTTTGACATTTGCTGGCTGAGAAAGAGTCAGAGAAAAGGTTTCAAAAGATTCATTGCATTTGTTTGTGCCTTTCAAAGAGCAGAAGTTGGTGGGAATCAAGGTCTAAGCTGCTCCTCTGAATAACAAGGACAATCCCTCCCCAGGCTTCAGCTTCACAAGAGATTCCATTTCAAAGAAGGCACCTATAGAGAATAGAAATCATAACTCAGAATGATGAATGTGCTGAGACCACCCAGTGGTAAGGACAATCTGGGTACATCAGGGGCTCATCCCATTCATTTTAAGGGGTGTTTGCTTTCATCTTAAGTCCTGTTTACTTAAATGGTGAGATCAATGGAATTCCTCTTGGAGATAAGCACCCACATCCCATGTCCATGCCCAGCTCATGCTAAAGCACACCAGGGAAAACCAAATTGTCTATGTCACCTACAAATTAAGCCTATTGATGGTGACTTAGGTCTGGGGCGAAAGTGTCTTCTACTTGTGGTCAACAAAGGAGCCACAATCAATGTAATTAAATGCTGAAAAGCCAGGAAGAACAAAGGCCTTTGAAATCAGAGCTTCCTTGGAAACCTTCACCACACCTTGGTTTCTTCCTTCTAGTTTGTCCTATACATGCAGTATGTATCTTAAAAGACCAACAGGAAGGGGAAAAGTGATACGTAATGACATAGAGCAGAGAAATCAGATTGTCTGTGGTCTTGTAGCACAAGCCAGTACTAGAAACCAAGCAAGACTTGCAAATCATTGCAAACCAAGTCTGTAAGCACAAGAAATCAGGTGGGGAAACAAAAGTCCTTGGTGTCAAGTGAAGCCCTGGACTCTTCTGTCACAAAATCAGCAGGTAAACATCATGCCAAAGCTATTTCCAAAGCAAAGTGCTGCCAATCAACTGAACACTGAAGACCTAATATTATACTTGGTAAAGGAGAATGCACCAAAGACCAGAAAATAACACTTGAATGTCATGTTCAGTTTCTCACTCTAATTTCCATCACTGATTGGATTATATCTTCATTTCCTCATGCAGGGATATGGTGTGGATGGAGAGGGACTGGCAGAGCAGTGATCCCTGGCTGGGCTGTTGGGTGCAGAGAGTAATGGGTTCTGCTCTGCAGGAGCCTGGAAAGTACCACAGGGGTTTGTGTCCTTAATCCATCTAAACAGAACAGAAGGAGAACACCCTGGTGTGCAGGGACCATCCCACAGTACCTGAGCAAGACAAGTAGGGCAGGAACAGGGACCTGGGCCAAGTTCATCCAAGACTCCAGAGCATCAGGCAAGTTGGAGATTATGAGGCAGGTCAAGCCTAAGCCAAAGCAAGACAACACAAATCAAGTCAATCACTGAATTAGGGTCAGGTGCAGCAATTGCTGGGAAGGTACATGAGCACATGAGCAAGCTTTGGTCACCATCAAAGGATTCCTTAGATGTGCACAACTCCTGTTAAACTGGAAACCAAAACACAAACAGAGCCCAGCTTCCCTGGGCTGAGATTAAATAGAGATTGGGGGACAAATGGGCAGAGAGTGGGGATGGAGCCAAAGCTGAGGCTGCTCAGGGGGATAAAGGCCTATTAGTTCAGCCTGGGACAATTCATCATTGCCGAGAAATGCCCATTGCTCACCCTTTAATACACTGGAAGCCAAGAGTCACCAGCTTTGAATATCAAGCAGAATCCCTCCCAAGGATGTAGATTCACAAGACATTTCAGAGAGAGGAAGAAATAGTAGATTTAATTAATATATTATACCTAATGTCAATATAATTAATTCTTGCATTTCATTAATGTTCAAATAATATAGAATAAAGGGTGAACTGTTCTGAGACCACACAGCATCAAGACACTTTGGGCACATCAGGGAGTCCTCCCATTGATTTTAAGTGCTCTATACTTAAATGGTGAGACAAATGGAATTCCAGCTGGAGAAAAATACCCACATCCCATATCCATGCCCAGCTCATGTTAAAGTACACCAGGGAAAGTAAATGGTGCATTTCACTGACAAATGAAGCCATTTCCATAGATGAAAGTCACTCTTGAGCACAGAATTGCTGGTAACTGAGAGCTGTCTGGGTCTGAAAGAAGCCAAAACATACAGATGGGGGAAAACAGCTTTCCTTTACCTGTTGGAGTTGGAATTAACTTGTATTTGAAAGGTGTATGGATGGTGAACAGTGTCTTTAGTGTACTCTGGCAAAGCACAGCAAGAGAGGAGATGTAGTCTAAGGTCTCAGGGAAAAGTGGTTTCTACCTGTGGCCAATGATGGAGACAGCATATAGACATATATAGAATCATAAAGCCACAGAAAAGCTCAAGCTGGACCTCAAAAGGTCATCTGGTCTGAGCTTTCATGGGAAAAGGAGCCTAGATGAGAAGCGTGATGTGTAGGGCTCATCCCTGCTTGATGAATTACCCCACTCTGCTGTCCTTATCTCCTGTTTGGTTTAACAAAGTTCCCAAAGCAGAGGGAACTGGAATGCTCAAAGGTTTACCCACACTTGATGCTAGGCTCCTAAGAGAGCTCTGCATTGCCATAGTCTTGTGTGTGGTGGATCCCACTCAGTGAACTGGCAATAGGAACCTCAGTTCAACATGCAGGGGAAGCAGAACTGTGAATTCCAGCAACACAAGAAACAACCTTGAGGTTTTGGAAATACATTTTATACTGGGAGCATCATTGCATGATTCTGCTTCAATCTGTGCACAGAAAGCACCTGCAAAATGCAGACAGCCCTGCCTATAGACACACACTTCCCACATCACATACATAAAGGAGATCCTCTCCAGAAAAGTTCAACATCATACATGGTAAAGGAGAAAGCTCTGAGGACAAGAGAATAATACATGAATTTAATGTGCACTTGATTACTCAACTTCCCCAACTGAGAGGACTATCTCCAAATCTGCCCATTCAGGCACATGGTCTAGATAGAAAGGGAATGCCAGAGGAGTGATCCCTGGCTGGGCTGTTGAGTGCAGTGTGATGGGTTCTGCTCTGCAGGAGCCTGGGGAGTTCCACAGGAGTTTCTTTCTTTAATCTCTTTAAGTAAAGCCAAAAAGGACCACATGGTGCACAGGGAGCATCCCACAGGACCTGAGCAAGAGAAGTATGGCAGGAACAGGGACCTGAGCCCAGTTCAGCCCAGACTCCAGAGCATCAGGCAAGTTGGTGATGATAGGAAAGATTCAGGTCTAGAACTAAGACAAACAATGTCAGATCAAGCCAAGTCAATCCCTTGTTCAGGATCAATTTGAGCAATTGTACTTCTCCATTGGCAACTTGTCCTTCCTCGACCTCTGCTATTCCTCTGTCTACACCCCCAAGATCCTTCTGAACTGCATCTCTGAGGACAAGAGCATCTCCTTTGCTGGGTGTGCTGCTCAGTTCTTTGTCTCTGCTGGCCTGGCCTGCACTGAGAGCTACCTGCTGGCAGCCATGGCCTATGACAGGTAAGGGCCATCTCCAACCCACTGCTCTATGCTGCTGCCATGTCCAAGAAGCTCTGCATAGGGCTGGTGCTCACCTCCTACCTCAGTGGCTTTGCCAGCTCTACCCTCATTGCCAGCTACAGGTTCACCCTCAGCTTTGTGACTCCATCGTCATTGATGACTTCTTCTGTGACCTGCTCCCACTGCTGAAGCTCTCCTGTGATGTCACAGACAGCTACCAGGCCCACCTCTACTTCATCCTCACCTTCAACATCATCCTCCCCTCTGCACTCATCCTCATGTCCTACGTCTCCATCCTGGTTGTTATCCTGAGGATGCTCTCAACCGAGGGGCAGTGCAAACAAAGCCTTCTCCCCCTCTGACACCCACCTCACCACCATCACCCTTTACTATGGCTCCATCCTCTTCAGTTACACTCAGCACAGCTCCTCCTGTGTCCTGGAGAGGGACAAGGTGGTCTCTGTGCTTTACACCGTGGGGACTCCCATGCTGAACCCCTTCATCTACAGCCTGAGGAACCAGGAGGTGAAGGAGGCACTGAAGACACTGCTCAAGAGACAGACAGCTTCCTAACAGAAGGATCCAGGGGTTATGGCCCCAAAGATGCTCACAGTGAGAAGTGCACCAACCTTGTCTTCCTTGTGTTTTCCTTTGTCACTTTTCCCATTACATGCAGGAACAGAAGCTCTTGTGATCCTGAAGTGCACCATGATGGACAGGAGATGTCACTGTGCACACAGACCTCCTGTCCTGCCCACCTCTCCCCACCCACAGTTTATATCTGCTATAAAATGGGATGTCAGCAGTAGCTGGGCTTGTTGCACATCACCTTCACACTGTGCTTTGTCTGAATTAAACACTCATTACTTAGGCCCAAACCAGTAGCTCAGCTGGAGCAAAATGTGTCAGAATCACTGAGTGGTTTGGGTTGGAAAGTACCTTAAGATCATCCAGTCCCAACCCCTGCCATGGGCAGGGACACCTTCCACTGGAGCAGCTGCTCCAAGCCCCTGTGTCCAACCTGGCGTTGAGCACTGCCAGGGATGGAGCATTTACCACTGCTCTGGGCAACCAGAAGTCATGAAGTAACATGTACCTGTGCCTGAGCTGTCCCAGTTATTTCTTCACAATGATGCCAGCTCCACATAGACATAATTCCATAGTCCTAGACTATTATCCCAATGAAACATTCACATGAGCATGGGTAGAGCAGGTCAAATTGGATGAACCAGGTGTAAGAAGCATAAATGCATCTGGGACTGAGTTCAGCTGCCTCAACATTGACTATTAACAACTGGAGATGCCCTGAGTCTGCCTCTGAGCTTTCAGATGCTGCTCCAGAACAACCCAACCCTTCTGAAGGTTGCATGATGTCCATGTCAAGTGCATGGCCATGTCCTTGGCCCTTCAGGACAGAGCAAATGGCAACACATTTCTATCTGAGGGCAACCAAAGCTGACTTGGGACATTTCACTGCATCTGTCTCTTGTTCTGCAGCTTAAGTGACAGTGCCCTGGTGCAGCTTGAGGCTGTTTCCTCTTGTCCCATCCTTTGGGTTCAAACAAACTGGAAACAGGTTTGAGGGGGGCAGCTGATCCAGTTTGACCTCCAGGAGGCTTCAGATCCTGACTGCAATTAGTTTAACCCAGAGAAAGCTGTTCTGAGATGCACAGACCATGCACAGAGGGTCCATGGTACAAGTCCTTCTGATGCTCAGACCTGTTCTGGACCACATCCATCCTCCCCAACTGCCCTAGGATGGGAGAAAACATCCTTTTATTCCCATCCATTCTAGAAGGGACCTGACTAGCTCATAACTAGACAAGGAATTGTAGATGCTGAGTCAGGTGACCCCATTCCCAGGCTTATTCTACAATCCACATTGATAATGGTAGAAAAACCACATTTCTGAAAGCCAGTCAGGGATGGAGGATGGATGTAGTGGACTTGAGCTTGACTCACAGCTGAACAGACACAAGCAAATCCATCCCAAGGCAAATAATGGCAAGAAGTTTAAAGTATGAGGTGTCATTGAGGAGGTTCAAAGGTGAGGAGAAATGAAATGAGCATCCCCAGCTCTCTATATTAGGGGGTCAACAGCAGGAAGGGACAAAGCACCCCATGAGCAAGAACCACATTATCTGCACATGTCATGCAGACAAGGATGTCTCTTTACAGAGAGAGTCTGACCAAGCTTGCATGGGCACAGAAAGCCTCCAGCAGGCCCCACATCCAGGCTTGCACAAGACAAGCACTCACAGCTATTTCCATCCCAAGTGATGCTGCTCACTGGCCCAAAGCAAGAAGTGCTCCTTGGGGCCCAACCACCTTCCAGGAGTCATCAGCTTTAACAAGACCTTCTGGGCTTTACCAAGGAACTTTCCTCATCACCACAACAGCTTCTCACAACACTTGCATGTGACTTACCTCATTCTTCAGAACAAGCCCTCAGAGATTCATTAGCTGGGAGAACAAGACAGAAACTTTCTCCTTTGTTAACCAAGTTCACTTCTACAGCTGCCTTGCTTGACAGAGCTGGTCCATGCCCAAAGGCAGTGAGTTGGAGGGTCAGTGTGTTGGCATCTTTGTGTATGAAGGACAAGTTCATGGGCCTGGATCATAGAATCCCAGCCTGGTTTGGGTTGGAAGGAGCTTAAAGCTCCTCCAGCTCCAACCCAGGGACCCCTTCCCATGGAGCAGCTGCTCCAAGCCCCTGTGTCCAACCTGGCCTTGAGCACTGCCAGGGATGGGGCAGCCACAGCTTCTCTGGGCACCCTGTGCCAGCGCCTCAGCACCCTCCCAGGGAACAGCTTCTGCCTCAGAGCTCAGCTCAGTCTCCCCTCTCTTGGGCAGGTTCAAGCCATTCCCCTTGTTCTGTCCCTACATCCCTTGTCCCAAGCCCCTCTCCAGCTTTCCTGCAGCCCCTTCAGGCACAGACAGGTTTATGGAGGAAAGTTTCTCTCTTATTGCTCTCAAATGAGCAAACCAACACCAGTATTTTCTAAGGAAGAATTTCCTATCCATCTATGCAGAATATAAACCCTTCTTCACTAACATAATATCTGCTATTAGGAACCCTTGTAAAATCAAACACACAACCAGGACACTGCACACATCCATTTTGCTTTCCTGCTCTGTCCAGGAAGTGTTTTATGGATGCTGAGCATTGAGGCTCTGCTGCATAAGAAGTCATTGTTCAATAGCACTGATGGATGCCAGGTTGGATGGGGCTTGGAGCAGCTGCTCCAGTGGAATGTGCCCCTGTCTGTAGCAGGGGATGGAACTGGATGAACTTTAAGCTCCTTTCCAACCCAAACCATCCCATGGCTGCATGAAAGCTGCTTTCACCTCCTCACTTTGGAGTGGGGTTTCTGAAGGACCCCAACACATCAGCACAGTGAGCTCATGTTTCCCATTAGGCTTAAACTGACTCTTCAGGCTATGGCCTGTGTCTGCTCTCAACACAACCACATTGGAGCTGTGTCTGCCCATCACCCTTCACTGCAAGTGCAGAGAAACAAACACTTGTTCCAGAAGAAACCCCTGATATGGAGGTTTAAAATAGATCCAAGCTGAATCCAAGCCCCAGATGCATCCTTGTCTGCATAAGGGGAACCTACAGTGACTAATACAGATGTGGAAACTTACAATTAGATAAGATAACCCCTTGGACCAGTGTGACTCAACCCTCAGACCATGGAATGAGAAATCATGAGTAAGGTGCAGCTGGGATGGAAAATCAGCTTTGCCTGGATGGACAGACATAAGGAGAAGAGGAGGTGATGGGGGAGCTCTGGACAACACTGAGAGTCTTTGAGCCATGAAACATGTTGGGCACATCTGGATACAACCTATGGCCAGAAGCATGGAGCATCTGTGTCATCAGCACCAGATGACATCCAAGGAGAAGCCAACACTGCTCAGACAGTGTCTGCAAAGGCTGTTCCCAGACCAAGTTGGGTGACTGCTTATCACAGGGGATGAAATTCCAGCCTGCTCCTAGGTCAGCATGGTGGTAGCTTTCCATGGGACAGACCCACCCAGGAAAGCAAGACACCAGCTACATCCTATGGAGGAAATAAGTACATTTCCTAGGAGGAAATGAGCAGATGGGCACATGAAGCTGAGAGCTGCTCTGGATGAGGTTCCCACCACCATGGGGATGGAGACCAGTAAAACAGTCACAAAGAGCAGCTTCTACAGGTTGGAGAAGCCCAAGAGGACAAACGTGGTCACACTCAAGTGGTTTCCTCCAGCCACTCTCTTGGCAGCAGGAGACAAAGAAACATGGGAAGAGGTTGGATCACTTCTCCCAGCTCATAGGAACACACAGGGCATGAGGTTAAGGCAGGATTTGGGGTTTGCTCTGTGAATGCACCAATGACTTGCAGATAAAACCATGATGGGTGAAGGTCATAAATAATATATTGAAAATAAAACCTTGATAAAATAATAGTCAATAGATCATGTATGGAAAGAAATTAAATTCAGGCTTAAATGCTAAAGCTCTGGCTGGGCTGTTACAGAAGGACTTGGTCCTGCAAAACAGAAGCATCTTCTCATGAACATCCAAACACTTCATAACAAGTAGGCTTGTTTGGGATGATTTCTTTCCTGTTGGGAGGATTGCTCTTCTTTAAGGACAAGTAAATACAATAATATCCTGCCTTCATTTGCCACATGAATTAGTGTTGCATTAAATAGATAAGAGGTCACATTGCAGTGAATTTCTGACTCTACAGGTATGTTTGGGTCTGGCCTCTGGTCAAATGTTCACTGCACAAAGGCCCTTGACCCACCACCAATGCTCTTCTCAGGGTGCTGGTGGCTGCCTCTGCTGCAAGGACACATTGATGGCTCCTTTCAACACAGAGGACACCACAACCACCTTGTCCCTCTCTGCTAAGGTGCCCCCAGCCTGTCTTGGTGCTTGGAGCAACTGTTCCCCATGGGCAGGACTCAGCATTTTCCCTTTTTGAAGTCTCTGTGATTCCACCTGCACATTTTGGACCCAAAATTGGCCTTTGAAAAGCCATTTTGCTTCATATTCTCCAAATTTAAATATCCTCAGGGTGGCTCTTTGGTGCTCACAAAAGGAGGAAACAAAACCAAGAGTGGGACATATTGCATGTAGAGAAAAGCAGCTGACAGCAGACAGGGTTTTGCTAAAGCTTTAACACCTTTAAATGGGTTCAGAAGTTCCAGCTGAAGTTGTCTACACCAACCTCAGGCAGGGGGATGAAGGCAACTGCTGTTTCCCATTGCTAATGGCTCACACACTCAATGGCCATCTCCTCATCCCTATTTATGTCCTTCACCTTGGGTAGTACTTATATAACTAAGATATAGATACATAAAGACCAGACATTTCAAATATCCACCTTGCATCTAACAACAGCACACCAGCTATTCTCAATACCACTGGTTGTGTAAACAGTGCAAAACATCACCCATCCCACATCTTCTCATACACAGAAGCATCCTTTTCTCTCTGGTCTCAGCTTTACACACACATGCTGACACTGCAGGTGTCTAAAGCAGCTGAATGCAGTCCTGCCCATGGGTCTGTCCTTGCTCAACCCAACCTTCCCCTTCTCACTTTCACCATTTCTCATGATACAGGAAATGCAAATTTCTCCTTCTTGGGTTCAAAAACCATAAATCAGAATCTCAGAGAGGTTTGGGCTGGAAGGGCCAAAGCCACTTCCAACACAAAGTGTTGCCAATCTACTGAAGAATGAAAGTCTAATGTTGTACTTGGTAAAGGAGAAGGCACTAAGGAAAAGATAATAACAACTGAATATAAGGTTCAGTTTATTACTCTACTCACCTCACTGAAAATACTATCTCCTCATTTGCCCATGTAGGGACATGGTCTGGATGCAGAAGGACTGGCAGAGCAGTGAGCACTGCCTGGGCTGTTGGGTGCAGAGGGTGATGGGTTCTGCTCTGCAGGAGCCTGGAGAGTGCACAGGGGTTTGTGTCTTGAATCTCTATCAAGAGATCCAAAGGAGAACACCCTGGTGTGCAGGGCCCATCCCACAGTACCTGAGCAAGACAAGTAGGGCAGGAACACAGACCTGGGCCAAGTTCAACCAAGGCTCCAGAGCATCAGCAGAGCTGGTGATGAGGAGGCAGATTCAAGACCAAGCCAAGTCAGGTCGAGTCAATCCCTTGTGCAGGATCAGGTGAAACAACTGCTAGGAAGGTGTGTGAGAAATCCTTGGTCACCCCCAACAGATTCCATAGGTGTGCTGAACTGCTGCTAAACTGGAAACCACAACTGCTCTAGGAAAGCTCAATCTGCCTGTTCTGAGCTTAAATAGAGATGGGGGAAAATAGGAAGAGGGTGGGGATGGAGCCCCAGCTGAGGCTGCTCAGGGGGATGAAGGCCTATTAGTTAAAGCTGGGATAATTCCTCCCTGCCTCAAAATGCCTTTTTTCCACCTTTGAATACAGTGAAGTCCTGAGGCACCAGCTCAGCTGCAGGACATCCAGGCACTACATGTGGATAACCCCAGTGGGGATGGAAAACTGGGCTTTCCCTTCACAGAGGGACATCAGCAGCTCCAGAGATGGAGTCACTTGTGCTTCATGTCCCTTTTGAGGACTGTGTGCAAGATCTGGAATGTCTCTCAACCCATTCTCATTGTGTCAGTCTGTTCAGACCAAAACCTTTGCATGGTCCACAAGTATGTCAGAAGCATCCTATGAGCCCTCATCACTGCTGCTGTGCAGCTGTGCTCAGGCATGGCTCATCCATGCCATGTCTCTCAGATGCCCAAGCACCACAATGCCTTTCAGAGCTGATTTCACACCCTTTGCTTTTCCTTCTCTTTGTTTTCCTCTGCTAAAGCATGAGCAGCCCTGGAGGCTTCCTCCCAGGAGAGCACATGCAACTGTATTTACAGCCCCAGCACCACAAGCTGGGCTCTTGCAGTCTGGCAGGAGCTCACCTCTCTTCACATCAGGAGCTGAACAGAGCTGATGCTGGCACCTGGATGTTCTCTGCTGCACTGGGGATAAACCCTTGGCTCCCATCACTCGGTGGCAGAAGGAAGGCACAGGAGGTAAGACCAACACAAAGCACAGCCTCACCTGCACTGAGGCAGTGGGCTTGCTTCTGCATGTCCTCAGGTCCTCTTTAGGAAAGCTGCATCAGAAATCAGCCTCACCAATGTGGGTTTTCTTTATAAGAGGAAGCAATGGTTTGTGCAGGTTGTTTTCTTTCCCATAGGCAGCTACAGCAGATGCACTGATTTATTCAAGAGTTCAGTGAGGATGAGTCTTATTTTGTTCTAAAGAAATGCAACATTCCAGATTGTCAGCAGAATGTAGTCACTAACAAATCAGCACATTGTAACATCAACATGTTTTTAATGCAAGCAGCTGAATGCTCATAGATTTAGGATGCTTCAATGTGCAGGAGCTCAGAAAACTATAAATCATGTGAATGTTTCTGTTAGGAATGATCTCAAACAGTTTGATAAATGTGGTTTGTTGATTGGAATGATAACTAAAAGCCAAGTGAAAATGGGTGCAGTTCATTCATGTGTAAACTGGATTTCACTGGGATTGGGACTTTCTATCCCCCTGGTTTACATGTGTTACTATGAGGTTTTCAGGTGTCTTCGGAACAAATTAGCTCTGAAAACTGAAAAGTGAAAGTGAAGAAAGATCTGATTCTTTTCTTTAATCTGAAAACACATGTGCTTGAATGAATTGATAGTTTTAAGAGTCCTAGCACTGAAAATGCCATTTGTTCCTTGAATGTGCTCCTTGTTCTTTTCAAGATACCTCAAATGTATAACATAAAATATATGTAATTTGGGTTAGAAATAGTCCTGGTTTGAGCAGTATCAGTCATTGTTCTCCTCCTTGGTAGCTGGTGCAGTTCTGTGGTTTGACTTTCGGGCTGGGAACGGTTGCTGATAGCAAGTATGTTTTGAGTTACTGCTCAAGTGTTTGGTTTGTCCAAGGCCTTTTCTGAGCTCATGCTCTGCCAGGGAGGAAGCAGAGACAGGACACCTGACCCAGGCTAGCCAAAGAGCTATTCCATACCATAGCACGTCATGTGCAGGATGTAACTGGGAGAGATGCGGAAGGGCTGAGCTCTGGGGGGATGGAGGAGGTGTCGGTCGGTGCTCGGTGGGGCAGGGTGGGGTGAGTTATGGGTCGGTGGCTGGTGAGGTGTTGTGTTCTCTTCACTTGTTCTTGGCTTTATCATTATTATTTGTAGTAGTAATGGCAGTAGTGATTCGTGTTATACCTTAGCTATTAAACTGTGCTTGTCTCAACCTGTGGGGGCTACATTCTTTGGATTCTCCTTCCTAACTCTCCAGGGAGCAAAGGGGGGGAGTGAGTGAACGAACTGTGTGGACTTGGTTTAAACCACGACAGTAGAATATACAGTAATTTAGCAATTAAACCGGCCATTGTTTGGATTAAACTATGGTCCAAAAGTGCCTAAATAAATCCATCGTTTTAAGTGTTCCAGCATAGAAAACCAAAAAAGACATTTTTTTGCTTCAGTTGCTTCCTGTTCTTTTAGAAATACCTTCACTGAAAACCAGAGAAAAATAATTTGGGGTTAAATATATAGCAGAATATGTGAAATTAACCAAAATGTGGAAGCCAAAATAGTGACTGATAGTCATTAAATATGGTCCAAAAGTGAATGTCCACTTTTTAAGTGTTCTATTTCTCTTCCTTTTGCCTCAGCAGGTAACACCAGGTGATGGGAGGAAATCAAACCCAGATTAAATTCATCCTGTTGGGAATCACAGACAGCCCTCGTGCACAGACCCCTCTGTTCGTGTTGTTTCTGTTGATTTACACTGTCACTCTGGTGGGGAACGTTGGCATTATCACATTGGTTCGGGTGTCTCCCATCCTCCACACCCCCATGTACTTCTTCCTCACCCATTTCGCCTTCACTGACATCTGCTATTCCACAGTCATCTCCCCCAGGATGCTGGCAGACCTCTTATCAGAGGACAAAACCATTTCTTTCACTGCCTGCATGATGCAGTACCTCATGTTTGGTTTCTTTGGTGTTGTTGAGTGTCACTTGCTGGCCATGATGGCCTACGACCGGCACGTTGCCATCTGCCAGCCCCTGCTCTATGTGACCATCATCTCCAGCCGTGTCTGCTGGCAGCTGGTAGCATCATCCTACCTATTCGCCTTCCTCAGTGCCATCATCTACACATGGTGTGTGTTTGGAGGTTCCTTCTGTGGTCCCAACCACATTGACCACTTCTTCTGTGATGTTGTCCCTGTGCTAAAGCTCATGTGCTCTGACACCCACAGCAGTGAGATGATCATCTTTGCCTTATTCACCATCAATGTGGTGGGTGCAAGCATGGTCATTTTGCTGTCCTACATGTCTATCATTCGCACTGTTCTAAGGATGTGCTCAGCACAGAGCAGGGACAGAGCTTTTCACATGTGTGCCTCCCATTTAATGGTTGTTTCCATATTCTTTGGGTCAGGATTCTTCATATACCTGCAACCCTCTTCTAGCCACAGGAGCCTGGATAAGGTGGCCTCCATCTTTTACACCGTGGTCACCCCCATGCTCAACCCATTCATCTACAGCCTGAGGAACAAGGAGGTGAAGGGAGCTCTGATCAAGTGTGTGAGGAGGTTGTTCAACCCGTGGCACCGTACAAGAGCTGTATCATGAAGGACATGAATACCCTACATCAAGTGAGAATGTCTAAACTAATGGGGTTTTCCACTCATCCTCATGACTTTATACATGTTCTTTCACAGTTCCTGCACTAAAGTCAATGATGGTACTTAATGAGAAACAGAACCCCCCTTACATCTTCCTTGGAAGGAAACCAGGAGGAGCAGGAACCTCAAACCTCATTTCACTTCTCAGCTACCAGCATCTAGGAAAACATGACCTTGAATTATCCCAGGCCTCCTTTTCCTCACAGCAAACACCAATCAGCTTTATTCATTTCTCACTTCTGGCACTGAGAAATAGCCACTTTTCTTGACAGATTCTGGACCTTTTCCCTCAGCTCCAATATCTGTCATATGTGTGTCTGTGTGTAAATAGATGTATGTGTGACAGAGGAATACACATTAAATGTATAAAACTGGTATTGCAAGTAAAGTGACACACACAGACCTGGACTCCATGTGTGGATCTACATGACTGTCCTGCACAGAATCATCTCTACCTTGAGACAAAACTTCTTTTCTCACCTCCTGGCTTGTTCTATAAATCAGAGCTTCACGAAAGTAAGTCCTCCAAGTGTCCTTTTCACCTCTGTTCAGTTCTACAGGTGTTGGGTGTCAATGTTTGGCTGCATCTAATAGAGACTCCTGTTCTTTACTGTTTATTACTTTCTACCTTGGATGGTTGGGATACGCTGCCAGCAGCCTCATTGCTCACATCACCCCATGTCAGTCTTGTTTTCTCTCCCTTCATGTGTAACTGAAGAATTTCTTTAGTGAGTTCATAAGTTAAACATCTGGAGCTGTTAAGTTACATTGGAGATGAGTTGTGTTCTGGGAGACAGAATAGAACAAGATCAGAAACTGCTCTGAAGTTACTGAGAAAGAGCATTTCTTAGGGATGGCAGCTCAGCATCTTCCAAGTAAGGAAACACTCAAGCTGGAAAGATTAAAGAGTCTTGACTAAGACTTGAAACCCATTTCCAAACAAAAGTGCTGCCCATCTATTCAAGAGCTGTCGTGGTTTAAACCCAGTCTGCCATAAATCACACAGTCCCTCTCTCACCCCCCAGCCCTTCTTGCCCTCCCCCTGCTCCTGGAGGGATGGGGAGGAGAATCAAAAGAAGGTAACTCCCATGGGTTGAGATAAGAGCAGTTCAGTAACCAAGGTATAACACAAATCACTACTGCTACCACCAGTAATGGTAATGATAAAGGAAACAACAAGTGAAGAGAATACAACACCTCACCAGCCACCGCCCCATAACTCAACCCACCCTGCCAGACTGAACACCTAGTCCAACCACACCATCCCCTAGCCCTTCCGGGTAACTCTCCATTACATCCTGGCCATGATGTGCTGTGGTCTGGAATACCTCTTAGGCTAGCCTGGGTCAGGTGTCCTGTCTCTGCTTCCTCCCTGGCAGAGCATGAGGCTCAGAAAGGCCTTGGTCAGACTAAACATTTGAGCAGTATCTACAAACATGGGTGTTATCAGTGTTGTTCCCAGGCTGAAAGTCAAAACCACAGCACTGCACCAGCTACTGAGGAGAAAAAATGACTGTTACTGCTGAACCCAGGACAAGACCAGAATTCTAACATCATAGTTCAAAATGGAGGAGATACTAATGACCAGAGAATAACACTGAATGGAATGGTCAGTTGGTTATTTGCCTCACTGAGAAGACTATCTCCTCATTTGCTCATGCAGGGACATACTCTGAATGGAGAGGGACTGGCAGAGCAGTGAGCCCTGGCTGGGATGTTGGGTGCAGCCAGAGAAAGGTTCTCATTTCATAGAATCATAGAATAGTTCAGGTTAGAAAGGACCTTCAGAGCATCCAGTTCCAACCCCCCTGCTATGGGCAGGGACCCCTCACACTAAACCATGGCACCCAAGGATGGTTTGCAGCAAGCTGGCCAGTACCACAGGGGTTTCTCTCTTTCATCTCTTTAAACAGAGTCTAAGGGGAGCACCCTGGTGTGCAGGGAGCATCGCACAGTACCTGAGCAAGAGAAGTATGGCAGGAACAGAGAGCTGGGCCACGGTCAGCCAAGACTCCAAATCATCAGGCAGGTTGGTGATGACAAGACAGGTACGAGACCAGGCCAAGTCAGATCAAGTCAATCCCTGGATCATGCTCAGGTCCAGCAATTGCTAGGAAAGTCTATGAGCAAACAGAGGTCTTCATCAGAGGATGTCACAGGTGTGCACAGCACCTGCCAAACTGGGAACCAGAACTCCTCTTATGAAGTTCAACCTCACTGGGCTGAGATTAAACAGAGAAGGGGGACAAATGTGCAGAGGGTGGGGATGGAGCTCCAGCTGAGGCTGCTCAGGGAGATAAAAGCCTATTAGTTCACCCTGGGATAATTCATCATTGCCTCAAAATGTGCATTTTTCATCATTGAATACAGTGAAAGCCCAGAGTCACCAGCTCAGCTGTTGGACATCCAGGCACTGCATGTGGGTAACCCTAGTGAGGATGGAAAACTGGGCTCGTGAGTGTCTGCAGATGGACATGAGCAACTCCAGAGATGGAGTCACTTGTGCTTCATGTCCCATTTGGAGACCCTCTGCAAGATCAGAAATCTCTAAGCCCATTCTCATTCTGTTGGCAGGTCAAAGTGAAACCTTTGCACAGTCCACAAGTATGTCAGAAGCATCCTATGAGCCCTCATCACTGCTGCTGTGCAGCTGTGCTCAGGCATGGCTCATCCATGCCATGTCTCTCAGATGCCCAAGCACCACAATGCCTTTCAGAGCTGATTTCACACCCTTTGCTTTTCCTTCTCTTTGTTTTCCTCTGCTAAAGCATGAGCAGCCCTGGAGGCTTCCTCCCAGGAGAGCACATGCAACTGTATTTACAGCCCCAGCACCACAAGCTGGGCTCTTGCAGTCTGGCAGGAGCTCACCTCTCTTCACATCAGGAGCTGAACAGAGCTGATGCTGGCACCTGGATGTTCTCTGCTGCACTGGGGATAAACCCTTGGCTCCCATCACTCGGTGGCAGAAGGAAGGCACAGGAGGTAACACCAACACAAAGCACAGCCTCACCTGCACTGAGGCAATGGGCTTGATTCTGCATGTCCTTGGATTGTCTTTAGTAAAGCTGTGTCAGAAAACAGCCTTACCTGTGTGGGTCTTCTTTATAATAATAGGGAGCATTTGCTTTTGCAGGTTGGTTTTCTTTTACATAGGCAGCTAAAGCAAGAGGCACTGAATTACTCAAGAGTTAAATGAGAATGAATCTTGTTTTGTTATAAAGAATTGAAGCATTCCAGATTGTCAGCAGAATATGGTCACTAACAATTCAGCCTTTGGAATCAGCACATTTAAACACCAACTCTGTTTTCAAGTAAGCAACTGAATGCCTATGGGTTTAGGGAGCTTCAGTGTGCTGGAACTCAGAGAGATATAAATCATGACTTCAGCAATGTGAATTTTATCCTTTTTGAATTACATTTAACACTTTACTAAATGCGAATTTAAGACTGGCATTAGAATTAAAAACAAAACCAAAATGTGTGGAGGTCATTAGTGTGTAAGCTGGGATTTCATTGGCAATGTGACTTTCTCTTGCTCCAGGTTTACTTGCACTCCTATGAGGTTCCTCCAAGCTGTCTTCTGATGCAAATTGCTCCAATCTGAAAGTGAGTAAAGATCTGATTCTTCAGTCAAACCTTAAGAATCAGGTGCTTGAATAAACTCATAGTTTATGTTTCTCAACAAAGAACAAATATGCCTTTTTTTTCTTCAACACCCTCTCTGTTCTCTTCCAAGTACCTCCTATGAAAAACAAAATCATATCATTTTGGTTACTAAATATTAATTCCACCAAAACATGTCAGTTAAACTGGTGATCGATTGTTGTTAAATATCCTCCAAAAGTGAATTTCTATTTGCAATGGTTTTGATATTTCCCTTCCTTTTCCATTTGTAGGTAACATATGGACATGAGAGGAAATCACACACAGATTAAATTCATCCTGTTGGGAATTACAGAAAAACCATGGGCACAAACTGCTCTTTTTGTCTTGTTTCTATTGATTTACATTGTCACTCTGGTGGGGAACGTTGGCATTATCACATTGGTTCGGGTGTCTCCCAGCCTCCACACCCCCATGTACTTCTTCCTCACCCATTTTGCCTTCACTGACATCTGCTATTCCACAGTCATCTCCCCCAGGATGCTGGCAGACCTCTTATCAGAGGACAAAACCATTTCTTTCACTGCCTGCATGATGCAGTTCTTCACCTTTGCTTTCTTTGCTACTGTTGAGTGTCACCTGCTGGCCATGATGGCCTACGACCGGCACGTTGCCATCTGCCAGCCCCTGCTCTATGTGACCATCATCTCCAGCCGTGTCTGCTGGCAGCTGGTAGCATCATCCTACCTATTTGCCTTCCTCAGTGTCATCATCTGCACATGGAGTATGTTTGGAGGCTCCTTCTGTGGTCCCAACCACATTGACCACTTCTTCTGTGATGAATTTCCTGTGCTAAAGCTCATGTGCTCTGACACCCACAGCAGTGAGATGATCATCTTTGCCTTATTCACCATCAATGCGGTGAGTGCAGTTGTTGTCATTTTGCTCTCCTACATCTCTATCATTCGCACAGTGCTGAGGATGTGCTCAGCACAGAGCAGGGCCAAAGCTTTCCACACCTGTGCTTCCCATTTGATGGCTGTTTGCTTGTTCTTTGGGTCAGGATTCTTCATGTACCTACAACCCTCTTCTAGCCACAGGAGCCTGGATAAGGTGGCCTCCATCATCTACACAGTGGTCACCCCCATGCTCAACCCATTCATCTACAGCCTGAGGAACAAGGAGGTGAAGGGGGCTCTGATCAAGTGTGGGAGGAGATTGCTCCACCATAGGCAACACAGACGAGTTCTGTCATCCAGGACATGAACAGTTCATGTCCAGTGTGAAAGCCTATGGGGCACTGAAATATTGAGATTTTCCAGTGATACTCATGACTTTATGGAAGTTCTTCTGCAGGTCCTGCACAAAAGTCAATGACAGTATTGAATGAGAAACAGACCCTCAATATGACACCATTCTTGGAAGAAAACAAGAGGAGACTGAGCTTCAAACTTCATTTCTCTTCACACTCTCCAGCCTGGAGGAAGAAATAACCCCCAGTTATCCCTGACATCATTTCCACACAGGAAGCACAAATGAGCTTCATTGAGTTACAACTTTTGTCATTCATAAACATGTCTCTCTTGCAAGATTCTTGACCTTGTCCCTCAGCTCCAATAAAATTCCTCACTCTGACCTGTGAGCTCTTTATTAAAGCTGCTGGGGTGGGAGGGAACAGGAAGTGCAGTTTTACATTTGCTTGCTGAGAAAGAGTCAGAGAAAAGGTTTCAAAAGATTCACTGCATTTGTTTGTGCCTTTCAAAGAGCAGAAGCTGGTGGGAATCAAGGTCTAAGCTGGACCTTTGAATATGTCGTGGTTTAAACCAAATCCTCACAGTACTCTCACTCATTCCCCCCCCTTGCTCCCCCAATTCCCGGAGAGTTAGGAAGGAGAATCCAAAGAATGTAACCCCCATGGGTTGAGATAAGCACAGTTTAATAGCTAAGGCACAACACAAATCACTACTGCCATTACTACTACAAATAATCATGATAATTCCAATAACAAGTGAAGAGAATACAACACCTCACCAGCCACTGACCCATAACTCACTCCACCCTGCCCGGCTGAGCACCAACCAATACCTCCTCCATTTCCCTTCAGAGCTCCATCCTTCCAGCTCTCTCCCCCAGTTGCATCCTGGGCATCACGTGCTATGGTATGGAATACCTCATTGGCTAGCCTGGGTCAGGTGTCCTGCCTCTCCTTCCTCCCAGCCTCCCCTCCTCCCCAGCAGAGCATGTGCTCAGAAAAGGCCTTGAACAAAAACACCCCAAAACATGCTGATATCAGCAACTGTTCCCAGCCCAGAGGTCAAACCACAGAACTGCACCAGCTACATGAAGGAGAAAAATGACTGGATGGCTGAACCCAGGACATTATCCACCCCTTATTCCATACCATTCACGTCATGCCCAGATCCCACATTTTCAATACACCATCACTCTTAAGTCCACCCCTCGATCATGAGTCAATCTCTATGTTGCATCTCTGGACTGATGGCCTGAAATATCTGGGCCGACCAGGCTCAAAATCATTCACCATCCCCTTCAGCAGTTCTACAGCTTGCTGCTGGGGACTCCATACAGCTGCCTTCCACTTCCAATGCTTCCAAAGCACAGGAGGGTTCCAGTGGACCAGATACTCGCCCATACTGTCCCACATGCCCTTCCATTCATGACTGTCCAGCCTTGGGGACAGTCTCCTGGTGCCCCTATATCCTTGTCTAACCCTAGACAAGACCCAAACCTGACTCTGCTTAACTTTGGGATCAGACAAAATGGTTGTGTGTAGAACACACTCTGTGTGTGTGCCACCATGCTGATCCCTAACACAATCAGCAGGCAAGTCCCAAGGGCACCCAAAAGCCATTCATAACCATCAGAACTCTCAGATGATGCTGCTGCACTTGTCACTGGGGCTGATGTAGCTGCCCTGCTTGCCAGTTCTCCAACCACCAGCTTCTCTTCTCCCGAGTCCGGATCTTCCTCCACTGCCTTGCTGGGAAGTGCTGTGTGGTCTCCTGCATCCTGCTGGGGGTCGGCAGGTGACTTCCGGGGGGACAATCTCGGCCGTCGCAGGGTTGGGAACAACCGCGGGACACACCTCCCCCGCTGCCTAGTCCCGCTGCTCAGCTACAGCTTCTCTCTGCTCCTCCTCCACGTCCTCCCACTTCTCTGCCACAGCCGTTTGGTTCCCGGAGCCACTCTCCCTGGCAGCCTCAGCCACAGGCGGTTCCCGGGGCCGCTCCTTCCTGGCTTCACGCAGCCTCATGCAGACGGAGGCGAGGACAAGGGCAAGGATGGTGAAGAGCAGCAGGACGGCCTGGTACAAGTCCAAGTCCACAGCCATGTCCATCACCCCCTGCTGCCGGAGCCCCACCGTATTACAAGTCTCTGACATAAAGTACAGTGAAACAAAAACTTTAGCCCAAGCCCCATGATTGTTAAACACAAATACATCTAATCCATACACAAAGTACCTGGCAAAATCCTGAAACTGTGAGATCCAGAGAAAAAAATGTGAGAGCCAATAAATCAGCACTGTGATGAGTGACTATAATTCCACTCAGATCTGTTGTTATCTCAACCCCTTGTGCCCCATGTTGGGTGCCAAAAAGAGCTGTCATGGTTTAAACCAAGTCCACACACAGCTCGTTCACTCACTCCCAACATCGCTCCCCCATCTCCCGGGGATTAGGAAGGAGAATCCAAAGAATGTAGCCCCCACGGATTGAGATAAGCACAGTTTAATAGCTAAGGTATAACACAAATCACTACTGCCATTACTACTACAAATAATAATGATAAAGCCAATAACAAGTGACAAGAATACAACACCTCACCAGCCACGAACCCATAACCCACACCACCCTGCCTGACTGAGCACCGACTGATACATCCTCCATTCCCCCAGACCTCAGCCCTTCCGGGTCTCTCCTGGTCACCTCCTGGGTATCACGTGCTATGGTATGGAATAGCTCTTTGGCTAGCCTGGGTCAGGTGTCCTGTCTCTGCTTCCTCCCTGGCAGAGCATGAGCTCAGAAAAGGCCTTGGACAAACCAAACATTGGAGCAGTAACTCAAAACATACTTGCTATCAGCAACCGTTCCCAGCCCGAAAGTCAAACCACAGAACTGCACCAGCTACCAAGGAGGAGAGCAATGACTGCTACTGCTCAAACCAGGACACCCACCTACTCAAAAACATTCTACAGTTACATTTAGGAAATGGAGGTGATACTAATGACCAGAGAATAACACTTGAGCATAAAGTTCAAGTGATGACTCTAATTCTCTCACTGAATAGACTATCTCCTATTTTGCCCATGCATGGATATGGTCTGGATGGAGAGGGACTGGCAGAAGAGTGAGCACTGGCTGGGCTGTTGGGTGCAGAGGTTGATAGAGTCTATCCTGCAGGAGGCTGGAGAGTACCACAGGGGTTTATCTCCTTAATCTATCTAAACTGAACAGAAGGAGAGCACCACGGTGTGCAGGGACCATAACACAGTACCTGAGCAAGAGAAGTAGGGCAGGAACAGAGACCTGGGCCAAGCGCAGCCAAGACAAGCAAGCTGGGGATTACAAGACAGGTCCACAACCAAGCTAAAACAGATCAAATCAATCCCCTGGTCAGGTTTAAGTCCAGCATTTGCTAGGAAAGACCATGAGCAAACCTAGGTCTAAGGATCATCAAAGGATTTCATAGGTGTGCACACCTCCTGCTAAACCAGAAATCCTCAAGTATAGTCCAACCACCTTGGCCTGAGCTTAAATAGAGATGTTGGGAAAATGGGCAGAGGGTGAGGATGGAGAACCAGCTGAGGCTGCTCAGGGGGATAACGGCCTGGGACAATTCATCAATGCCTCAAACTGCCCATTTCTCACCCTTCAATACAGTGGAAGCCAAGAGTCACCAGCTCAGCTCTTGGACATCCAGGCACTGCATGTGGATAACCCCAGTGGGGATGGAAAACTGGACTGTCAAGTGTGCACAGAGGGAAAACAGCAGCTGCAGAGATGGAGTCACTTGTGCTTCATGTCCCTTTTGAGGACTGTGTGCAAGATCTGGAATGTCTCTCAACCCATTCTCATTGTGTCAGTCTGTTCAGACCAAAACCTTTGCATGGTCCACAAGTATGTCAGAAGCATCCTATGAGCCCTCATCACTGCTGCTGTGCAGCTGTGCTCAGGCATGGCTCATCCATGCCATGTCTCTCAGATGCCCAAGCACCACAATGCCTTTCAGAGCTGATTTCACACCCTTTGCTTTTCCTTCTCTTTGTTTTCCTCTGCTAAAGCATGAGCAGCCCTGGAGGCTTCCTCCCAGGAGAGCACATGCAACTGTATTTACAGCCCCAGCACCACAAGCTGGGCTCTTGCAGTCTGGCAGGAGCTCACCTCTCTTCACATCAGGAGCTGAACAGAGCTGATGCTGGCACCTGGATGTTCTCTGCTGCACTGGGGATAAACCCTTGGCTCCCATCACTCGGTGGCAGAAGGAAGGCACAGGAGGTAACATCACGACAAAGCACAGCCTGACCTGCACTGAGGCAGTGGGCTTGCTTCTGCATGTCCTCTTTATCTCTTTAGTAAAGCTGCATCAGAAATCAGCCTTACCTGTGTGGGTTTTCTTTATAAGAAGAGGAAGCAATGGTTTCTGCAGGTTGTTTTCTTTCCCATAGGCAGCTAAAGCAGATGCACTGAATTACTCAAGAGTTAATGAGGATGAATCTTATTTTGTTCTAAAGAAATGCAACATTCCAGATTGTCAGCAGAATGTAGTCACTAACAAATCAGCACATTGTAACATCAACTCCTTTTTAATGCAAGCAGCTGAATGCTCATAGATTTAGGATGCTTCAATGTGCAGGAGCTCAGAAAACTATAAATCATGTGAATGTTTCTGTTAGGAATGATCTCAAACAGTTTGATAAATGTGGTTTGTTGATTGGAATGATAACTAAAAGCCAAGTGAAAATGGGTGCAGTTCATTCATGTGTAAGCTGGATTTCACTGGGACTGGGACTTTCTATCCCCCTGGTTTACATGTGTTACTATGAGGTTTTCAGGTGTCTTCGGAACAAATTAGCTCTGAAAACTGAAAAGTGAAAGTGAAGAAAGATCTGATTCTTTTCTTTAATCTGAAAACACATGTGCTTGAATGAATTGATAGTTTTAAGGGTCCTAGCACTGGAAATGCCATTTGTTGGCAATGACTTGTGTCCTTGTGTCCTCTTTAGTAAAGCTGCGTTTGAAAACATCCTTACCAACGTGGGTTTTCTTTACAGTAAGAGAGACCAATGCCTGACGCAGGTTGTGTTTGGTTTACACAGGCAGCTAAAGCAGATGCACTGAATTACTCCAGACTTAAATGAGAATGATTCTTCTTTTGTTGTAAAGAAATGTAACATTTCATATTGTCAGCAGAATACAGTCACTAACAAATGAGCCTTTGGTATCAGCCTGTTATAACATCAACTATTTTAATGCAAGCAACTTAATGTCCATAGGTTTAGGTGCTTTATTGTGCTGGAGCTCAGGAAGGTATAAATCATGAATTTAACAATGTCAATTTTATCTGCCGTGAATGATCTCTAATAATTTGATTAATGTGGTTTGATAACTGGAATGATAACCAAAAGCCAAGGGAAAATAGATGCATGTCATTAATGTGTAAGGTGGGTTTACAACCGGGATTGGGACTTTCTCTTGATTCATGTTAATGTGCACTCTTCTGAGGTTCCTCTGAGGTTTACTCTGGCACAAATTGTCTGTGAACTTAAAGTGATTGAAGATCTGATTCTTTTCTCAAATCTGGCAAACCCAAGTCCTTGAATAAATCCATAGTTTGAGTGTCCCAGCATAGAAATCTAACAATGACATTTGCTCCTGGTTCTTTCTGAAATACCTCAACTTAAATCCATTAAGTATATATAATGTGGGTTACAAAATGTAGTAGCATACACTAAAATGTAGAATCTCAAATATTCACTGACTGGAGATAGATGTGGTCCAGATTTGAATCTGAATTCTTGATCATTGTGATAATTCTCTTGCTTTTGCCTCAGCAGGTAACACCTGGTCATGGGAGGAAATCACACTCAGACTAAATTCATCCTGTTGGGAATTACAGAGAGCCCATATGTGCAAACTCCTCTTTTTCTCTTCTTTCTGTTGACTTACATTGTCACTTTGGTGGGGAATGTTGGGATTATCATCTTGGTTCGGGTGTCTCCCAGCCTCCACACCCCCATGTACTTCTTCCTCACCCATTTCGCCTTCACTGACATCTGCTATTCCACAGTCATCTCCCCCAGGATGCTGGCAGACCTCTTATCAGAGGACAAAACCATTTCTTTCACTGCCTGCATGATGCAGTTCTTCACCTTTGCTTTTTTCAGTACTATTGAGTGTCACCTGCTGGCCATGATGGCCTACGACCGGCACGTTGCCATCTGCCAGCCCCTGCTCTATGTGACCATCATCTCCAGCCGTGTCTGCTGGCAGCTGGTAGCATCATCCTACCTATTCGCCTTCCTCAGTGTCATCATCTACACATGGTGTGTGTTTGGAGGTTCCTTCTGTGGTCCCAACCACATTGACCACTTCTTCTGTGATGTTGTCCCTGTTCTAAAGCTCGTGTGCTCTGACACCCACAGCAGTGAGATGATCATCTTTGCCTTATACACCATCAATGTGGTGAGTGCAGTTGTTGTCATTTTGCTCTCGTACATCTCTATCATTCACACAGTGCTGAGGATGTGCTCAGCACAGAGCAGGGCCAGAGCCTTCCACACCTGCTCATCCCATTTGATGGCTGTTTCCTTGTACTTTGGGCCAGCATTCTTCATGTACCTACAACCTCCATCTAGCCACAGGAGCCTGGATAAGGTGGCCTCCATCTTTTACACCGTAGTCACCCCCATGCTCAACCCATTCATCTACAGCCTGAGGAACAAGGAAGTGAAGGGGGCTCTGATCAAGTGCAGGAGGAGATTGTTCAACCATAGGCAACTGAGACGAGTTCTGTCATCCAGGACATGAATAGTTCATGTCCAGTATGAAAGCCTATGGGGCACTGAAATATTGAGATTTTCCAGTGATACTCATGACTTTATGGAAGTTCTTCTGCAGGTCCTGCACAAAAGTCAATGACAGTATTGAATGAGAAACAGACCCTCAATATGACACCATTCTTGGAAGAAAACAAGAGGAGACTGAGCTTCAATCTTCATTTCTGTTCACAGTCCCCAGCCTGGAGGAAGAAATCACCCCCAGTTATCCCAGGCATCATTTCCACACAGGAAGTACCAATGAGCTTCATTGAGTTACAACTTTTGTCATTCATAAACATGTCTCTCTTGCAAGATCCTTGACCTTGTCCCTCAGCTCCAATAAAATTCCTCACTCTGACCTGTGAGCTCTTTATTAAAGCTGCTGGGGTGGGAGGGAACAGGAAGTGCAGTTTGACATTTGCTGGCTGAGAAAGAGTCAGAGAAAAGGTTTCAAAAGATTCATTGCATTTGTTTGTGCCTTTCAAAGACCAAAATCTGGTGGGAATCAAGGTCTAAGCTGGACCTTTGAATATGTCGTGGTTTAAACCAAATCCTCACAGTACTCTCACTCATTCCCCCCTTTGCTCCCCCAACTCCCGGAGAGTTAGGAAGGAGAATCCAAAGAATGTAGCCCCCACGGGTTTAGATAAGAACGGTTTAATTGCTAAGTTATAACACAAATCACTACTGCCATTACTACTACAAATAATAATGATAATTCCAATAACAAGTGAAGAGAATACAACACCTCACCAGCCACCGACCCATAACTCACCCCAACCCTGCCCAGCTGAGCACCAACCAATACCTCCTCCATTTCCCTTCAGAGCTCCATCCTTCCAGCTCTCTCCCCCAGTTGCATCCTGGGCATCACGTGCTATGGTATGGAATACCTCATTGGCTAGCCTGGGTCAGGTGTCCTGTCTCTCCTTCCTCCCAGCCTCCCGTCCTCCCCAGCAGAGCATGTGCTCAGAAAAGGCCTTGAACAAAAACACCCCAAAACATGCTGATATCAGCAACTGTTCCCAGCCCAGAAGTCAAACCACAGAACTGCACCAGGTACATGAAGGAGAAAAATGACTGGATGGCTGAACCCAGGACATTATCCACCCCTTATTCCATACCATTCACGTCATGCCCAGATCTCACATTTCCAATACACCATCACTCTTAAGTCCACCCCTCGATCATGAGTCAATCTCTATGTTGCATCTCTGGACTGATGGCCTGAAATATCTGGGCCCACCAGGCTCAAAATTATTCACTGTCCCCTTCAGCAGTTCTACAGCTTGCTGCTGGGGACTCCATACAGCTGCCTTCCATCTCCAATGCTTCCAAAGCACTGGAGGGTTCCAGTGGACCAGATACTCACCCATACTGTCCCACATGCCCTTCCATTCATGACTGTCCAGCCTTGGGGACAGTCTCCTGGTGCCCCTATATCCTTGTCTAACCCTAGACAAGACCCAAACCTGACTCTGCTTAACTTTGGGATCAGACAAAATGGTTGTGTGTAGAACACACTCTGTGTGTGTGCCACCATGCTGATCCCTATCACAATCAGCAGGCAGGTCCCAAGGGCACCCAAAAGCCATTCATAACCATCAGAACTCTCAGCTGCTGCTGCTGCACTTGTCACTGGGGCTGATGTAGCTGCCCTGCTTGCCAGCTCTCCCACCACCAGCTTCTCTTCTCCCGAGTCCGGATCTTCCTCCACTGCCTTGCTGGGAAGTGCTGTGTGGTCTCCTGCATCCTGCTGGGGCTCGGCGGGTGACTTCCGGGGGACACTCTCGGCCGTCGCAGGGTCCGGAACGGCCGCGGGACTCGGCTCTTCCGGCGCCTGCTCCCCCTGCTTGGCTACTGCCCCTCTCTGCTCCTCTGCCGCCTCCCCCGGATGCTCTGCTACAGCCGTTTGGTTCCCGGGGCCGCTCTCTCTGGCAGCCTCAGCTGGTGCTGCCGGCTCCTGGGGCTGCTCCTTCCTGGCTTCACACAGCCTCACGCAGACGGAGGCGAGGACAAGGGCAAGGATGGTGAAGAGCAGCAGGACGGCCTGGTACAAGTCCAAGTCCATGGCCATGTCCATCCCTCCCTGCTGCTGGAGCCCCACCGTATTACAAGTCAGTGCTGTAAAGTACAGTGAAACAAAAACTTTAGCCCAAGCTCCATGACTGATAAACACAAATACATCTAATCCATACTTAAAGTACCTGGCAAAATCCTGAAACTGTGAGATCCAGAGAAAAACCTCTAAGAGCCAATAAATCAGCATTGTGACAAGAGACCATAAATCTGCTCAGATCTGTTCTTATCTCAAGCCCCGGGCCCCATGTTGGGCACTAAAAATGTCATGGTTTAAACCAAAATCCGCACCATTCCTCACTCACTCCCCCCCTTTGCTCCACCAACTCCCGGAGAGTTAGGAAGGAGAATACAAAGAATGTGGCCCCCACGGGTTGAGACAAGAACGATTTAATTGCTAAGGCACAACACAAATCACTACTGCCATTACTATTACAAATAATAATGATAAAGCCAATAACAAGCGAAAAGAATACAACACCTCAAAAGCCACCGACCCATAACTCACTCCACCCTGCCCAGCCGGGCACCAACCAATACCTCCTCCATTTCACTTCAGAGCTCCCCCCTTCCAGCTCTCTCCCCCAGTTGCATCCTGGGCATCACGTGCTATGGTATGGAATACCTCATTGCCTAGCCTGGGTCAGGTGTCCTGTCTCTCCTTCCTCCCAGCCTCCCCTCCTCCCCAGCAGAGCATGTGCTCAGAAAAGGCCTTGGACAAAAACACCCCCAAAACATGCTGATATCAGCAACTGTTCCCAGCACAGAAGTCAAACCACAGAACTGCAACAGGTACAAGAAGGAGAAACATGACTGATAACTGCTGAACCCAGGACAGTGTCCTTTATCTGTCTAAAGAGAAGCAGAAGAGAACACCCTGGTGTGCAGGGCCCATCCCACAGTATCTGAGCAAGACAAGTAGAGCAGGAACAGAGACATGGGCCAAGCTCAGCCAAGACTCCAGAGCATCAGGCAAGTTGGGGATTATGAGGCAGGTCGAGCCTAAGCCAAAGCAAGACAACACAAATCAAGTCAATCACTGAATTAGGGTCAGGCCCAGCAATTGCTGGGAAGGTACATGAGCAAGCTTTGGTCACCATCAAAGGATTCCTTAGATGTGCACAACTCCTGTTAAACTGGAAACCAAAACACAAACAGAGCCCAGCTTCCCTGGGCTGAGATTAAATAGAGGTGGGGGACAAGTGGGCCGAAGGTGGGGATGGAGCCTCACATGAGGCTGGTCAGGGGTATAAAGGCCTATTAGTTCAGCCTGGGAGAATTCATCATTGCCTCAAATGCCCATTTCTCACCCTTCAATACACTGGAAGCCCAGAGTCACCAGCTTTGAATATCAAGGAGAATCCCTCCCCAGGATGTAGCTTCACAAGACATGTCAGAGAGAGGAAGAAATAGTAGATTTAATTAATATATTATACCTAATGTCAATATAATTAATTCTTGCATTTCATTAATGTTCAAATAATATAGAATAAAGGGTGAACTGTTCTGAGACCACACAGCATCAAGACACTTTGGGCACATCAGGGAGTCCTCCCATTGATTTTAAGTGCCCTATACTTAAATGGTGAGACAAATGGAATTCCAGCTGGAGAAAAACACCCACATCCCATATCCATGCCCAGCTCATGTTAAAGTACACCAGGGAAAGTAAATGGTGCATTTCACTGACAAATGAAGCCATTTCCATAGATGAAAGTCACTCTTGAGCACAGAATTGCTGGTAACTGAGAGCTGTCTGGGTCTGAAAGAAGCCAAAACATACAGATGGGGGAAAACAGCTTTCCTTTACCTGTTGGAGTTGGAATTAACTTGTATTTGAAAGTGTATGGATGGTGAACAGTGTCTTTAGTGTACTCTGGCAAAGCACAGCAAGAGAGGAGATGTAGACTAAGGTCTCAGGGAAAAGTGGTTTCTACCTGTGGCCAATGATGGAGACAGCATATATACACATATAGAATCATAGAGCCACAGAAAAGATCGAGCTGGACCTCAAAAGATCATCTGGTCTGAGCTTTCATGGGAAAAGGAGCCTAGATGAGAAGTGTGATGTGTAGGGCTCATCCCTGCTTGAAGAATTACCCCACTCTGCTGTCCTTATCTCCTGTTTGCTTTAACAAAGTTCCCAAAGCAGAGGGAACTGGAATGTTCAAAGGTTTACCCACACTTGATGCTAGGCTCCTAAGAGAGCTCTGCATTGCCATAGTTGTGTGTGGTGGATCCCACTCAGTGAACTGGAAATAGGAACCTCAGTCTAACATGCAGGGGAGGCAGAACTGTGAATTCCAGCAACATAAGAATCAGGCTTGAGGTTTTGGAAATACATTTTATACTGGGAGCATCATTGCATGATTCTGCTTCAATCTGTGCACAGAAAGGACCAGCAAAATGCAGAAAGCCCTGCCTGTAGACACACACTTCCCACATCACACACATAAAGGAGATCCTCTCCAGAAAAGTTCAATATCATACATGGTAAAGGAGAAAGCTCTGAGGACAAGAGAATAATACATGAATTTAATGTGCACTTGATTACTCAACTTCCCCAACTGGCACATGGTCTAGATAGAAAGGGAATGGCAGAGGAGTGATCCCTGGCTGGGCTGTTGAGTGCAGTGTGATGGGTTCTGCTCTGCAGGAGCATGGGGAGTTCCACAGGTGTTTCTTTCTTTAATCTCTTTAAGTAGAGCCAAAAAGGACCATAAGGTGCACAGGGAGCATCCCACAGGACCTGAGCAAGAGAAGTATGGCAGGAACAGGGACATGGGCCAAGTTCAGCCAAGACTCCAGAGCATCACGCAAGTTGGTGATGATAGGAGAGATTCAGGTCCAGGACTAAGCCAAAGAATGTCAGATCAAACCAAGTCAATCCCCTGTTCAGGAGCAATTTGAGCAATTGTACTTCTCCATTGGCAACTTGTCCTTCCTCGACCTCTGCTATTCCTCTGTCTACACCCCCAAGATCCTTCTGAACTGCATCTCTGAGGACAAGAGCATCTCCTTTGCTGGGTGTGCTGCTCAGTTCTTTGTCTCTGCTGGCCTGGCCTGCACTGAGAGCTACCTGCTGGCAGCGATGGCCTATGACAGGTAAGGGCCATCTCCAACCCACTGCTCTATGCTGCTGCCATGTCCAAGAAGCTCTGCATAGGGCTGGTGCTCACCTCCTACCTCAGTGGCTTTGCCAGCTCTACCCTCATTGCCAGCTACACGTTCACCCTCAGCTTTGTGACTCCAATGTCATCCATGACTTCTGCGACCTGCTCCCACTGCTGAAGCTCTCCTGTGATGTCACACACAGCTACCAGGCCCTCCTCTACTTCATCCTCACCTTCAACATCATCCTCCCCTCTGCACTCATCCTCAAGTCCTACGTCTCCATCCTGCTTGTTATCCTGAGGATGCTCTCGACCGAGGGGCAGCGCAAACAAAGCCTTCTCCCCCTCTGACACCCACCTCACCACCATCACCCTTTACTATGGCTCCATCCTCTTCATTTACACTCAGCACAGCTCCTCCTGTGTCCTGGAGAGGGACAAGGTGGTCTCTGTGCTTTACACCGTGTGACTCCCATGCTGAACCCCTTCATCTACAGCCTGAGGAACCAGGAGGTGAAGGAGGCACTGAAGACACTGCTCAAGAGACAGACAGCTTCCTAACAGAAGGATCCAGGGGTTATGGCCCCAGAGATGCTCACAGTGAGAAGTGCACCAACCTTGTCTTCCTTGTGTTTTCCTTTGTCACTTTACCCATTACATGCAGGAGCATCAGCTCTTCTGATCCTGAGGTGAACCATGATGGACAGGAGGTGTCACTGTGCAGACAGACCTCCTGCCCTGCCCACCTCTCCCCACACACAGTTTATATCTGCTATAAAATGGGATGTCAGCAGCAGCTGGGCTTGTTGCACATCACCTTCACACTGTGCTTTGTCTGAATTAAACACTCATTACTTAGGCCCAAACCAGTGGCTCAGCTGGAGCAAAATGTGTCAGAGAATCACTGAGTGGTTTGGGTTGGAAAGTACCTTAAGATCATCCAGTCCCAACCCCTGCCATGGGCAGGGACACCTTCCACTGGAGCAGCTGCTCCAAGCCCCTGTGTCCAACATGGCCTTGAGCACTGCCAGGGATGGAGCATTTACCACTGCTTTGGGCAACCAGAAGTCATGAGGTAACATGTACCTGTGCCTGAGCTATCCCAGTTGTTTCTTCACGATGATGCCAGCACCACATAGACATAATTCCATAGTCCTAGACTATTATCCCAATGAAACATTCACATGAGCATGGGTAGAGCAGGTCAAACTGCATGAACCAGGGTCAAGAAGCATAAAGGCATCTGGGACTGAGTTCAGCTGCCTCAACATTGACTATTAACAACTGGAGATGCCCCTGAGTCTGCCTCTGAGCTTTCAGATGTTGCTCCAGAACAACCCAACCCTTCTGAAGGTTGCATGATGTCCATGTCAAGTGCATGGCCATGTCCTTGGCCCTTCAGGACACAGCAAATGGCAACACATTTCTATCTGAGGGCAACCAAAGCTGACTTGGGACATTTCACTGCATCTGTCTCCTGTTCTGCAGCTTAAGTGACAGTGCCCTGGTGCAGCTTGAGGCTGTTTCCTCTTGTCCCATCTCTTGGATTCAAACAAACTGGAAACAGGTTTGAGGGGGGCAGCTGATCCAGTTTGACCTCCAGGAGGCTTCAGATCCTGACTGCAATTAGTTTAATCCAGAGAAAGCTGTTCTGAGATGCACAGACCATGCACAGAGGGTCCATGGTACAAGTCCTTCTGATGGTCAGACCTGTTCTGGACCACATCCATCCTCCCCAACTGCCCTAGGATGGGAGAAAACATCCTTTTATTCCCATCCATTCTAGAAGGGACCTGACTAGCTCATAACAAGACAAGGAATTGTAGATGCTGAGTCAGGTGACCCCATTCCCAGGCTTATTCTACAATCCACATTGATAATGGGAGAAAACCCACATTTCTGAAAGCCAGTCAGGATGGAGGATGGATGTAGTGGACTTGAGCTTGTCTCACAGCTGAACAGACACAAGCAAATCCATCCCAAGGCAAATAATGGCAAGAAGTTTAAAGGATGAGGTGTCATTGAGGAGGTTCAAAGGTGAGGAGAAATGCAATGAGCTTCCCCAGCTCCCTTTATCAGGGGGTCAAAAGCAGGAAGGGACAAAGCAGCCCATGAGCAAGAACCACATTATCTGCACATGTCATGCAGACAAGGATGTCTCTTTACAGAGAGAGTCTGACCAAGCTTGTATGGGCACAGAAAGCCTCCAGCAGGCCCCACATCCAGGCTTGCACAAGACAAGCACTCACAGCTATTTCCATCCCAAGTGATGCTGCTCACTGGCCCAAAGCAAGAAGTGCTCCTTGGGGCCCAACCACCTTCCAGGAGTCATCAGCTTTAACAAGACCTTCTGGGCTTTACCAAGGAACTTTCCTCATCACCACAACAGCTTCTCACAACACTTGCATGTGACTTACCTCATTCTTCAGAACAAGCCCTCAGAGATTCATTAGCTGGGAGAACAAGACAGAAACTTTCTCCTTTGTTAACCAAGTTCACTTCTACAGCTGCCTTGCTTGACAGAGCTGGTCCATGCCCAAAGGCAGTGAGTTGGAGGGTCAGTGTGTTGGCATCTTTGTGTATGAAGGACAAGTTCATGGGCCTGGATCATAGAATCCCAGCCTGGTTTGGGTTGGAAGGAGCTTAAAGCTCCTCCAGCTCCAATCCCAACCCCTTCCATGGAGCAGCTGCTCCAAGCCCCTGTGTCCAACCTGGCCTTGAGCACTGCCAGGGATGGGGCAGCCACAGCTTCTCTGGGCACCCTGTGCCAGCGCCTCAGCACCCTCCCAGGGAACAGCTTCTGCCTCAGAGCTCAGCTCAGTCTCCCCTCTCTTGGGCAGGTTCAAGCCATTCCCCTTGGCCTGTCCCTACATCCCTTGTCCCAAGCCCCTCTCCAGCTTTCCTGCAGCCCCTTTAGCCACAGACAGGTTTATGGAGAAAAGTTTCTCTCTTATTGCTCTCAAAGGAGCAAACCAACACCAGTATTTTCTAAGGAAGAATTTCCTATCCATCTATGCAGAATATAAACCCTTCTTCATTAAGTTGATATCTGCTATTAGCAACCTTGATAAAATCAAACACACAGCCAGGACACTGCACACATCCATTTTGCTTTCCTGCTCTGTCCAGGAAGTGTTTTATGGATGCTGAGCATTGAGGCTCTGCTGCATAAGAAATTATTGATCAATAGAACTGATGGATGCCAGGTTGGATGGGGCTTGGAGCAACCTGCTCCAGTGGAATGTGCCCCTGTCTGTGGCAGGGGATGGAACTGGATGAACTTTAAGCTCCTTTCCAACCCAAACCATCCCATGGTTGCATGAAAGCTGCTTTCACCTCCTCACTTTGGAGTGGGGTTTCTGAAGGACCCCAACACATCAGCACAGTGAGCTCATGTTTCCCATTAGACTTCAACTGACTCTCCAGGCTATGGCCTGTGTCTGCTCTCAACACAACCACATTGGAGCTGTGTCTGCCCATCACCCTTCACTGCAAGTGCAGAGAACCAAACACTTGTTCCAGAAGAAACCCTGATATGGAGGTTTAAAATAGATCCAAGCTGAATCCAAGCCCCAGATGCATCCTTGTCTCCATTAGGGGAACCTACAGTGACTAATTCAGATGTGGAAACTTACAATTAGATAAGATAACCCCTTGGACCAGTGTGACTCAACCCTCAGACCATGGAATGAGAAATCATGAGTAAGCAGGTGCTGGGATGGAAAATCAGCTTTGCCTGGATGGACAGACATAAGGAGAAGAGGAGGTGATGGGGGAGCTCTGGACAATGTTAAGAGTCTTTGAGCCATGAAACAACTTGGGCACCTCTGGATACAACCTATGTCCAGAAGCATGGAGCATCTGTGTCATCAGCACCAGGTGACATCCAAGCAAAAGCCAACACTGCTCAGACAGTGTCTGCAAAGGCTGTTCCCAGACCAAGTTGGGTGACTGCTTATCACAGGGGATGAAATTCCACCCTGCTCCTAGGTCAGCATGGTGGTAGCTTTCCATGGGACAGGCCCACCCAGGAAAGCAAGACACCAGCTACATCCTATGGAGGAAATAAGTACATTTCCTAGGAGGAAATGAGCAGATGGGCACATGAAGCTGAGAGCTGCTCTGGATGAGGTTCCCACCACCATGGGGATGGAGACCAGTAAAACAGTCACAAAGAGCAGCTTCTACAGGTTGGAGAAGCCCAAGAGGACAAACGTGGTCACACTCAAGTGGTTTCCTCCAGCCACTCTCTTGGCAGCAGGAGACAAAGAAACATGGGAAGAGGTTGGATCACTTCTCCCAGCTCATAAGAACACACAGGGCATGAGGTTAAGGCAGGATCTGGGGTTTGCTCTGTGAATGCACCCAATGACTTGCAGATAAAACCATGATGGCTGAAGGTCATAAATAATATATTGAATAATAATAACTTGATAAAATAACAGTCAATAGTTCATGTATGGAAAAAATTGTATTAAGGTTTAAATGCTAAAGCTCTGGCTGGGCTGTTATGGAAGGAATTGGTCCTGCAAAACAGAAGCATCTTCCCATGAACAACCAAATCATTTATAACAAGTAGGCTTGTTTGGGATGATTTCTTTCCTGTTGGGAGGATTGCTCTTCTTTAAGGACAAGTAAATACAATAATATGATGCTTTCATTTGCCACATGAATTCCTGTTGCATTACATAGATAAGAGGTCACATTGCAGTGATTTTCTGACTCTGTAGTCATGTTTGTGTCAGTTAAAGAGAGACCAGATCCCTGATTGCAGTTCCATGGACTTGTAGCTTCAAGGGACAAACCAGCCCCTTCTCATCTCAATTACACTTGCATGTATTTCATCCTCTGTTCTTATACTTAAAGAACATGTGTATATATAAACCTGTATGACAAGATGACTGCTGCTCATGTTACCCTTAAATATGCATTGACCTTAAAATGATGAGATGACCTTAAAATACACATGGTGCCTGTTGAGAACTGAGCATTACTCCTCCTTCCCCTCCCACTTCCCTCTTCCCATCAGCCCTTTCCCAGCAAGATGACCATTTCTTCAGCACAATTCACCTTCTCCCTCCACCCTTCCCAAAGCAGCTTTGACTTCCCCATTCCCCAGCCTGTGCTCAGATGGTCACTGCACAAAGGCCCTTGACCCACCACCAATGCTCTTCTCAGGGTGCTGGTGGCTGCCTCTGCTGCAAGGACACATTGATGGCTCCTTTCAACACAGAGGACACCACAACCACCTTGTCCCTCTCTGCTAAGGTGCCCCCAGCCTGTCTTGGTGCTTGGAGCAACTGTTCCCCATGGGCAGGACTCAGCATTTTCCCTTTTTGAAGTCTCTGTGATTCCACCTGCACATTTTGGACCCAAAATTGGCCTTTGAAAAGCCATTTTGCTTCATATTCTCCAGTTTTAAATATCCTCAGGGTGGCTCTTTGGTGTGTGCAAGAGGAGGAAATGAAACCAAGAGTGGGACATATTGCATGGAGAGAAAAGCAGCTGACAGCAGACAGGGTTTTGCTAAAGCTTTAACACCTTTAAATGGGTTCAGAAGATCCAGCTGAAGTTGTCTACACCAACCTCAGGCAGGGGGATGAAGGAAACTGCTGTTTCCCATTGCTAATGGCTCACACACTCAATGGCCATCTCCTCATCCTCATTCATCTCCTTCACTTCAGGTAATACTTATATAACTAAATTATAGATATATAAAGAGTAGACGTCTGAATCATACACCTTGTATCTAACACCACTGAAAGCAGCCATTCTCAATACCACTGCTTGTGTAAACAGTGCAAAACATCACCCATCCCACATCAAATACCCACATCTTCTCATACACAGAAGCATCCTTTTCTCTGTGGTCTCAGCTTTACACACACATGCTGACACTGCAGGTGTCTAAAGCCAGCTGAATGCAGTCCTGCCCATGGGTCTGTCCTTGCTCAACCCAACCTTCCCCTTCTCACTTTCACCCTTTCTCATGATACAGGAAATGCAAATTTCTCTTTCTTGGGTTCAAAAACCATAAATCAGAATCTCAGAGAGGTTTGGGTTGGAAGGGCCAAAGCCACTTCCAACACAAAGTGTTGCCAATCTACTGAAGAATGAAAGTCTAATGTTGTACTTGGTAAAGGAGAAGGCACTAAGGAAAAGATAATAACAACTGAATATAAGGTTCAGTTTATTACTCTACTCACCTCACTGAAAATACTCTCTCCTCATTTGCCCATGTAGGGACATGTTCTGGATGCAGAAGGACTGGCAGAGCAGTGAGCACTGCCTGGGCTGTTGGGTGCAGAGGGTGATGGGTTCTGCTCTGCAGGAGCCTGGAGAGTGCACAGGGGTTTGTGTCTTGAATCTCTATCAAGAGAACCAAAGGAGAACACCCTGGTGTGCAGGGCCCATCCCACAGTACCTGAGCAAGACAAGTAGGGCAGGAACAGAAGACCTGGAATAAGTACAGCAGAATAAGTGGAATAAGTTGACACAGCATCAGGCAAGTAGGTGATGATGAGGCAGATCCAGGAACAAGCCTATAGAGGTCAAGTCAATTTCTTGGTCAGGAACAGGTCCAAAATTTCCTAAGAAAATAAATGAGAAAGCCAAAATCACCATAGAATCATAGAATAGTCAGGGTTGGAAAGGACCTTGAGATCATCCAGTTCCAAACCCCCTGCCATGGGCAGGGACACCTCACACTAAACCATATCACCCAAGGCTTCATCCAACCTGGCCTTGGACCATCAAAGCATTCCAAAGGTTTGCAGAACTCCAGATAAATTAGAAAATAAAACTCCCCTAGAAAAACCTCAACCTCCCTGAGCTTCGATAGAGATAGGGGACAAATGGGCAAAGGCTCAGGATGGAACCCAGAGGAGACTGCTCACAGGCATAAAGGTGTATTAGTTAAAGCTGGGACAATTCATCACTGTGTGAAAATGCCCATTTCTCAGCCTTGAATACAGTGGAAGCCCAGAGTCACCAGCTCAGCTGTTGGACATCCAAGCACTGCATATCTGTGTAACCTCACTAGGAATGGAAATCTGGGCTCTCAAGTGTGCACAGATGGATGTTAGCAGCTCCAGAGATGGAGTCACTTGTGCTCCATTTACCATTTCCAGACCATCCTCAAGGTCAGATCTGTTTCTGAGCCCATTTTGTTGTGTCAGCGAGTTGAGACCAAAACTGTTACACAGTCCACAAGTATGTCAGAAGCATCCTATGAGCCCTCATCACTGCTGCTGTGCAGCTGTGCTCAGGCATGGCTCATCCATGCCATGTCTCTCAGATGCCCAAGCACCACAATGCCTTTCAGAGCTGATTTCACACCCTTTGCTTTTCCTTCTCTTTGTTTTCCTCTGCTAAAGCATGAGCAGCCCTGGAGGCTTCCTCCCAGGAGAGCACATGCAACTGTATTTACAGCCCCAGCACCACAAGCTGGGCTCTTGCAGTCTGGCAGGAGCTCACCTCTCTTCACATCAGGAGCTGAACAGAGCTGATGCTGGCACCTGGATGTTCTCTGCTGCACTGGGGATAAACCTTTGGCTCCCATCACTCGGTGGCAGAAGGAAGGCACAGGAGGTAACACCAACACAAAGCACAGCCTCACCTGCACTGAGGCAATGGGCTTGCTTCTGCATGACCACTTTTCCTCTTCAGTAAAGCTGTGCCAGAGAACAGCCTTACCAATGTGGGTTTTCTGTATAAGAAATGGGAGGAATGTGTGATGCAGTTTGGTTTTTCTTTTACATATGCAGCTAAAGCAAGATGCACTGATTTATTTGATACTTAAATGAGGATGAATCTTAGTCTGTTACACATAAATGCAACATTTCAGACTGTTAGGAGAATATAGTCACTAATAAATCAGCCTTTAGAATCAGCCTGTTAGAACATCAACTCCTTTTTAAAGCAAGAAACTGAATGCCCATTGGTTTAGGTGCTTTATTGTGCTGGAGCTCAGGAAGGTTTAAATCATGAATTTACCAATGTCAATGTTATTTGTTGTAAATGATCTCAAACAGTTTGTTAAATGTGATTTGGTGACTGGAATGATAATCAAAAGCCAAAGGAAAATGTCTGTAGGTAATGCATGTGTAAGCTGGGCTGTCACTGGGACTGAGAAATCCTCTTGCTCCACATTTATGTGCAATGCTGTGAGGATCCTCTGAGGTGTCTTCTGACACAAGTTTCCTTCACATTACAAGTGATTAAAGACCTGATTCTCTGTTCAAACACATGTGCTTGACTAAATCCATAGCTTTAATTGTCCCAGCATAGAAAAATTAAAATGCCATTTACTGCTTCAACAAACTCCCTGTTCTGTTCTGAATACCTCATCTGAAAAACATAATATATATATGTATAGGTATATTTGGTTAGAAAATATTTTGAAATAATGGAAAATGTAGCAGGTACAGTTGTCATTGACTGGGGATAGACATGGTCCAGATCTGAATCTTCATTCAGAATCCAGGAACAAACTTGCCAACACAGTTTTCAAGCTGACAAGCAGGTATTCTTTATTGCGGCGCCGGGAGACACGGGGGATAACTCCTCCTAACGTGTGTCTCCCTATTGCTACACAAGCCATCCTCATATAGTCCCTGGGCACGCATACATATTCATGAGGCTACGTATGGATTACATCCCTTTCCAGAAAGCTCCCTGCATGTGTACAGAACTGTGGTGGTCTCTGAGGGTCGTTTACTTCTTCCAACGATCTCCATCACTTCTGGCAGCCTTTGAAGCACGCGCAGTAGATGCTTGTACCAGTTTAATTGGTTTGTTAGCACCAGAACCATATTAATCCTCCTATCCTCCTACTTATCAGTTAGTTTACCCGCAGCCTATCCCGGACACCTGCTATTCCCAGATACTCCTTATCCCTGTGTCCTGTTAATCTAGACTGTTTTTCTTAAGACCACATCAACTATAACGATTTATCTTGTGCCAGTATGTTCTCTAGCTGTGCTCTATTTTTTCTATGTATTATGCACCTCAGTAATTTTCCACTGCTACTGTTACAAAGCCATTGAACTTAACATTGCATAAAACTAATTCTAAAGGTTTATATATTCTATTTTGTGATTTTTGTCTTCCCCTTGTTTCAATCTCCATTTTTGATCATTTTGATAATTCTCTTCCTTTTGTCTCAGCAGGCAACAGCTGATCATGGGAGGAAATCACACACAGATTGAATTCATCCTGTTGGGAATTACAGACAGACCATGTGCACAAACTCCTCTTTTTGTCTTGTTTCTTTTGATTTACATTGTCACTCTGGTGGGGAACGTTGGCATTATCACATTGGTTCGGGTGTCTCCCAGCCTCCACACCCCCATGTACTTCTTCCTCACCCATTTCGCCTTCATTGACATCTGCTATTCCACAGTCATCTCCCCCAGGATGCTGGCAGACCTCTTATCAGAGGACAAAACCATTTCTTTCACTGCCTGCATGATGCAGTTCTTCACCTTTGCTTTCTTTGCTACTGTTGAGTGTCACCTGCTGGCCATGATGGCCTACGACCGGCACGTTGCCATCTGCCAGCCCCTGCTCTATGTGACCATCATCTCCAGCCGTGTCTGCTGGCAGCTGGTAGCATCATCCTACCTATTCGCCTTCCTCAGTGCCATCGTCTACACATGGTTTGTGTTTGGAGGTTCCTTCTGTGGTCCCAGCCACATTGACCACTTCTTCTGTGATGTTGTCCCTGTGCTAAAGCTCGTGTGCTCTGACACCCACAGCAGTGAGATGATCATCTTTGCCTTTCTCACTATCAACGATGTGGGCACAAGTGCAATCATTTTGCTCTCCTACATCTCTATAATTCACACAGTGCTGAGGATGTGCTCAGCACAGAGCAGGGCCAGAGCCTTCCACACCTGCTCATCCCATTTGATGGCTGTTTCCTTGTACTTTGGGCCAGCATTCTTCATGTACCTGCAACCTCCATCTAGCCACAGGAGCCTGGATAAGGTGGTCTCCATCATCTACACCGTGGTCACCCCCATGCTCAACCCATTCATCTACGGCCTGAGGAACAAGGAAGTGAAGGGAGCTCTGATCAAGTGCAGGAGGAGATTGTTCAACCATAGGCAACTGAGACGAGTTCTGTCATCCAGAACATAGGTAGGATGATGCTACCAGCTGCCACTTCATGTCCAGTGTGAAAGCCTATGGGGCACTGAAATATTGAGATTTTCCAGTGATACTCATGACTTTATGGAAGTTCTTCTGCAGGTCCTGCACAAAAGTCAATGACAGTATTGAATGAGAAACAGACCCTCAATATGACACCATTCTTGGAAGAAAACAAGAGGAGACTGAGCTTCAAACTTCATTTCTGTTCACAGTCCCCAGCCTGGAGGAAGAAATCACCCTCAGTTATCCCTGACATCATTTCCTCACAGGAAGCACCAATGAGCTTCATTGAGTTACAACTTTTGTCATTCATAAACATGTCTCTCTTGCAAGATTCTTGACCTTGTCCCTCAGCTCCAATAAAATTCCTCACTCTGACCTGTGAGCTCTTTATTAAAGCTGCTGGGGTGGGAGGGAACAGGAAGTGCAGTTTTACATTTGCTGGCTGAGAAAGAGTCAGAGAAAAGGCTTCAAAAGATTCACTGCATTTGTTTGTGCCTTTCAAAGAGCATAAGTTGGTGGGAATCAAGGTCTCAAGCTGCTCCTTTGAATATCAAGGGGAATCCCTCCCCAGGCTGCAGCTTCAGACTGAGTTTCAGCTCAAGGAAGAAATTGTTGACTTAATTCATTGTAACTAATGTCAGGATGGTTAATAAATATAATTATGTTACATTAATCATAATATTAATAATAGAGGCTGAACTGTGCTAACACCACCCATTGTTAAGTGCAATTGGGGCACATCAAGGGGTCCTCCTACTCATCCTAAGTGCCCTATGCTTACATGGAGAGATACATGGAATTCCAGCTGGAGATAAGCACCCATATCCCTTTAGCATGAGCTGGGCATGAACAAGCACAAAAGGAAAAGGATGTATTTCATTGACAAATGAAGCCTGTGGCTCGTTTCCATAGATGAAAGACCATCTTGAGCACAGAATTGCTGGTAACTGAGAGCTGTATGGGTCTCAAAGCAGCCAACACACACTGGTGTGGGATAATAACTTTCCTTTGCCTGTTTGAGTGGGAATTAACTTATATTGAGAAAGTATATGGATGGTGAACAGTCTCTTTTGTGTGCTCTGGCAAAGCACAGCAAGAGAGGAGATGTTGCCTTAGGTCTCAGGGAAATGTGGTTTCTACCTGTGGCCAATGATGGAGACAAGAACAAATGTAATTAAATGCTGAAGAACTTGACAGGACCTTTGATATTAGACAGATTCACCATAACATGTTTTCCTACTTCTTGTTACATGGATATCTTGGTTAAGATTATATGTATAGAATCACAGAGCCACAGGAATCCCAAGTTGGACCTCAAAGGATCATCTGATCCAATCTTTTGTGGGAAAGGGAGCCTAGATGAGCAGTGTGATGTGTAGGGCTCATCCCTGCTTGATGAATTACCCCACTCTGGTGTCCTTATCTCCTCTTGGGATTCAGGAAGCTTCCAAAGCAGAGACACCTGAAATGCTTAAAGGTTTACCCACACTTGGTGCTACATTGCTAAGGGAGGCCTGGATTGCCATAGTCTTGTGTGTGATGGATCCAAACCAGGGAACTGTCCAGGGGAGGCACAATTGTCAATTCCAGCAATACAAGAAGCAGCCCTCAGGTTTTGGGATACATTTTATACTGAGAGCATCACTGCATGATTCTGCTTCAGTCATTGCAGGGGAAAGGGTCTACACAATGCACAAACTCCTGCTGGAGACACAAAATGCACACACCAAATATATACCAGATTTCATCTCAATCAAAGTCTAAAATTACACTTCAAAAAGGAGAACTCACTATGGACCAGAGAATGACACTTGTATATAATGTTCAGTTCATTACCCTATTGCCCTCACTGAGAACACTAGCTCCTATTTTGCCCATGCAGGGACATGTTCCAAATAGAGAGGGACAGTCAGAGCAGTGAGCACTGTTGGGTGCAGAGGGTGATAGGTCTGCTCTGCAGGAGCCTGGGGGCCACCACAGGGGTTTGTATCATTCATCACTTTAAACAGAGCCAAAGGGGACACCACAGTGAGCAGGGACCATCCCACAGTACCTGAACTACAGAAATATGGCAGGAACAGAGACATGGGCCAAGTTCAGCCAAGACTCCAGAGCATCAGCAGAGCAGGTGATGATGAGACAGGTCCAAGACCAAAACAAGATCCAGATGAAGTAAAGTCCCTGGTCAGGATCAGGTCCAGCAGCAGTTAGGGAAATCCATTAACAGACCTAGGTCACCATCAAAGGATTTTCTAAGTATGCACAACTCCTTCTAAACTGGGAACCACAATGCCTCTAATAAAACTCAACCTCCCTGGAGTGAGCTTAAATAGAGATGGGGGCAATTGGGCAGAGGGTGGGGATGGAGACCCAGCTGAGGCTGCTCAGGGGGATAAAGGCCTATTAGTTCAGTCTGGGACAATTCATCATTGCCTGGAAATGCCCATTTCTCACCCTTGAGTACAGTGGAAGCCCAGAGGCACCAGCTCAGCTGCAGGACATCCAGGCACTGCATGTGGATAACCCCAGTGGGTCTGGAAACTGGGCTCTCAAGTGTGCACAGAGGGAAAACAGCAGCTCCAGAGAAGGAGTCACTTGTGCTTCAGTTGCATTTAGGGATCCTTTGCAAGATCTGAAATGTCTCTAAACACACTCTCATTCTGTTGGCAACAACAGACAGAAACCTTTGCACAGTCAGAAGTATGTCAGAAGCATCCTATGAGCCCTCATCAGTGCTGCTGTGCAGCTGTGCTCAGGCATGGCTCATCCATGCCATGTCTCTCAGATGCCCAAGCACCACAATGCCTTTCAGAGCTGATTTCACACCCTTTGCTTTTCCTTCTCTTTGTTTTCCTCTGCTAAAGCATGAGCAGCCCTGGAGGCTTCCTCCCAGGAGAGCACATGCAACTGTATTTACAGCCCCAGCACCACAAGCTGGGCTCTTGCAGTCTGGCAGGAGCTCACCTCTCTTCACATCAGGAGCTGAACAGAGCTGATGCTGGCACCTGGATGTTCTCTGCTGCACTGGGGATAAACCCTTGGCTCCCATCACTCGGTGGCAGAAGGAAGGCACAGGAGGTAACACCAGCACAAAGCACAGCCTCACCTGCACTGAGGCAGTGGGCTTGCTTCTGCATGTCTTCGGGTCCTCTTTAGGAAAGCTGCATCAGAAATCAGCCTTACCTGTGTGGGGTTTCTTTATAAGAAGAGGAAGCAATGGTTCATGCAGGTTGTTTTCTTTCCCATAGGCAGCTAACACAAGATGCACTGAATTACTGAAGAGTTAATGAGGATGAATCTTCTTTTGTTCTAAAGAAATGCAACATTCCAGATTGTCAGCAGAATGTAGTCACTAACAAATCAGCACATTCTAACATCAACCCCTTTCTAATGCAAGCAGCTGAATGCTCATAGATTTAGGATGCTTCAGTGTGCAGGAGCTCAGAAAACTATAAATCATGTGAATGTTTCTGTTAGGAATGATCTCAAACAGTTTGATAAATGTGGTTTGTTGATTGGAATGATAACTAAAAGCCAAGTGAAAATGTGTGCAGTTCATTCATGTGTAAGCTGGATTTCACTGGGACTGGGACTTTCTATCCCCCTGGTTTACATGTGTTACTATGAGGTTTTCAGGTGTCTTCTGACCAAATTAGCTCTGAAAACTGAAAAGTGAAAGTGAAGAAAGATCTGATTCTTTTCTTTAATCTGAAAACACATGTGCTTGAATGAATTGATAGTTTTAAGGGTCCTAGCACTGAAAATGCCATTTGTTCCTTGAATGTGCTCCTTGTTCTTTTCAAGATACCTCAACTGTATAACATAAAATATATGTAATTTGGGTTACAAAACTGTCCTGGTTTGAGCAGTAGCAGTCATTGTTCTCCTCCTTGGTAGCTGGTGCAGTTCTGTGGTTTGACTTTCGGGCTGGGAACGGTTGCTGATAGCAAGTATGTTTTGAGTTACTGCTCAAGTGTTTGGTTTGTCCAAGGCCTTTTCTGAGCTCATGCTCTGCCAGGGAGGAAGGAGGGACAGGACACCTGACCCAGGCTAGCCAAAGAGGTATTCCAGACCATAGCACGTCATACCCAGGATGTAACTGGGGAGATTCGGAAGGGCTGGAGCTCTGGGGGGATGGAGGAGGTATCGGTCAGTGCTCGGTCAGGCAGGGTGGGGTTAGTTATGGGTCGGTGGCTGGTGAGGTGTTGTATTCTCTTCACTTGTTATTGGCTTTATCACTATTGTTTGTAGCAGTAGTAGCAGTAGTGATTTGTGTTATACCTTAGCTATTAAACCGTTCTTATCTCAACCCGTGGGGGCTTCATTCTTTGGATTCTCTTTCCTAACTCTCCGGGGAGCAAAGGGGGGGAGTGAGAGAACGAACTGTGTGGACTTGGTTTAAACCATGACAGTAGAATATACAGTAATTTAGCAATTAAACTGGCCATTGTTTGGATTAAACTATGATACAGAAGTGCCTAAATAAATCCATCGTTTTAAGTCTTCCAGCATAGAAAACCAAAAATGCCATTTGTTGCTTCAGTTGCTTCCTGGTATTTTAGAAATACCTTCACTGAAAACCAGAGAAAAATAATTTGGGGTTAAACCTATAGCAGAATATGTGAATTTAACCAAAATGTGGCAGGTAAAATAGTGACTGATAGTCATTAAATATGGTCCAAAAGTGAATGTCAACTTTTTAAGTGTTCTGTTTCTCTTCCTTTTGCCTCAGCAGGTAACACCAAGTGATGGGAGGAAATCAAACCCAGATTAAATTCATCCTGTTAGGAATTACAGACAGACCATGTGCACAGACCCCTCTGTTCGTGTTGTTTCTGTTGATTTACATTGTCACTCTGGTGGGGAACGTTGGCATTATCACATTGGTTCGGGTGTCTCCCAGCCTCCACACCCCCATGTACTTCTTCCTCACCCATTTTGCCTTCACTGACACCTGCTATTCCACAGTCATCTCCCCCAGGATGCTGGCAGACCTCTTATCAGAGGACAAAACCATTTCTTTCACTGCCTGCATGATGCAGTACCTCTTGTTCGCTATCTTTGGTGTTGTTGAGTGTCACCTGCTGGCCATGATGGCCTATGACCGGCACGTTGCCATCTGCCAGCCCCTGCTCTATGTGACCATCATCTCCAGCCGTGTCTGCTGGCAGCTGGTAGCATCATCCTACCTATTTGCCTTCCTCAGTGTCATCATCTGCACATGGTGTGTGTTTGGAGGTTCCTTCTGTGGTCCCAACCACATTGACCACTTCTTCTGTGATGTTGTCCCTGTGCTAAAGCTCATGTGCTCTGACACCCACAGCAGTGAGATGATCATCTTTGCCTTATTCACCATCAATGTGGTGGGTTCAAGCGTGGTCATTTTGCTCTCCTACATCTCTATCATCCGCACTGTTCTAAGGATGTGCTCAGCAGAGAGCAGGGCCAGAGCCTTCCACACCTGTGCCTCCCATTTAATGGTTGTTTCTATATTCTTTGGGTCAGGATTCTTCATGTACCTACAACCTCCATCTAGCCACAGGAGCCTGGATAAGGTGGCCTCCATCTTTTACACCGTGGTCACTCCCATGCTCAACCCATTCATCTACAGCCTGAGGAACAAGGAGGTGAAGGGAGCTCTGATCAAGTGTGTGAGGAGGTTGTTCAACAGCTGGCAACATACAAGACTTGTATCATGCAGGACATGAATACCCTACATCAAGTGAGAAAGTCTAAACTAATGGGGTTTTCCACTCATCCTCATGACTTTATACATGTTCTTTCACAGTTCCTGCACTAAAGTCAATGATGGTACTTAATGAGAACCAGAACCCCCCTTACATCTTCCTTGGAAGGAAACCAGGAGGAGCAGGAACCTCAAACCTCATTTCACTTCTCAGCTACCAGCATCTAGGAAAACATGACCTTGAATTATCCCAGGCCTCCTTTTCCTCACAGCAAACACCAATCAGCTTTATTCATTTCTCACTTCTGGCACTGAGAAATAGCCACTTTTCTTGACAGATTCTGGACCTTTTCCCTCAGCTCCAATATCTGTCATATGTGTGTATGTGTGTAAATAGATGTATGTGTGACAGAGGAATACACATCGAATGTATAAAACTGGCTTTGCAAGTAAAGTGACACACACAGACTTGGACTCCATGTGTGGATCTACATGACTGTCCTGCACAGAATCATCTCTACCTTGAGACAAAACTTCTTTTCTCACCTCCTGGCTTGTTTTATAAATCAGAGCTTCAGGGAAGTCAGTCATAGAACCATAGAACAGTTTGGGTTGGAAAGGACCTTAAGATCATCCAGTTCCTACCCCCTACCGTGGGCAGGGACACCTCACACTAAACCATGGCACCCAAGGCTTCATCCAGCCTGGCCTTGAACACTGCCAGGGATGGAGCATTCACAACCTCCCTGGGCAACCCATTCCAGTGCCTCAGCACCCTCACAGTAAAGAATTTCTTCCTTAGATCCAGTCCTAGATATCCACATAAATACCTGCATGCAACAGATTTCCATTGCTGGAGACAAACAGCCATTTCTGGGCTGTTCATTCATGTGATTTGCTTTAGAGACTGGAGATGCAACACAGTGAATTAAACACAAAGGGGCCTATTTCTTATGGTTGGGAGGAAATACCAACTGGTTGAAAGATTTACTTGAGCAGGAACATTGTTTATCCCAACTTTAAAGTTGGTTACTTGGATGTTTTACCTGGGTTTGCTTCTTTGCCAGAGAGCCCTTCAGGATATCCACATCAATGTCCATTCTTTAACTTACTGGTGAATTATGTAAAAGGTCTACTTTTGAATCAGCTTTAAGGGCTGGGAAATCCAACATTGATGATTCAATAACTGCTGAAAGTGTTGATAATGACTCAACATGTGGTTAAGTTCTTTACATTTGCACACCAACTGCTGGGACGAGGTTTGGTGCTTCCACAGATGTTGACAGAGGCCACATTCATCTTCAAGCAGATGTGGAGAGTGGGTTTTAGCACTCTTTCCTTATAAGCTGCACTGAGGGTGATTTGCTGCTGCATCTTCCAAGGACACACAAGGGCCCTCTATGGTTTCAGGATGTATTTATACTCATGTCTGTGACCTCAGGGGTGTTCCAGTCCATAGGAATAGAAGCTGGACAACAAGCAAGATCCACCCAGAGCATCAATCTCTTCATCTCCAGGTGCACTAATAAAGTCCAGGAACAATGTGCTGTAAATATGTGGATTTGAGGAGATGTCTTTCACCTTTTCCCCCATTGAGGACAGGAGGTGGGTGACAAGTGTCTGTCTACATAATTCATCCCTGATTATTCTCATTACTTTCTCAACTGCCTTTCCTAATGCTACTTCAACAGGATTTCAGCAATGCAAAGAAGAGTTCCTGCAACCATTTCTACTCTCACCATTGCTCCTTGTTAACATCTTCCTGTAAAACAACTCCAAACGTTGACTTTTGCCTTTGCTGACATCACTAAGACAGTAATTGTCTCCACACAAGATTTTATCATTTCCTTGGCGTTTTTCTAACCCTAATTTTGCTCTGAGCAGTGATGAGAAGCACAAGGAAACAGCAACCACCTGAACTCAACTCAATGCCAGAACTACAGTAGTACCTAAACAAAATCCTTCTCACTGGTATCTGTGCACTAGGTCCAAGTGTTGTGACATGTATTACCCACCACACTGTGGCCTTGGTGCATGGATTCATTAAACACTTCCCTGTCTACTTACTTGAAGAGATTCTAGTTTATGGAGCTGGAGATGTCCCTCTCTTAGTTTGTTTCATAGAATCCTGACTGGTTTGGGTCAGAAAGAACATTAAAGCTCCTCCAGCTCCAAGCCCAACCCCTTCCCATGGAGCAGCTGCTCCAAGCCCCTGTGTCCAACCTGGCCTTGAGCACTGCCAGGGATGGGGCAGCCACAGCTTCTCTGGGCACCCTGTGCCAGCGCCTCAGCACCCTCCCAGGGAACAGCTTCTGCCTCAGAGCTCAGCTCAGTCTCCCCTCTCTTGGGCAGGTTCAAGCCATTCCCCTTGTTCTGTCCCTACAGGCCCTTGTCCCAAGCCCCTCTCCAGGTTTCCTGCTTTGCCCATTAAGGTATTGAAAGGCAACAAAAATGTCTCCCTGGAGTCTTGTTCCCATCTTCCTGCCCATTCCAATCCTTTATCATGCTCCTCATGTGATCCTTCCCATCTCCATACTTCCAGTACTGGGAAGCTCTCCCTCAAGGTCTCCATCCTCCCTTGCCTTTCCAGCACAATGGATGGAAAAAGGTCAATGTCATTGTCAAGGAGAGCACAAGGACTGGGGCTGCCTCAGTCCACACTGAGGTTAAGAACCAAATACCCCAGGAAGTCCTATCCAGACAGAGGAAGGACAGGAGGGTGACCATGAGTAACCAGCATGGAAGTACCAAGAGTAAGTCAAGCCTGACCAACCAGAGTGCCTTGGGTGATGTCAGCATTGATGTTTGCATTAGCAAACAGTAGTGAACAGCATTTACCTCAACATTAAGAAGGTCACCATGATCGTCTGTTGGCTCTTTGCAGCCGAACTTGTGAGCTATGGTTTGAGTTCAATGAACTGAAGATGGGGGCAAAGCTGCTTCATTGCCTGACGGACGCTGGTACTACCTCCCATCAGCAAGGTTCCCATCACCTCCCTGCCATGATAATGTCAACCATGGCCCTTGTGCAGCTCTAACTGCCTCAGGAATGCTCCAAACGTGGATGTGAAAGGTGGGGTTGTTGTGTGGTTTGCTCTAAGGGAGCCCAAAGCTCTGTTGCTTGCTCAAGCTGAGCTCATCTCCTCTGGGTACACTTCATCCCCACACTAATCAGCACAGAGAAGAGATAATGACCTGCTGTGGGCTTTGTCACCTCCTGGGGCACAAAGACATTCACAGTCCCCACATCCCATCAAATAGGAAGGGGCTTTGCTGATGCTGGTTCATTGCCAGGCTCCCTGCACAGCTCCAGACACCTTCATCTTCACATCCATCTGCCAGAGCATCAGGAGGGCAGCAGAGACAGAGCTGAGATGTAAGTGAGGGGCAGCATCTTTCAGCCCATCATTCTCCTGTGCTTCTCTCTTGGCAACAAGCAGCAGCTCCTGTCTTCATCTCCTGCCCTCCTGCAGGCTCCTGGGCTTCTTGAGGATGCTCTGGGCTTCCCAGGGAGCTGCTTGTGCTGTGTCCTCCCCATGCAGCTGCTGAGAAGGCAGGTTTGGAGATCAGCCTCATGGAGAACACACAGGAGGGAGGGGAAACCAATACAAACCTCTGTGTAAACTTGCATAAGATCATAGCTTGGATTGGAAGGGACCTTAAAGCTCAGTCAGTTCCAACCCCCTCCATCCACTAGAGCAGGTTGTGGCTAACCTACACTTTCTATAGATCAGGAATCCATTCCAGTAACAAAGAAACCCAAGCAGAGAGGGAAGGAGCAGGTGGGTGGGAAATGCCCTCAAAAGCATGAAGGATCAACTGTGCACTGTGACAGCAACACGTTTCTGTGTGTTCCAGGTGGAGCCGCATGGTCTGCAAGCCCCAGGCTCAGCACTACCGCAGGCAATGAAGTGCAGCACTAAGGTCAAGCTGCTCGGGTGTGCAACCTCCCCACTGCTTTCCACAGGGCTCATTGCTCAGCATCTGCAGGTGAGCCAGAGGAGCAGGCACCACCTTGTGCCATGGGGTTGAAGTGCTTGAGCAGCCCTTTGTTCTCCCTGTGCTGGGACAGGACTTTCCCCAACCTGTTCCTCATTGATCTCAACTCTCCCTTTCCATCCTGCAGGACTGTCTCTGAGCAGCTCCCAGCACACAGAGGCTGTTGCACCTGGCACATCCCTGCCTGCTGGACAAGAAACCTCCAGCCAGCAGCTCACACACAAAGCACCATCCAGCCCATGGCACAAAGCAACTGCACCCAAGTGACCCAGTTCAGCCTGGTGGGGTTCACAGAGGAGCCGCTGACTCAGGGCAACTTGTTCCTGCTCTTCCTGCTCACCTACCTTGTCACCATCGTGGGCAACCTGGGCATCATCATCTTGATCAGGGCCAGCCCCCACCTCCACTCCCCCATGTATTATTTCCTGGCCAACCTGGCCTTTGTAGACCTCTGTTCTTCCACCATCATCACCCCCAAGGTGTTGGTTGACTTGATGCTGGACAAGAAGAGCATTGCTTATGCTGGGTGTGTGGCTCAGGTCTTCCTCTTTCAGCTCTTTGGGATTACTGAATGCTTCCTGCTGGCTGCAATGGCCTATGACCGTTATGTGGCCATTTGCCATCCCCTGCTCTACCCCCTTGTCATGTCCCCAAAGTGCTGTTTCCAGCTGGTGACTGGCTCCTACCTCGTGGGGCTGACCAATGGTGTGGGACAGACCATCAGCATGTCCACCCTGTCCTTCTGCAGCTCCAGCACCATCGACCTCTTCTTCTGTGACATTCCCCCTCTCATCTCCCTCTCCACCTCCAACACCACCCTCAGCCACATCATCCTGACCACTGCAGCATCTCTCTTTGGTGTGTCCAGCAGCCTGGTTGTCCTGCTCTCCTATGTGGCCATCATCCTCACCATCCTGAGCATCAGTTCAGCCGAGGGCAAGCGCAAAGCCTTCTCCACCTGCACCTCCCACCTCACCACTGTCAGCATCTTCTATGGGTCATCCTTCTTCACGTACTTAAACCCCAGCTCAGACAGCTCAAGAGGAGCAGATCAATGGGCTGTGGTGCTCTACACCATGGTGACTCCCATGCTGAACCCCTTGATCTACAGCCTGAGGAACAAGGAGGTGAAGGAGGCTTTGAGGAGACTCTTGAAAATAAAGTGATATTGAATGTGTTAAGTTTAGGAGCAGACAGAATGGAGATGTGGGGAGATGCTCAACTGTTTAAGTTTCTCAGATGGACAACATTTGCTGGGGGAGTCTTAAGCACCTTAACTTCCATGATGCACTGGCTGCTTTGATATCACCACCTGCATATACAAATAAGAACCTTGCAAATGCTTTAGTAATTCCCTGCACTCCAGGTATGTTCTGTGTTTTGTGTTGCACTAGTTTTGTTTGGGAAATGAGAATAAACATAGAGTGAATTCTGCTGTTGCACTAAATCAAACTCCATTTCTAGACAGTCAGGAAGGGCCATAACTAAAGGACACAAACACCTTTAACAGGATAAATAGAGAGGAGAGGAAATACCTGGAACACTGTGCAGGAAGTAATTTTAGGTTTTGATTCTCAAACCTCATTCAATGATTCCCAGCACCATTCACCTCATTTCATTTCACACAGCAAAGACCTTAAGTTAAATCTGGTTCTTGTGTGACCTCTGTAATGAATGAAGCACTTGGAAAGCATTTTAAGACATTGTAGTGATGAATCCACACCAAAGAGCAGACACTATCAAGGAAACCCCTGTCCACTTCTCCACTCCTTTACTTGCCATCTCCTGTAGACAGCAATGAAAGCCATGATCACCAAGGTGTCCTGAGCGGAAAAGATCATAGGAGCTATTGTTTTCTCAGCATCCTTCAGACCTGTTACATGGCAGCCCACGGCCTCACACTAGATGAAGTCACCCAGGGCTCTGTCCAACCTGGTGCCTGTTGACTTCACCCTGATAATCCTCACATTGAGAGCCCAGATCCACATCTGGAGGAGCACAGAGCTGAAGGATGCTCTGGGAAGACTCCTAGGAAAAGGTCTTGTTTCCTCCCACATTCAGGCTGGTAAAAAGATGTAACCAACTCGATGTAAAGAACATGGATGTTCTTGAGATTGCACCTACAGAGATGGTAACAGTGAGCACATAACATGGAGAGCTATGGAAGCTCTGAAATAGTCCTTAGGGTGCAGGGAGTAACTGAGGGCAATGGTGCAGAACACTTCATTGGGTGCAATGGCCACACTGAGTATCTGCTTCAGGGACCTGCTCCTTAGGGAAATACAGGATGGAGCAATGGAGAAATATCCCCAACCACACAGCACAGGCAATGCAGGGACAGGAGAGGATGCACCTGCGTGCTCTGCCCTGGCAGATGAGCTGCTGTGGGGCTGTCACACAGACATCTTCAGCCTGCTTTTGTTCTTGTGCTCTCTACACTTGTGACCCCACCTTGGACCCTCACTGTGGGATATGCTCTAGCTCACGGCTCCATGGGACATGTGGGATCCTGCTGGACAAGGCCATGAGTGAGTATTCCTGGGTAAAAAGGGTCAGCAAGGGACACAGAATCACATGAGGCAAGAAGGTCAATCTTCAAGGGGATTCATCTTTCTTTTCTCTGTCTCCTCATCTCTCTGCCCATCCCTTGTGGTACCTGATGACAAACACTAGAATCAACACATGAGGCCAGATAAGGAAATCATCAAGCCCATTGAGGAGCATCCAGCAGGAGAGGCAATTGAGAGAGGGTCCTTCAAACCTGACTGGAGCAGAGGGGAAGCTGCAAGGCAGCAGCAGGACACAGCTCATCTTCTGCTCTTCCTATGGAGGGTCTATCACTTCCATTGCCTATGGAAGAGCTGAAGTAACTCATGTCAGGTGAGATGAATTCAGGTTCTGTGCCTGTACTCAGCTGTGCAAACACACACTAGCACTGAATAACTGCTGCTTTCAGTAATGTGCCTAAAACCAGAGCTCCTAACATACACACATTGTAATTAAGGCTTTTAGGTGCACATCCAACCCTTCAGTGTTTGCTCATGCAAAAGACAAAGCTCAATGAGACAATGTTTTTACTGCTAAGACTGAAGGCAATGAATCCAACCAGACTGTGTTGGGCTGTAGCAGATGGGGACTCCACATGCATTTGTCTTCAGCCTCTATCTCCAGTTTCTACATATGAAATTCAAAATAAAGTCTTAATGTATGAGCAATTTAATGTATGAGCAATTTAATGTGACACCGAGATTGAGATCTCATATTCACAGAAGTCAGGGAATGCAAGGAAGTGTTCAAGGCCAGGTTGGATGGGGTTTGGAGTAACCTGCTCTAATAGAAGGTGTCCCTGCCCTGGACAGGTGGCTGGAACTGGATGAGCTATAGGGTCCTTTCCAAACCATTCCATCATTCCCTGATACAACAGCTCAACCAAACTATAACAGTGCAGATTCCCTCAATGCTAAATTTACTCTACTTTCCTCTATCCTGTGTGCAGCTGTGCTATGGTACAGAGAGCAATGCCAGCACCATGGAAGCCCTTCCCTTAGCCCATGATCAAGACCCCACACTGCAGCGATGAAACAGCCACTGATCCATGTCTCCAGTTCAGTTCCTTCACCATGGAAGAGAAGAACCACAGTTCAATCACCAGCTTCATCCTCCTGGTGCTGACCACTGACACAAAGCTGCAGCTTCTCTTGTTCATGGTGTTCACCTTAGCCAACATCAGCACCCTCTATCTGTGACTATCTCACAACTAAAGAAGGAATTGTAGATGTTGAGTCAGGTGACCCCATTCCCAGGCTTATTCTACAATCCCAATTGCATAATGGTAGGAAACCACATTTCTGAAAGCCAGTCAGGATGGAGGATGGATGTAGTGGACTTGAGCTGCCTCACAGCTGAACAGACACAAGCAAATCCATCCCAAGGCAAATAATGGCAACAAGTTTAAAGTATGAGGTGTCATTGAGGAGGCCCAAAGATAAGGAGAAATGCAATGAGCTTTCCCAGCTCCATATATTAGAGGGTCAAAAGCAGGAAGGCACAAAGCACCCCATGAGCAAGAACCACATTATCTGCACATGTCATGCAGACAAGGATGTCTCTTTACAGAGAGAGTCTGACCAAGCTTGCATGGGCACAGAAAGCCTCCAGCAGGCCCCACATCCAGGCTTGCACAAGACAAGCACTCACAGCTATTTCCATCCCAAGTGATGCTGCTCACTGGCCCAAAGCAAGAAGTGCTCCTTGGGGCCCAACCACCTTCCAGGAGTCATCAGCTTTAACAAGACCTTCTGGGCTTTACCAAGGAACTTTCCTCATCACCACAACAGCTTCTCACAACACTTGCATGTGACTTACCTCATTCTTCAGAACAAGCCCTCAGAGATTCATTAGCTGGGAGAACAAGACAGAAACTTTCTCCTTTGTTAACCAAGTTCACTTCTACAGCTGCCTTGCTTGACAGAGCTGCTCCATGCCCAAAGGCAGTGAGTTGGAGGGTCAGTGTGTTGGCATCTTTGTGTATGAAGGACAATGTCATGGGCCTGGATCATAGAATCCCAGCCAGGTTTGGGTTGGAAGGAGCTTAAAGCTCCTCCAGCTCCAAGCCCAACCCCTTCCCATGGAGCAGCTGCTCCAAGCCCCTGTGTCCAACCTGGCCTTGAGCACTGCCAGGGATGGGGCAGCCACAGCTTCTCTGGGCACCCTGTGCCAGCGCCTCAGCACCCTCCCAGGGAACAGCTTCTGCCTCAGAGCTCAGCTCAGTCTCCCCTCTCTTGGGCAGGTTCAAGCCATTCCCCTTGTTCTGTCCCTACATCCCTTGTCCCAAGCCCCTCTCCAGCTTTCCTGCAGCCCCTTCAGGCACAGGCAGGTTTATGCAGAAAAGTTTCTCTCTTATTGCTCTCAAAGGAGCAAACCAACACCAGTATTTTCTAAGGAAGAATTTCCTATCCATCTATGCAGAACATAAACCCTTCTTCACTAACTTAATATCTGACATTAGGAACCCTTATAAAAGCAAACACACAGCCAGGACACTGCACACATCCATTCTGCTTTCCTGCTCTGTCCAGGAAGTGTTTTATGGATGCTGAGCATTGAGGCTCTGCTGCTTTAGAAATTATTGATCAATAGAACTGATGGATGCCAGGTTGGATGGGGCTTGGAGCAGCTGCTCCAGTGGAATGTGCCCCTGACTGTGGCAGGGGATGGAACTGGATGAACTTTAAGCTCCTTTCCAACCCAAACCATCCCATGGTTGCATGAAAGCTGCTTTCACCTCCTCACTTTGGAGTGGGGTTTCTGAAGGACCCCAACACATCAGCACAGTGAGCTCATGTTTCCCATTACACTTCAACTGACTCTTCAGGCTATGGCCTGTGTCTGCTCTCAACACAACCACATTGGAGCTGTGTCTGCCCATCACCCTTCACTGCAAGTGCAGAGAAACAAACACTTATTCCAGAAGAAAACCCTGATATGGAGGTTTAAAATAGATCCAAGCTGAATCCAAGCCCCAGATGCTTCCTTGTCTCCATAAGGGGAACCTACAGTGACTAATTCAGATGTGGAAACCTACAACTAGGTAAAATAACCCCTTGGACCAGTGTGACTCAATGCTCAGACCATGGAATGAGAAATCATGAATAAGCTGCAGCTGGGATAGAAAATCAGCTTGCCTGGATGGACAGACATAAGGAGAAGAGGAGGTGATGGGGGAGCTCTGGACAATGTTCAGAGTCTTTGAGCCATGAAATAAGTTGGGCACCTCTGGATACAACCTATGGCCAGAAGCATGGAGCATCTGTGTCATCAGCACCAGGTGACATCCAAGGAGAAGCCAACACTGCTCAGACAGTGTCTGCAAAGGCTGTTCCCAGACCAAGTTGGGTGACTGCTTATCACAGGGGATGAAATTCCAGCCTGCTCCTAGGTCAGCATGGTGGTAGCTTTCCATGGGACAGGCCCAGCCAGGAAAGCAAGACACCAGCTACATCCTATGGAGGAAATAAGTACATTTCCTAGGAGGAAATGAGCAGATGGGCACATGAAGCTGAGAGCTGCTCTGGATGAGGTTCCCACCACCATGGTGATGGAGACCAGTAAAACAGTCACAAAGAGCAGCTTCTACAGGTTGGAGAAGCCCAAGAGGACAAACGTGGTCACACTCAAGTGGTTTCCTCCAGCCACTCTCTTGGCAGCAGGAGACAAAGAAACATGAGAAGAGGTTGGATCACTTCTCCCAGCTCATAGGAACACACAGGGCATGAGGTTAAGGCAGGATCTGGGGTTTGCTCTGTGAATGCACCCAATGACTTGCAGATAAAACCATGATGGCTGAAGGTCATAAATAATATATTGAAAATAAAACCTTGATAAAATAATAGTCAATAGTTCATGTATGGAAATAAATTATCTTAAGGCTTAAATGCTAAAGCTCTGGCTGGGCTGTTATGGAAGGAATTGGTCCTGCAAAACAGAAGCATCTTCTCATGAACATCCAAACACTTCATAACAAGTAGGCTTGTTGGGGATGATTTCTTTCCTGTTGGGAGGATTGCTCTTCTTTAAGGACAAGTAAATACAATAATATGATGCCTTCATTTGCCACATGAATTAGTGTTGCATTAAATAGATAAGAGGTCACATTGCAGTGATTTTCTGACTCTATAGGCATGTTTGGTTGCTGCATCTGGTCAGATGGTCACTGCACAAAGGCCCTTGACCCACCACCAAAGCTCTTCTCAGGGTGCTGGTGGCTGCCTCTGCTGCAAGGACACATTGATGGCTCCTTTCAACACAGAGGACACCACAACCACCTTGTCCCTCTCTGCTAAGGTGCCCCCAGCCTGTCTTGGTGCTTGGAGCAACTGTTCCCCATGGGCAGGACTCAGCATTTTCCCTTCTTGAAGTCTGTGTGATTCCACCTGCACATTTTGGACCCAAAATTGGCCTTTGAAAAGTCATTTTGCTTCATATTCTCCAAATTTCAATATCCTCAGGGTGGCTCTTTGGTGTGTGCAAAAGGAGGAAATGAAACCAAGAGTGGGACATACTGCATGGAGAGAAAAGCAGCTGACAGCAGACAGGGTTTTGTTAAAGCTTTAACACCTTTAAATGGGTTCAGAAGGTCCAGATGAAGTTGTCTACACCAACCTCAGGCAGGGGGATGAAAGCAGCTGCTGTTTCCCATTGCTAATGGCTCACACACTCAATGGCCATCTCCTCATCCTCATTCATCTCCTTCACTTCAGGTAGTACTTATATAACTAAGTTATAGATATATAAGGAGTAGATGTCTGAAACATCCACCTTGCATCTAACACCACAGAAACCAGCCATTCTCAATACCACTGCTTGTGTAAACAGTGCAAAACATCACCCATCCCACATCAAATACCCACATCTTCTCATACATAGAAGCATCCTTTTCTCTGTGGTCTCAGCTTTACACACACATGCTGACACTGCAGGTGTCTAAAGCAGCTGAATGCAGTCCTGCCCATGGGTCTGTCCTTGCTCAACCCAACCTTCCCCTTCTCACTTTCAACCTTTCTCATGATACAGGAAATGCAAATTTCTCCTTCTTGGGTTCAAACAAAGGAGCCTGGAGAGTGCACAGGGGTTTGTGTCTTGAATCTCTATCAAGAGAACCAAAGGAGAACACCCTGGTGTGCAGGGCCCATCCCACAGTACCTGAGCAAGACAAGTAGGGCAGGAACACAGACCTGGGCCAAGTTCAACCAAGGCTCCAGAGCATCAGCAGAGCTGGTGATGAGGAGGCAGATTCAAGACCAAGCCAAGTCAGGTCCAGTCAATCCCTTGTGCAGGATCAGGTGAAACAACTGCTAGGAAGGTGTGTGAGAAATCCTTGGTCACCCCCAACAGATTCCATAGGTGTGCTGAACTGCTGCTAAACTGGAAACCACAACTGCTCTAGGAAAGCTCAATCTGCCTGTTCTGAGCTTAAATAGAGATGGGGGAAAATAGGAAGAGGGTGGGGATGGAGCCCCAGCTGAGGCTGCTCAGGGGGATGAAGGCCTATTAGTTACAGCTGGGATAATTCCTCCCTGCCTCAAAATGCCTGTTTCTCACCCTTGAATACAGGGGAAGTCCTGAGGCACCAGCTCAGCTGCAGGACATCCAGGCACTACATGTGGATAACCCCAGTGGGGATGGAAAACTGGGCTTTCCCTCCACAGAGGGACATGAGCAGCTCCAGAGATGGAGTCACTTGTGCTTCATGTCCCTTTTGAGGACTGTGTGCAAGATCTGGAATGTCTCTCAACCCATTCTCATTGTGTCAGTCTGTTCAGACCAAAACCTTTGCATGGTGCACAAGTATGTCAGAAGCATCCTATGAGCCCTCATCACTGCTGCTGTGCAGCTGTGCTCAGGCATGGCTCATCCATGCCATGTCTCTCAGATGCCCAAGCACCACAATGCCTTTCAGAGCTGATTTCACACCCTTTGCTTTTCCTTCTCTTTGTTTTCCTCTGCTAAAGCATGAGCAGCCCTGGAGGCTTCCTCCCAGGAGAGCACATGCAACTGTATTTACAGCCCCAGCACCACAAGCTGGGCTCTTGCAGTCTGGCAGGAGCTCACCTCTCTTCACATCAGGAGCTGAACAGAGCTGATGCTGGCACCTGGATGTTCTCTGCTGCACTGGGGATAAACCCTTGGCTCCCATCACTCGGTGGCAGAAGGAAGGCACAGGAGGTAACACCAACACAAAGCACAGCCTCACCTGCACTGAGGCAATGGGCTTGCTTCTGCATGTCCTCAGGTCTTCTTTAGTAAAGCTGCATCAGAAATCAGCCTTACCTGTGTGGGGTTTCTTTATAAGAAGAGGAAGCAATGGTTTGTGCAGGTTGTTTTCTTTCCCATAGGCAGCTAAAGCAGATGCACTGAATTACTCAAGAGTTCAATGAAGATGAATCTTATTTTGTTCTAAAGAAATGCAACATTCCAGATTGTCAGCAGAATGTAGTCACTAACAAATCAGCACATTGTAACATCAACATGTTTTTAATGCAAGCAGCTGAATGCTCATAGATTTAGGATGCTTCAATGTGCAGGAGCTCAGAAAACTATAAATCATGTGAATGTTTCTGTTAGGAATGATCTCAAACAGTTTGATAAATGTGGTTTGTTGATTGGAATGATAACTAAAAGCCAAGTGAAAATGGGTGCAGTTCATTCATGTGTAAGCTGGATTTCACTGGGACTGGGACTTTCTATCCCCCTGGTTTACATGTGTTACTATGAGGTTTTCAGGTGTCTTCTGAACAAATTAGCTCTGAAGACTGAAAAGTGAAAGTGAAGAAAGATCTGATTCTTTTCTTTAATCTGAAAACACATGTGCTTGAATGAATTGATAGTTTTAAGGGTCCTAGCATTGAAAATGCCATTTGTTCCTTGAATGTGCTCCTTGTTCTTTTCAAGATACCTCAAATGTATAACATAAAATATATGTAATTTGGGTTAGAAAATAGACCTGGTTTGAGCAGTAGCAGTCATTGTTCTCCTCCTTGGTAGCTGGTGCAGTTCTGTGGTTTGACTTTCGGGCTGGGAACGGTTGCTGATAGCAAGTATGTTTTGAGTTACTGCTCCAATGTTTGGTTTGTCCAAGGCCTTTTCTGAGCTCATGCTCTGCCAGGGAGGAAGCAGAGACAGGACACCTGACCCAGGCTAGCCAAAGAGGTATTCCATACCATAGCACATCATACCCAGGAGGTAACCGAGAGAGACTTGGAAGGGCTGGAGCTCTGGGAGGATGGAGGAGGTATCAGTCGGTGCTCGGTGGGGCAGGGTGGGGTGAGTTATGGGTCGGTGGCTGGTGAGGTGTTGTATTCTCTTCACTTGTTATTGGCTTTATCACTATTGTTTGTAGTAGTAGCAGCAGTAGTGATTTGTGTTATACCTTAGTTATTAAACCGTTCTTATCTCAACCCATGGGGGCTACATTCTTTGGATTCCCCTTCCTAACTCTCCGGGGAGCAAAGGGGGGGAGTCAGTGAACGATTAGTGTGGACTTGGTTTAAACCACAACAGTAGAATATACAGTAATTTAGCAATTAAACGGGCCATTGTTTGGATTAAACTATGGTCCAAAAGTGCCTAAATAAATCCATCGTTTTAAGTGTTCCAGCATAGAAAACCAAAAAAGCCATTTGTTGCTTCAGTTGCTTCCTGGTATTTTAGAAATAATTCCACTGAAAACCAGAAAAACATAATTTGGGGTTAAATATATAGCAGAATATGTGAATTTAACCAAAATGTGGAAGCTAAAATAGTGACTGATAGTCATTAAATATGGTCCAAAAGTGAATGTCAACTTTTTAAGTGTTCTATTTTTCTTCCTTTTGCTTCACCAGGTAATGCCAAGTGATGGGAGAAAATCAAACCCAGATTAAATTCATCCTGTTAGGAATCACAGACAGCCCTCGTGCACAGACCCCTCTGTTCATGTTATTTCTGTTGATTTACATTGTCACTCTGGTGGGGAACGTTGGCATTATCACATTGGTTCGGGTGTCTCCCAGCCTCCACACCCCCATGTACTTCTTCCTCACTCATTTCGCCTTCATTGACATCTGCTATTCCACAGTCATCTCCCCCAGGATGCTGGCAGACCTCTTATCAGAGGACAAAACCATTTCTTTCACTGCCTGCATGATGCAGTTCTTCACCTTTGCTTTTTTCAGTACTATTGAGTGTCACCTGCTGGCCATGATGGCCTACGACCGGCACGTTGCCATCTGCCAGCCCCTGCTCTATGTGACCATCATCTCCAGCCGTGTCTGCTGGCAGCTGGTAGCATCATCCTACCTATTCGCCTTCCTCAGTGCCATCATCTATACATGGTGTGTGTTTGGAGGTTCCTTCTGTGGTCCCAACCACATTGACCACTTCTTCTGTGATGAAGTTCCTGTGCTAAAGCTCATGTGCTCTGACACCCACAGCAGTGAGATGATCATCTTTGCCTTTATCACCATCAATGTGGTGGGCACAAGCGTGGTCATTTTGCTCTCCTACATCTCTATCCTTTTTACAGTACTGAGCATGTGCTCAGCACAGAGCAGGGCCAGAGCCTTCCACACCTGTGCCTCCCATTTGATTGCTGTTGCCTCCTTCTTTGGTACAAAGGTCTTCATGTACCTACAACCTCCATCTAGCCACAGGAGTCAAGATAAAGTGGCCTCCATCATCTATACAGTCGTCACCCCCATGCTCAACCCATTCATCTACACCCTGAGGAACAAGGATGTGAAGGGGGCTCTGATCAAGTGCAGGAGCAGGTTCTTCAACCACTGGCAACATAAGAAAGTTCTATCATCCAGCACATGCACAGTTCATATCAACTGAGAAAGACTGTGATACACTACAACATTCTTACCAACAATCCCCATGATTTAATGTAGGCTCTTTCACAGCTCCTGCTCAAAATCCAATGACAGTATTGAATGAGAAACAGACCCCAAAATCACAGCATTCTGGCAAGAAAACAAGAGGAGACTGAGCCTCAAACTTCACTTCCGTTCACAGTCCCCAGCCTGGAGGAAGAAATTACCCCCAGTTATCCCAGGCCTCATTTCCCCACAGGAAACACCAATCAGCTTTCTCCGGTTATACCCTTGGTCACTGACAAAGACGTCTTTGTCTTGCAAGATCCTTGACCTTGTCCTTCAGCTCCAATAAAATTCCTCACTCTGACCTGTGAGCTCTTTATTAAAGCTGCTGGGGTGGGAGGGAACAGGAAGTGCAGTTTTACATTTGCTGGCTGAGAAAGAGTCAGAGAAAAGGCTTCAAAAGATTCATTGCATTTGTTTGTGCCTTTAAAGAGCAGAAGTTGGTGGGAATCAAGGTCTAAGCTGGACCTTTGAATATGTCGTGGTTTAAACCAAATCCTCACAGTACTCTCACTCATTCCCCTCCCTTGCTTCCCCAACTCCCGCAGAGTTAGGAAGGAGAATCCAAAGAATGTAACCCCCATGGGTTTAGATAAGCACAGTTTAATAGCTAAGGCACAACACAAATCACTACTGCCATTACTACTACAAATAATAATGATAAAGCCAATAACAAGTGAAGAGAATACAACACCTCACCAGCCACCGACCCATAACTCACTCCACCCTGCCCGGCTGAGCACCGACTGATACCTCCTCCATTTCCCTTCAGAGCTCCACCCTTCCAGCTCTCTCCCCCAGTTGCATCCTGGGCATCACGTGCTATGGTATGGAATACCTCATTGGCTAGCCTGGGTCAGGTGTCCTGTCTCTCCTTCCTCCCGGCCTCCCCTCCTCCCCAGCAGAGCATGTGCTCAGAAAAGGCCTTGAACAAAAACACCCCAAAACATGCTGATATCAGCAACTGTTCCCAGCCCAGAAGTCAAACCACAGAACTGCACCAGGTACATGAAGGAGAAAAATGACTGGATGGCTGAACCCAGGACATTATCCACCCCTTATTCCATACCATTCACGTCATGCCCAGATCCCACATTTCCAATACACCATCACACTTAAGTCCACCCCTCGATCATGAGTCAATCTCTATGTTGCATCTCTGGACTGATGGCTTGAAATATCTGGGCCCATCAGGCTCAAAATCATTCACCATCCCCTTCAGCAGTTCTACAGCTTGCTGCTGGGGACTCCATACAGCTGCCTTCCATCTCCAATGCTTCCAAAGCACAGGAGGGGCCCAGTGGACCAGATACTCGCCCATACTGTCCCACATGCCCTTCCACTCATGACTGTCCAGCCTTGGGGACAGTCTCCTGGTGCCCCTATATCCTTGTCTAACCCTAGACAAGACCCAAACCTGACTCTGCTTAACTTTGGGATCAGACAAAATGGTTGTGTGTAGAACACACTCTGTGTGTGTGCCACCATGCTGATCCCTAACACAATCAGCAGGCAGGTCCCAAGGGCACCCAAAAGCCATTCATAACCATCAGAACTCTCAGCTGCTGCTGCACTTGTCACTGGGGCTGATGTAGCTGCCCTGCTTGCCAGCTCTCCCACTATCAGCTTCTCTTCTCCCGAGTCCGGATCTTCCTCCTCTGCCTTGCTGGGAAGTGCTGTGTGGTCTCCTGTATCCTGCTGGGGCTCGGCGGGTGACTTCCAGGGGACACTCTCGGCCGTCGCAGGGTTCGGAACGGCCGCAGGACTTGGCTCTTCCGGCGCCTGCTCCCCCTGCTTGGCTACTGCCCCTCTCTGCTCCTCTGCCGCCTCCCCCGGATGCTCTGCTACAGCCGTTTGGTTCCCGGGGCCGCTCTCTCTGGCAGCCTCAGCTGGTGCTGCCGGCTCCTGGGGCTGCTCCTTCCTGGCTTCACGCAGCCTCACGCAGACGGAGGCGAGGACAAGGGCAAGGATGGTGAAGAGCAGCGGGACGGCCTGGTACAAGTCCAAGTCCACGGCCACGTCCATCCCCCCCTGCTGCCGGAGCCCCACCATATTACAAGTCATTGCTGTAAAGTACAGTGAAACAAAAGCTTTAGCCCAAGCCCCATGATCGACAAACACAAACACATCCAATCCATACACAAAATACCCGGCAAAATCCTGAAACTGTGAGATCCAGAGAAAAACATCTAAGAGCCAATAAATCAACATTGTGACAAGAGACCATAAATCCGCTCAGATCTGTTCTTATCTCAAACCCTCGGGCCCCACGTTGGGTGCCAAAAATGTCGTGGTTTAAACCAAGTCCCCCAGCTCCTGGAGAGTTAGGAAGGAGAATCCAAAGAATGTAGCCCCCACGGATTGAGATAAGAACGGTTTAATTGCTAAGGTATAACACAAAACCCCTACTGCCATTTACTACTACAAATAATAATGATACAGCAAACAGCAAGTGAAAAGAATACAACACCCCACCAGCCACCGACCCATAACTCACTCCACCCTGCCTGGCCGAGCACCATGTGCTCCCTCCTCCATTTTCTCTCCAGCTCCATCCCTCCAGCTTTCTCTTTCCCAGAAACCATCCTGGGCATCACGTGCTATGGTATGGAATACCTCTTTAGCTAGCCTGGGTCGGGTGTCCTGTCTCTGCTTCCTCCCGGCCTCCCTTCCTCCACCTGGCTGGAAAAAACCTTGAACAATAATACCCTCAAAACATGCTCAAACCATGACAACCTCAGTCTAACATGCAGGAGAGGCACAATTGTCAACGCCAGCAATACAAGAAACAGGCTTGAGGTTTTGGAATACATTTTATACCGAGAGCATCACTGCATGATTCTGCTTCAATCTTTGCATGGAAGGAATCTGCAAAATTCAGAATCCTCTGGCTGAAGATACAAACTTTCCACATCAAATACATGATAGAGGTTTTCTCCATAAAACTCTAACGTCATACTTGGCAAAAAAAAAAACCCAAAAAGACTATAGATCAGACAATAAGAATTGAATCAAATGTGCACTTTATTACACTATTTTCCTCATTCAGAAGACTATCTCCTATAGTACCCGTGCAAGGATATGGTCTGGATGAGGAGTGACCACCAGAGCAGTGAGCACCAGCGGGACTGTTGCATGCAGAAGGGTGATGGGTTCTGCTCTGCAGGAGCCTAAATATTGCCACAGGGGTTTGTGTCTTGAATCTCTATCAAGAGAACCAAAGGAGAACACCCTGGTGTGCAGGGCCCATCCCACAGTACCTGAGCAAGAGAAGTAGGGCAGGAACACAGACCTGGGCCAAGTTCAGCCAAGACTCCAGAGCATCAGGCAAGTTGGGGATTATGAGGCAAGTTGAGCCTAAGCCAAAGCAAGACAACACAAATCAAGTCAATCACTGAATTAGGGTCAGGTGCAGCAGTTGCTGGGAAGGTACATGAGCAAGCTTTGGTCACCATCAAAGGACTCCTTAGACGTGCACAACTCCTGTTAAACTGGAAACCAGAACACAAACAGAGCCCAGCTTCCCTGGGCTGAGATTAAATAGAGGTGGGGGACAAATGTGCAGAGGGTGGGGATGGAGCCCCAGCTGAGGCTGCTCAGGGGGATAAAGGCCTATTAGTTCAGCCTGGGACAATTCATCATTGCCTCAAATGCCCATTTCTCACCCTTTAATACACTGGAAGCCAAGAATCACCAGCTTTGAACATCAAGGTGAATCCCTCCCCAGGATGTAGATTCACAAGACATTTCAGAGAGAGGAAGAAATAGTAGATTTAATTAATATATTATACCTAATGTCAATATAATTAATTCTTGCATTTCATTAATGTTCAAATAATATAGAATAAAGGGTGAACTGTTCTGAGACCACACAGCATCAAGACACTTTGGGCACATCAGGGAGTCCTCCCATTGATTTTAAGTGCCCTATACTGAAATGGTGAGACAAATGGAATTCCAGCTGGAGAAAAATACCCACATCCCATATCCATGCCCAGCTCATGTTAAAGTACACCAGGGAAAGTAAATGGTGCATTTCACTGACAAATGAAGCCATTTCCATAGATGAAAGTCACTCTTGAGCACAGAATTGCTGGTAACTGAGAGCTGTCTGGGTCTGAAAGAAGCCAAAACACACAGATGGGGGAAAACAGCTTTCCTTTACCTGTTGGAGTTGGAATTAACTTGTATTTGAAAGTGTATGGATGGTGAACAGTGTCTTTAGTGTACTCTGGCAAAGCACAGCAAGAGAGGAGATGTAGACTAAGGTTTCAGGGAAAAGTGGTTTCTACCTGTGGCCAATGATGGAGACAGCATATATATACACATATAGAATCATAGAGCCACAGGAAAGATCGAGCTGGACCTCAAAAGATCATCTGGTCTGAGCTTTCATGGGAAAAGGAGCCTAGATGAGCAGTGTGATGTGTAGGGCTCATCCCTGCTTGATGAATTACCCCACTCTGCTGTCCTTATCTCCTGTTTGGTTTAACAAAGTTCCCAAAGCAGAGGGAACTGGAATGCTCAAAGGTTTACCCACACTTGATGCTAGGCTCCTAAGAGAGCTCTGCATTGCCATAGTTGTGTGTGGTGGATCCCACTCAGTGAACTGGCAATAGGATCCTCAGTCTAACATGCAGGGGAAGCAGAACTGTGAATTCCAGCAACCCAAGAAACAGGCTTGAGGTTTTGGAAATACATTTTATACTGAGAGCATCATTGCATGATTCTGCTTCAATCTTTGCAGAGAAAGGACCTGCAAAATGCAGACAGCCCTGCCTATAGACACACACTTCCCACATCACATACATAAAGGAGATCCTCTCCAGAAAAGTTCAATATCATACATGGTAAAGGAGAAAGCTCTGAGAATAAGAGAATAATACATGAATTTAATGTGCACTTGATTACTCAACTTCCCCAACTGAGAGGACTATCTCCAAATCTGCCCATTCAGGCACATGGTCTAGATAGAAAGGGAATGGCAGAGGAGTGATCCCTGGCTGGGCTGTTGAGTGCAGTGTGATGGGTTCTGCTCTGCAGGAGCATGGGGAGTTCCACAGGAGTTTCTTTCCTTAATCTCTTTAAGTAGAGCCAAAAAGGAGCACATGGTGCACAGGGAGCATCCCACAGGACCTGAGCAAGAGAAGTATGGCAGGAACAGGGACATGGGCCAAGTTCAGCCCAGACTCCAGAGCATCAGGCAAGTTGGTGATGATAGGAAAGATTCAGGTGCAGGACTAAGCCAAACAATGTCAGATCAAGCCAAGTCAATCCCTTGTTCAGGATCAATTTGAGCAATTGTACTTCTCCATTGGCAACTTGTCCTTCCTCGACCTCTGCTATTCCTCTGTCTACACCCAAGATCCTTCTGAACTGCATCTCTGAGGACAAGAGCATCTCCTTTGCTGGGTGTGCTGCTCAGTTCTTTGTCTCTGCTGGCCTGGCCTGCACTGAGAGCTACCTGCTGGCAGCGATGGCCTATGACAGGTAAGAGCCATCTCCAACCCACTGCTCTATGCTGCTGCCATGTCCAAGAAGCTCTGCATAGGGCTGGTGCTCACCTCCTACCTCAGTGGCTTTGCCAGCTCTACCCTCATTGCCAGCTACACGTTCACCCTCAGCTTTGTGACTCCAACATCATCAATGACTTCTGTGACCTGCTCCCACTGCTGAAGCTCTCCTGTGATGTCACAGACAGCTACCAGGCCCTCCTCTACTTCATCCTCCCCTTCAACATCATCCTCCCCTCTGCACTCATCCTCATGTCCTACGTCTCCATCCTGCTTGTTATCCAGAGGATGCACTCGACCGAGGGGCAGTGCAAACAAAGCCTTCTCCACCTCTGACACCCACCTCACCACCAACACCCTTTACTATGGCTCCATCCCCATCAGAGGATCATAGAGTGGTTTGGGTTGGAAAGCACCTTAAGATCATCCAGTCCCAACCCCTGTCAATAGCAGGGACACCTTCCACTGGAGCAGCTGCTCCAAGACCCTGTGTCCAACCTGGCCTTGAGCACTGCAGGTATGGAGCATTTACCACTGCTTTGGGCAAGCAGAAGTCATGAAGTAACATGTACCTGTTCCTGAGCCATCCCAGTTATTTCTTCACGATGATGCCAGCACCACATAGACATATTCCATAGTCCTAGACTATTATCCCAATGAAACATTCACATGAGCATGGGTAGAGCAGGTCAAATTGGATGAACCAGGGGCAAGAAGCATAAAGGCATCTGGGACTGAGTTCAGCTGCCTCAACATTGACTATTAACAACTGGAGATGCCTGAGTCTGCCTCTGAGCATTCAGATGTTGCTCCAGAACAACCCAACCCTTCTGAAGGTTGCATGATGTCCATGTCAAGTGCATGGCCATGTCCTTGGCCCTTCAGGACAAAGCAAATGGCAACACATTTCTATCTGAGGGCAACCAAAGCTGACTTGGGACATTTCCCTGCATCTGTCTCCTGCCCTGCAACTTAAGTGACAGTTCCCTGGTGCAGCTTGAGGCTGTTTCCTCTTGTCCCGTCTTTGGGATTCAAACAAACTGGAAACAGGTTTGAGGGGGGCAGCTGATCCAGTTTGACCTCCAGGAGGCTTCAGATCCTGACTGCAATTAGTTTAATCCAGAGAAAGCTATTCTGAGATGCACAGACCATGCACAGAGGGTCCATGGTACAAGTCCTTCTGATGGTCAGACCTGTTCTGGACCACATCCATCCTCCCCAACTGCCCTAGGATGGGAGAAAACATCCTTTTATTCCCATCCATTCTAGAAGGGACCTGACTAGCTCATAACTAGACAAGGAATTGTAGATGCTGAGTCAGGTGACCCCATTCCCAGGCTTATTCTACAATCCACATTGATAATGGTAGAAAAACCACATTTCTGAAAGCCAGTCAGGGATGGAGGATGGATGTAGTGGACTTGAGCTTGACTCACAGCTGAACAGACACAAGCAAATCCATCCCAAGGCAAATAATGGCAAGAAGTGTAAAGTATGAGGTGTCATTGAGGAGGTTCAAAGGTGAGGAGAAATGCAATGAGCTTCCCCAGCTCCCTTTAGTACAAGGTCAAAAGCAGGAAGGGACAAAGCACCCCATGAGCAAGAACCACATTATCTGCACATGTCATGCAGACAAGGATGTCTCTTTACAGAGAGAGTCTGACCAAGCTTGCATGGGCACAGAAAGCCTCCAGCAGGCCCCACATCCAGGCTTGCACAAGACAAGCACTCACAGCTATTTCCATCCCAAGTGATGCTGCTCACTGGCCCAAAGCAAGAAGTGCTCCTTGGGGCCCAACCACCTTCCAGGAGTCATCAGCTTTAACAAGACCTTCTGGGCTTTACCAAGGAACTTTCCTCATCACCACAACAGCTTCTCACAACACTTGCATGTGACTTACCTCATTCTTCAGAACAAGCCCTCAGAGATTCATTAGCTGGGAGAACAAGACAGAAACTTTCTCCTTTGTTAACCAAGTTCACTTCTCCAGCTGCCTTGCTTGACAGAGCTGGTCCATGCCCAAAGGCAGTGAGTTGGAGGGTCAGTGTGTTGGCATCTTTGTGTATGAAGGACAATGTCATGGGCCTGGATCATAGAATCCCAGCCTGGTTTGGGTTGGAAGGAGCTTAAAGCTGCTCCAGCTCCAAGCCCAACCCCTTCCCATGGAGCAGCTGCTCCAAGCCCCTGTGTCCAACCTGGCCTTGAGCACTGCCAGGGATGGGGCAGCCACAGCTTCTCTGGGCACCCTGTGCCAGCGCCTCAGCACCCTCCCAGGGAACAGCTTCTGCCTCAGAGCTCAGCTCAGTCTCCCCTCTCTTGGGCAGGTTCAAGCCATTCCCCTTGGCCTGTCCCTACATCCCTTGTCCCAAGCCCCTCTCCAGCTTTCCTGCAGCCCCTTTAGGCACAGACAGGTTTATGGAGAAAAGTTTCTCTCTTATTGCTCTTAAAAGACCAAACCAACACCAGTATTTTCTAAGGAAGAATTTCCTATCCATCTATGCAGAATATAAACCCTTCTTCACTAACTTAATATCTGCTATTAGCAACCTTGATAAAAGCAAACACACAGCCAGGACACTGCACACATCCATTTTGCTTTCCTGCTCTGTCCAGGAAGTGTTTTATGGATGCTGAGCATTGAGGCTCTGCTGCATAAGAAGACATTGTTCAATAGAACTGATGGATGCCAGGTTGGATGGGGCTTGGAACAAGCTGCTCCAGTGGAATGTGCCCCTGATACAGGCATTGGGATGGAACTGGATGAACTTTAAGCTCCTTTCCAACCCAAACCATCCCATGGCTGTATTAAAAGCTGCTTTCACCTCCTCCCTTTGGAGTGGGGTTTCTGAAGGACCCCAACACATCAGCACAGTGAGCTCATGTTTCCCATCAGGCTTAAACTGACTCTTCAGGCTATGGCCTGTGTCTGCTCTCAACACAACCACATTGGAGCTGTGTCTGCCCATCACCCTTCACTGCAAGTGCAGAGAAACAAACACTTGTTCCAGAAGAAACCCCTGATATGGAGGTTTAAAATAGATCCAAGCTGAATCCAAGCCCCAGATGCATCCTTGTCTGCATAAGGGGAACCTACAGTGACTAATTCCAGTGTGGAAACTTACAATTAGATAAAATAACTCCTTGGACCAGTGTGACTCAACCCTCAGACCCTGGAATGAGAAATCATGAATAAGCTGCAGCTGGGATGGAAAATCAGCTTTGCCTGGATGAACAGACATAAGGAGAAGAGGAGGTGATGGGGGAGCTCTGGACAACCCTGAGAGTCTTTGAGTCATGAAACAAGTTGGGCACCTCTGGATACAACCTATGGCCAGAAGCATGGAGCATCTGTGTCATCAGCACCAGATGACATCCAAGGAAAAGCCAACACTGCTCAGACAGTGTCTGCAAAGGCTGTTCCCAGACCAAGTTGGGTGACTGCTTATCACAGGGGATGAAATTCCAGCCTGCTCCTAGGTCAGCATGGTGGTAGCTTTCCATGGGACAGGCCCAGCCAGGAAAGCAAGACACCAGCTACATCCTATGGAGGAAATAAGTACATTTCCTAGGAGGAAATGAGCAGATGGGCACATGAAGCTGAGAGCTGGTCTGGATGAGGTTCCCACCACCATGGGGATGGAGACCAGTAAAACAGTCACAAAGAGCAGCTTCTACAGGTTGGAGAAGCCCAAGAGGACAAACGTGGTCACACTCAAGTGGTTTCCTCCAGCCACTCTCTTGGCAGCAGGAGACAAAGAAACATGGGAAGAGGTTGGATCACTTCTCCCAGCTCATAGGAACACACAGGGCATGAGGTTAAGGCAGGATTTGGGGTTTGCTCTGTGAATGCAACCAATGACTTGCAGATAAAACCATGATGGGTGAAGGAGGGGAGGCCGGAAGGAAGGAGAGACAGGACACCTGACCCAGGCTAGCCAATGAGGTATTCCATACCATAGCACGTGATGCCCAGGATGCAACTGGGAGAGAGAGCAGGAGAGGTGGAGTTCTGAAGGGAAATGGAGGATGCCGCGGAATGGACTCAGTCAGAGATCAATGTGATCAGACAAAAAGCCATTTATTACAAAGCATTAACTCCTTATATACTATTGCTTACACACACCTACAGCAATTTGGCATATCATGATTGGATACTTGTCTTGAAGACCCTTAGTGACTAACATAGAATTGGTTAAGCACAGGTGTGAGAACTTGACCTCGAACGCTTGCCAACAGTCCACAGTTCTCATAAGTCCGTGAATTACAGCTTCTTCTTATCTTGCTTGTTTAGGCTTCCTCAGGCCTCCCACGGCCTTGCTGTATCCCTCGGAGTTATTCAGAGCTCATATACCAAATATTCATTTTCCTGTGAGAACACTGTCTCCACAGGAGGAGGTATTGGTTGGTGCTCGGCCGGGCAGGGTGGAGTGAGTTATGGGTCGGTGGCTGGTGAGGTGTTGTATTCTTTTCGCTTGTTATTGGCTTTATCGCTATTATTTGTAGTAGTAATGGCAGTAGTGATTTGTGTTGTGCCTTAGCAATTAAACCGTTCTTATCTCAACCCGTGGGGGCTACATTCTTTGGATTCTCCTTCCTAACTCTCCAGGAGCAGGGGAATCAAAGGGGGAACTGTGCAGATTTAGTTTAAACCACGACATTTTTGGCACCCAACGTGGGGCCCGAGGGTTTGAGATAAGAAGAGATCTCAGCGGATTTATAGTCTCTTGTCACAGTGTTGATTTATTGGCTCTTAGAGTTTTTTCTCTGGATCTCACAGTTTCAGGATTTTGCCAGGTACTTTGTGTATGGATTGCATGTGTTTGTGTTTATCAGTCATGGGGCTTGGGCTAAAGATTTTGTTTCACTGTACTTTATGTCAGAGACTTGTAATACGGTGGGGCTCTGGCAGCAGGGGGGGATGGACATGGCTGTGGACTTGGACTTGTACCAGGCCGTCCTGCTGCTCTTTGCCGTCCTTGCCCTTGTCCTCGCCTCCGTCTGCGTGAGGCTGCGTGAAGCCAGGAAGGAGCAGCCCCAGGAGCCGGCAGCACCAGCTGAGGCTGCCAGAGAGAGCGGCCCCGGGAACCAAACGGCTGTAGCAGAGCATCCGGGGGAGGCGGCAGAGGAGCAGAGAGGGGCAGTAGCCAAGCAGGGGGAGCAGGCGCCGGAAGAGCCAAGTCCCGCGGCCGTTCCGAACCCTGCGACGGCCGACAGTGTCCCCCGGAAGTCACCCGCCGAGCCCCAGCAGGATGCAGGAGACCACACAGCACTTCCCAGCAAGGCAGAGGAGGAAGATCCGGACTCGGGAGAAGAGAAGCTGGTGGTGGGAGAGCTGGCAAGCAGGGCAGCTACATCAGCCCCAGTGACAAGTGCAGCAGCAGCTGAGAGTTCTGATGGTTATGAATGGCTTTTGGGTGTCCTTGGGACCTGCCTACTGATTGTGATAGGGATCAGCATGGTGGCACACACACAGAGTGTGTTCTACACACAACCATTTTGTCTGATCCCAAAGTTAAGCAGAGTCAGGTTTGGGTCTTGTCTAGGGTTAGACAAGGATATAGGAGCACCAGGAGACTGTCCCCAAGGCTGGACAGTCATGAATGGCAGGGCATGTGGGACAGTATGGGCGAGTATCTGGTCCACTGGGCCCCTCCAGTGCTTTGGAAGCATTGGAGGTGGAAGGCAGCTGTATGGAGTCCCCAGCAGCAAGCTGTAGAACTGCTGAAGGGGATGGTGAATGATTTTGAGCCTGGTGGGCCCAGATACTTCAGGCCATCAGTCCAGAGATGCAACATAGGGATGTCTCATGATCGAGGGGTGGACTTAAGAGTGATGGTGTATTGAAAATGTGAGATCTGGGCATGACATGAATGGTATGGAATAAGGGGTGGATAATGTCATGGGTTCAGCAGTATCAGTCATTGTTCTCCTTCTTGTACCTGGTGCACTTCTGTGGTTTGACTTCTGGGCTGGGAACAGTTGCTGATATCAGCATGTTTTGAGGGTGTTTTTGTTCAAGGCCTTTTCTGAGCACGTGCTCTGCTGGGGAGGAGGGGAGGTTGGGAGGAAGGAGAGACAGGACACCTGACCCAGGCTAGCCAATGAGGTATTCCATACCATAGCATGTGATGCCCAGAATGCATAATGGGGGAGAGAGCTGGAAGGGTGGAGCTCTGAAGGGAAATGGAGGAGGTATTGGTTGGTGCTCGGCCGGGCAGGGTGGAGTGAGTTATGGGTCGGTGGCTGGTGAGGTGTTGTGTTCTCTTCAGTTGTTATTGGCTGTATGATTATTATTTGTAGTTGTAATGGCAGTAGTGATTTGTGTTATACCTTAGCAATTAAACCGTTCTTATCTCAACCCGTGGGGGCTACATTCTTTGGATTCTCCTTCCTAACTCTCCGGGAGTTGGGGGAGCAAGGGGGGGGAATGAGTGAGAGTACTGTGAGGATTTGGTTTAAACCATGACATATTCAAGGGTCCAGCTTAGACCTTGATTCCCACCAGATTTTGCTCTTTGAAAGGCACAAACAAATGCAATGAATCTTTTGAAGCCTTTTCTCTGACTCTTTCTCAGCAAGCAAATGTAAAACTGCACTTCCTGTTCCCTCCCAGCCCAGCAGCTTTAATAAAGAGCTCACAGGTCAGAGTGAGGAATTTTATTGGAGCTGAGGGACAAGGTCAAGGATCTTGCAAGAGAGACATGTTTATGAATGACAAAAGTTGTAACTCAATGAAGCTCATTGGTGCTTCCTGTGTGGAAATGATGTCGGGGATAACTGGGGGTGATTTCTTCCTCCAGGCTGGGGACTGTGAAGAGAAATGAAGTTTGAAGCTCAGTCTCCTCTTGTTTTCTTCCAAGAATGGTGTCATATTGAGGGTCTGTTTCTCATTCAATACTGTCATTGACTTTTGTGCAGGACCTGCAGAAGAACTTCCATAAAGTCATGAGTATCACTGGAAAATCTCTATATTTCAGTGCCCCATAGGCTTTCACACTGGAAATGAACTGTTCATGTCCTGGATGACAGAACTCGTCTCTGTTGCCTTTGGTTGAATAATCTCCTCCCACAGTTGATCAGAGCCCCCTTCACCTCCTTGTTCCTCAGGCTGTAGATGAATGGGTTGAGCATGGGGGTGACCACGGTGTAGATGATGGAGACCACCTTATCCAGGCTCCTGTGGCTAGAAGAGGGTTGTAGGTACATGAAGAATGCCGTCCCGAAGAACAAGGACACAGCCATCAAATGGGAGGCACAGGTGTGGAAGGCTCTGGCCCTGCTCTGTGCTGAGCACATCCTCAGCACTGTGTGAATGATAGAGATGTAGGAGAGCAAAATGACAACAACTGCACTCACCACATTGATGGTGACAAAGGCAAAGATGATCATCTCACTGCTGTGGGTGTCAGAGCACACGAGCTGCAGCACAGGGGATACATCACAGAAGAAGTGGTCAATGTGGTTGGGACCACAGAAGGAACCTCCAAACACACACCATGTATAGATGATGGCACTGAGGAAGGCGAATAGGTAGGATGATGCTACCAGCTGCCAGCAGACACGGCTGGAGATGATGGTCACATAGAGCAGGGGCTGGGAGATGGCAACGTGCCGGTCGTAGGCCATCATGGCCAGTAGGTGACACTCAACAGTAGCAAAGAAAGCAAAGGTGAAGAACTGCATCATGCAGGCAGTGAAAGAAATGGTTTTGTCCTCTGATAAGAGGTCTGCCAGCATCCTGGGGGAGATGACTGTGGAATAGCAGATGTCAATGAAGGCAAAATGGGTGAGGAAGAAGTACATGGGGGTGTGGAGGCTGGGAGACACCCGAACCAATGTGATAATGCCAACGTTCCCCATCAGAGTGACAATGTAAATCAATAGAAACAAGACAAAAAGAGGGGTCTGCGCACGGGGGCTCTCTGTGATTCCCAACAGGATGAATTTAGTCTGCGTGTGATTTCCTCCCATGACCAGGTGTTACCTACAAATGCAAAAAGAAGGAAAACATCAAAATCGCTGCAAATAGAAATTCACATTTGGACCATATTTAACTACAATCGATCACCAGTTTAACTGACATGTTTTGGTGGAATTAATATTTTGTATTGTATTTTTTAAACCCAAATTATATGATTTTGTTTTTCATAGGAGGTGTCAAGAAGAGAACAGAGAGGGAGTTGAAGCAAATAAAGACACTTTTGTTCTTCTCTGCTGAGAAACATAAACTATGAATTTATTCAAGCTCCTGATTTTTAAGGTTTGACTGAAGAATCAGATCTTTACTCACTTTCAGATTGGAGCAATTTGCATCAGAAGACAGCTTGGAGGAACCTCATAGGAGTGCAAGTAAACCTGGAGCAAGAGAAAGTCACATTCCCAATGAAATCCCAGCTTACACACTAATGACCTCCACACATTTTGTTTTTGTTTTTAATTCTAATGCCAGTCTTAAATTTACATTTAACAAAGTGTTATTGATCATTCAAAAAGGATAAAATTCACATTGCTGAAGTTATTATTTATATCTTTCTGAGTTCCAGCACACTGAAGCACCCTAAACCCATAGGCATTCAGTTGCTTACTTGAAAACAGAGCTGGTGTTTAAATGTGCTGCTATCAAAGGCTGATTTGTAACTGACCATATTCTGCTGACAATCTGAAATGCTGCAATTCTTTATAACAAAACAAGATTCATTCTCATTTAAGTCTTGAGTAATTCAGTGCATCTTGCTTTAACTTTATATGTAAAAGAAAACCAACCTGCAAAAGCCAATGCCCCCTCTTATTATAAAGAAAACCGACACAAGTAAGGCTGTTTTCTGACCCAGCTTTCCTAAAGAGGACCCGAGGACATGCAGAAGCAAGCCCACTGCTTCAGTGCAGGAGAAGCTCTGCCTTGTGTTGGTGTTACCTCCTGTGCCTTCCTTCTGCCACCGAGTGATGGGAGCCAAGGGTTTATCCCCAGTGCAGCAGAGAATATCCAGGTGCCAGCATCAGCTCTGTTCAGCTCCTGATGTGAAGAGAGGTGAGCTCCTGCCAGACTGCAAGAGCCCAGCTTGTGGTGCTGGGGCTGTAAATACAGTTGCATGTGCTCTCCTGGGAGGAAGCCTCCAGGGCTGCTCATGCTTTAGCAGAGGAAAACAAAGAGAAGGAAAAGCAAAGGGTGTGAAATCAGCTCTGAAAGGCATTGTGGTGCTTGGGCATCTGAGAGACATGGCATGGATGAGCCATGCCTGAGCACAGCTGCACAGCAGCACTGATGAGGGCTCATAGGATGCTTCTGACATACTTGTGGACCATGCAAAGGTTTTGGTCTCACCTCTGCAAGAGAATGAGAATGGGATTAGAGGCATTTCTGGTCTTGCAAAGGGTCCCTAAATGTGACATGAAGCACAAGTGACTCCTTCTCTGGAGCTGCTGTTTTCCCTCTGTGCACACTTGACAGTCCAGTTTTCCATCCCCACTGGGGTTATCCACATGCAGTGCCTGGATGTCCTGCAGCTGAGCTGGTGACTCTGGGCTTCCACTTTATTGAAGGGTGAGAATTGGGCAGTTTGAGGCATTGATGAATTGTCCCAGGCCGTTATCCCCCTGAGCAGCCTCAGCTGGTTCTCCATCCTCACCCTCTGCCCATTTTCCCAACATCTCTATTTAAGCTCAGGCCAAGGTGGTTGGACTATACTTGAGGATTTCTGGTTTAGCAGGAGGTGTGCACACCTATGAAATCCTTTGATGATCCTTAGACCTAGGTTTGCTCATGGAGCTTCCTAGCAAATGCTGGACTTAAACCTGACCAGGGGATTGATTTGATCTGTTTTAGCTTGGTTGTGGACCTGTCTTGTAATCCCCAGCTTGCTTGTCTTGGCTGCACTTGGCCCAGGTCTCTGTCCCTGCCCTACTTCTCTTGCTCAGGTACTGTGTTATGGTCCCTGCACACCGTGGTGCTCTCCTTCTGTTCAGTTTAGATAGGTTAGGGAGATAAACCCCTGTGGTACTCTCCAGCCTCCTGCAGGATAGAATCTATCAACCTCTGCACCCAACAGCCCAGCCAGTGCTCACTGTTCTGCCAGTCCCTCTCCATCCAGACCATATCCATGCATGGGCAAAATAGGAGAGAGTCTATTCAGTGAGAGAATTAGAGTCATCACTTGAACTTTATGCTCAAGTGTTATTCTCTGGTCATTAGTATCACCTCCATGTCCTAAATGTAATTGTAGAATGTTTGTGAGTAGGTGGGTGTCCTGGTTTGAGCAGTAGCAGTCATTGTTCTCCTCCTTGGTAGCTGGTGCAGTTCTGTGGTTTGACTTTCGGGCTGGGAACGGTTGCTGATAGCAAGTATGTTTTGAGTTACTGCTCAAGTGTTTGGTTTGTCCAAGGCCTTTACTGAGCTCATGCTCTGCCAGGGAGGAAGCAGAGACAGGACACCTGACCCAGGCTAGCCAAAGAGGTATTCCATACAATAGCACGTCATGCCCAGGATGTAACCAGGAGAGACCCAGAAGGGCGATAGACTCTGCGGGATGGAGGAGTTATCAGTTGGTGCTTGGTCAGGCAGGGTGGGGTGAGTTATGGGTCGGTGGCTGGTGAGGTGTTGTATTCTCTTCACTTGTTATTGGCTTTATCATTATTATTTGTAGTAGTAATGGCAGTAGTGATTTGTGTTATATCTTAGCTATTAAACTGTGCTTATCTCAACCCGTGGGGGCTACATTCTTTGGATTCTCCTTCCTAATCTCCGGGAGATGGGGGAGCGATGGGGGGAGTGAGTGACCGAGCTGTGTGTGGACTTGGTTTAAACCACAGCAGTGGGTAACACTGTGGTCTGGTAATGGGTTTCCACTCTTAGTAAAAACTCATATTCTCTCCAGCTTGAATGTTTCTGTAGTTACAAGGTGCTGAGATGTCATTACTAAGAGATGCTCTTTGTCAATAACCTCACAGCAATTTCTGATTTCAGTGTATTCTGGCTCCCAGAAGACATTCCATCTCAGGGGTTGAGGAAGTAATAGCTCCAGATGTCTGGCTTGTGAAGTCACTAAGGGAACTTTCCAATTATATTTGAAGGGGGAAGAAAACAAGATTAGCATGGGATGATGTGCCCAATGAGATTGCTGGCAGCTTATCTCAACCATCTAAGCTGGAAAGCAATAAATAGTGAAGACATGAGCCTCTGGGAGACACAGCCATACATGGACAGCCAACACCATGTACAACTAAACAGAGAAGGAAAGGAGACTTGGGGGATTTCATGGAATGGTGAAGCACAGCATCATTGAATCACAAAATCTCTTCTCTCAACCTCTCATTCATGAAACAAGCCAGAAGGTGGAAATATACTTTTTTCTATGAAGACAGAGATGCTTCTGTGCAACAGTCATGCAATTGGGCAAGGAAGATCTGCTTAGGGGCAATGCCAAAGTAATGTAGCAGTGATTGTCACAGGAGCTTAAATTGCCTTTTCTCGTTGCAAACATCTCCTTGCTTACTGGTAATGGTTATACTGGGACCAATATAAACATGTACAGCAGAAATGGTTAGTATCTTATGTATTTACCCCCTCTCCTGACACATTCCTTTTGGGGGATGTATTTTATCCTATTTAAGAGATCAGCATACACAATTTCAAGTGAATTTAAGAGGATATGCTCTATTTGTGTGTATTGCTGCCTTTCTAGCTCCCCTCAGCAATGATAAGGTGCAGGTTCTGTCTTTGAATGATTTCCTTGGAGAAAGGAATAAGAGGTGGGCACAATAATAGTTCAGCCTGAAAGAGGCTGAGTCTTCAACAGGGAACCAGAAGTGGCATCTCAGGTACTGTTTTGGGGGATGGTGGTGGAACTAGATTTAAACTCCTCTCATATGTCTGTGTTTGAGACACGTGGTTATGTTATAAATCCTTTCTAAAAGGAAGTTTTACTTCCTAAGCTTAATCTGGCATGAAATCAGTTGCTTGAAAGTATTTGCTGTCTGCTTAAAATGTAAGTTGAATGCTAGAAATTAAAGGGAAAAGCACATTTTTAACAAGTCACCAGTGAGGATGGAAGATAGGGGAGAAGGAAAGATAAATGCATGTGCCCTTCTGTCTATTCTATGTATTTATTCTTATGAGATGAGAGCAGTTATTGAAATGCAGTTTAGCCCCCAAAGTAGCCACTAACCTTGTTATTAATCAGTGGTTTTTAATGAAAACCAACATATTGCTTTTATTTCTGAGCACTTAGACTAAAGAGCAACAAATTCAGACCCTGAGCTACCTGGGGTAATGAAAAGAGTCTCTGGGACATCATCAACCTGAAAAGCAGCATGAAAGTTAATATTCCTTTGCTTTGTGTATTATCAGAACAGTCAACATGAGCTGCTCTTCCCTTAATGTGGAGAAAACTGCAGGCAGATGGAAACAGTGAAGACCACAGTGATGTCCAAGGGAAAACTTGTTTTGTTGGCTTCAGACTTCCTTTGAAAGCAGTGGGTGAAGGTAGAAGATATATTCAAAGCTTGGTTTAAGAACTTGAGTGATAGATGTAGTCAGTGACTCCCTGCATGGATAGGTGGTTATGGACCATCTAAGCATCCTGCCAAGGTGCCTGGCAGTGTTCTTATTGTCTTCATTATCTAGAGAGTACAGGATTAAACCCCACTAATAATGAAGCAAGGGATTAAGCCATCATAACCAAGCTCATGGAAACCACCCCCCTGCCTGGGAACTGGGAGCCTCTTGGACCCTGATGGCTTGGGAAAACTGGACTACGGTGACAGAGTTTGTTTTCAAGGGGTTCACAGATTGCCTTGACTTCCAGGTTACCCTCTTTGTGCTTTTCCTGCTCATCTATGTCACCACTGTGATAGGAAACCTTAGCATCATTGCTGCAGTCTGGCTTGATTCCCAGCTTCAAACCCCCATGTACTTCTTCCTCGGCCACTTGTCCTTCTTGGATCTGTGCTACTCCTCTGTGGTGACACCCAAAATGCTGCTGAGCCTCTTGTCTGAAAGGAAGACTATTTCTTTTGCTGGCTGCTTCCTGCAGCTCTATTTCTATGCTGCTTTTGTAATCACAGAGTGCTACCTCCTGGCTGGGATGGCATATGACCGTTATGTTGCCATCTGCAACCCCTTGCGTTACTCCATCCTCATGTCCAAGAAGGTCTGTGTTTCCCTCTTAGCCGGGTCCTATGCAGTTGGGCTTTCTAATTCAGCCATCTTCACAGGCTTTGCATTGAGGTTGCCCTTCTGTGGCCCCAATGTCATTGACCACTTCTTCTGCGATGGGCCACCACTCTCAAAGTTGGCTTGCTCTGATACTTCCCTCAATCAAATGTTGCTATTTGCTTTTGGGGGCTTCAATAAGGTCACCACAATATCAGTCATCCTCATCTCCTATGGCCACATCCTCTTCACCGTCCTGAGGACAGGCTCTGTGCTGGGCAAAGCTTTTGGTACCTGTGCATCGCACCTAATGGTTGTTACCATCTTCTATGGGACCCTTATCTTCATGTACCTACGGCCCAGTTCCAGCTACAACCTGGGCAGGGACAAAATAGTTTCTGTCTTTTACACCATGGTGACCCCAATGTTGAACCCCTTCATCTACAGCTTGAGGAACAAGGAGGTAAAGAATGCTCTGAAGAGAACAGTGGGGAGAATGGTTATTTCCCTGCCAAAGGGGTAAATAGTTTGACACTTGGGCAGTAATGGGAATGGGGTTGGTGGTTTGGAGTCTTTTTGAGGTTGGAGAGAAGCTGTGATAATACTTCTATCTATTATTGTCCATTTTGTAGACCAGCTTTATCGATGTGGGCTTCATTTGCTGTACATTTGCCTCTTGATAGTGTATTTCATAACAGGAGAAACACATACTCACTGAAGAGCCACCAAAGGTTGATTTGTGATGAAACATGCTAAAATGTCCAGCTTATTCCTGAGTATTTGGAGGCAAGAATGTGTTGACTTTTCTTGTGTACCTGGCACTGCTTAAGCAACCCCAAACTGACTCTTTCTTGAAGGGAAATATGATGACAAGGCTCAGTCCTGTTAAAATAACCCATTTGTGAGGTTTCTGATGAGGACTTGGACTATTTTCTCACCTGCCTTTGGCCAGAGCCCACTTGTGGTTTCTTACACCTTGGACATCATTCATCAGTGTGGTGGACACTCTACCAAGTGCTGTACCTCTTCCAGCCATGAGATGTGATCTATGGACTTACGGTGAATTTCAGTGCTTCCAGGTAATCCCTATGACATATGGGAGCATACAGGAGAACACACAGAGCAGACCAAGGAGGTTTGGAGGAGAGAGGAGGAAGAAAAGTTCCCTAAAGCTGCAGGAAACAGGGAAGTTTGAGAGGAACTTCTTGGAATCTTCTTCCATAATCACAGACCATCAAAGAATGTTCAAAGGTGTTTGAAGATTTCCCTGCTGCACTTTAATCCTTCAAAGTGCTTTTTATAGTGAATAAATACTTCAAATGATATTGTTAATATACAGTGTAAAGGATTGGACAGTGATGGTTCCTAAAGGTACTGTTGAGTTGTTCAGTACATATATTCAAACTTCATGTACAGTAAAGCCATGCTGCATTAGTTGCAATAAAACTCTTATTGCTACGTTTATTCTCTCTTTTTCCTCTAAGCCTGTAGTTCTCTATCTACAAGACCATTAGTTGTGGGATATAACTGGCCAAAAGTGGAGTTTAATAAGTAGACATTACATCTGATCTCAGTATCCCTCCTTAGAAGGAACTAAAGACCTTGGCAAAATCACCATGGGAAATGGCTCAAGTAAATGATGGTACATAAAGATATAATAAAGATATATAAAGATATCAGCTGCATATAGAACATGTATCATGATTCTGACATATTTAACTTCAGGACACCTGAATTTCAGGTGGCTGAGGCCCACCCAGCCTATGGGTCATGGCACTTCCTTAGGTCATATTCAGTTCTATATAACTTCAATGTATTTTGTATTTGAAACTCCTCCTTTCCATTACCACCTTCATTATAAGAGGAAAATGAATATGCTCAAAACATCCTCAGACACAACAGAGCTGATACAAGACAAGGAATTTAGTGATAAACACTTTGAAGGTTTATACCTGATAACCTGATGACTGTGTAGCTGCTTTCTGCAAGTTGTTTTTCCTCCTTGTCATGCTGTTGTAAGAAGCAAAATAAGTTTATTCTGGCAATAACCTAATATGTGTTTTTATTCACCTTTTCAGGGAAGGGGAGGGTGTTTTGAGCTGTACCTGAAGGACTGGTAATAAAGTGGGAACAAACAGGAATCACTGGTGAAAGTGTTGGCACAGAAACCCCCCAGTTATAAACCCTGCTGTTAAAATATTGCCATTTGTAGAAGCTAAACCCAACCAAACACTCATCTGGGGTCACCACAGCTGTCTGTATTGCTCTTCTCCATCCATAGCTGGGTTTGTTGGGGCAGGTGCAGGGTGTTGCTGGTTGTGCTGGTGCCATTGATGGTTTCCTCCAGAAGCTCATGGGTTCCAGTGAGTCCTGCAGTGTTTCTCACCCATTCCTTTGGCCAACTGAATGGCACCACTGGAGTTCACAGGCTGGAAGATAACCTGGGACACCTCATGTGTCAGTCTGTATGTCACACTGAACTGAAGCGAGGTGAGCCCAAACCCATCCCATGTGTTCATCTCTCAGCCATCTCTATGCTCTCAGTGATACAAATCAGTAGCTCAGTGACAGTCTCCCTATGGAAGTGATGGATTCCCTAACATTGGACACTTAAGCTTCAGCTGGAGAAGGTGCTGGAACATCTAGCTTAGATCATGCTTTGCCTAGAAAGGTTGGACCAGATGATCCTTGAGGTCCCTTCCAACCTGTTGCTCTCTGGTTCTGATGGAGAACTTAGTCTGTTCATGTGACCATGTGTGGCTCTTCTCTGGACATGGCAAATCCTCCTTTGGGCTATATAGAGTCTATTGGTCCATCCAATTCCCCCTGAGATATCATAGGATGTATGGACACAGGTCTGGCAGCTATGGCTTGTGTCCTTTAGGGGGGGGCAGAGGGATGTATGGTGGGTCTCTGACAGTCCTGGACACCCATGTCTAAAGAGCTGAGCTACCACCTTCATTTCTACTGACTGCAAAGAGACTCTTGGCAGTTGCCTCATATACCAATGCTTAATGCTGCTGGCAACTGATGGATGAATAAATCCCACTTATGGATCAAATCTGATCCATATATGGCTCTGTTCATGCTGTCAGTCTAATCTTAAAGAATGGGCTTCTATTATATAGAACAAAAACTCAGCTATACTGAAAGAATCAGTGTGAATTGTAAACTCCCCAAAATGTTGCAGACACTGGAAGAATCTGGTGTCTATTGAGTGTGTTGAGCAGAGACAAATGCCACTGAAGTTACCATGAATACACTATCAGTTTCCTGCTACAACCCTCCCAAAAAAGGTTGCAGAAAGAACTGGATTAACATCACCCGTTTTCAGAACAGGCTGTAATGAAATGGGTTTGGTCTTGCAATAGAGGTGGAGCACTGGAATGACCTGACTCTGTGCAAAAAGGAGTCAAAAATGGGTAGCTGAGATACTCCTGGAAGTACCTGGAGCATAGTAAAAAGGTCTAATGGACAATCAGTCATGTTCTGACAAGTTGGTCCTGGACAGACCCTCCCCCTGTTCTTAACCATCCGTAGCCTTTCAGGCTCATCTAGTGCTTGGAAGCTTGGGTCAGCCTTCATCTTCATCTGTCTGCTTCAGGCATCCATCCCCAGGTAATTACCTAAGCTGCTTGCAGCAGGTGTTTAAGGTAATTGAAACTGCCCTTTGGCTGCTTCTTCACAAGAAGAATAACTTGTGTTTGCTTGGATCTCTGTTTTTCCTGTCCCTGGAGGCTGCTGAGTGTTGTAACAGGTTATAGATCTTTGTGACAACAATTAGAAGAGATTTTCCATCAGCCTGTGTGCATAGCTAAGCCTTTATTAGTAGTTTAGGCTGTTGTGACTCATGGGTTCTCATTCAGGGGCCAGCAATATACAATCGAGATCCATGTGTCTTAGAGACCTGAACTGTAGCCAAAGGTGTGACAAACACTTGTTCCCCAAGTGTTTGTGTCTGTTGCCTGCAAAGACCTTCAGGGACAGATATAAAAGCAACACATTGCTGCAAGTGAAGAACATCTGATGAAAACAGGATGGAAGCTCTTGAAGGTTCAGGAGAGACATTCCTGTTTGGAAGCTAGGAGATGGCTTCAAGAGATAATCCCCTTGATTTGCTGTGCAGATATCCAGTGTCATCTAATGTGGAAGAGAACTTGCAGCTCTAAGAGGTGACCTCCATCCACAGGTATGTGAGACCATACCATGAAAGGTCCAGGTTAGCCCTGCTCTGGTAGAAATCACTGCAGCAAATGGGGAGACTGCTCAGATTTATGCCAGGTAAAGATCTCCTCTGTGTTGGTTTAAAGAGATTAAATATTCCTGCTGGGATGTACTCATAGAATCCCAGACTGGTTTGGGATGAAGGGAGCTTAAAGCTCCTCCAGCTCCAAGCCCAACCCCTTCCACTGGAGCAGCTGCTCCAAGCCCCTGTGTCCAACCTGGCCTTGAGCACTGCCAGGGATGGGGCAGCCACAGCTTCTCTGGGCACCCTGTGCCAGCGCCTCAGCACCCTCCCAGGGAACAGCTTCTGCCTCAGAGCTCAGCTCAGTCTCCCCTCTCTTGGGCAGGTTCAAGCCATTCCCCTTGGCCTGTCCCTACATCCCTTGTCCCAAGCCCCTGTCCATCTTTCTTGTAGCCCATTTAGGCTCTGGAGCTTATCATGGTGCTTATGGTATGTTTAAGGAGCCTTGGAGAAGAAGAGAGGAGAAAACTCTCAAGGAAAGATTAACCTAACCATGGACCCTGAAATAGTGATATTCACATTAAAATGTAAAGAATATTTCTACGAAGAAGTATCCTGTTGATGGAAAATGGATCTTCACTGAGTCTTCTGGTCCTGACACTCATCTGGTGGGTAAGATTTTTATCCTCATCTTTAATCCTGTAAAGATTTAGTTGCTTTATTCTGAACCTTCATGTTATCAGGGACAGAAACCTGTAATTCACCCTTTCATGAGGGTGAGCAGCTTAACTTAGTGCCTAACTTAGACAACCAGAGTTGAGTTTGGTTCAGCACAGCTCAATGGTCTCATTATGGTGTTGACTCCTCTTAATTGTATATTCTCTCAACCATATTAAGGGAATAACATCTTCAGACCCAAATTTTGCTCATAGTCTCCTGGCTTCACTTCCCCAGCATTTCCAAGACTGTAATATTAAACTCTTCATGTACCGAATGAATTTTAGGGTCATGCAGCATCCTTTCCCTTCTCTTTCCTTAATTCCCAGCAAATTAAAGGCTCTTTTTCCTCCATCTCAGTGACTTTTCCAAAACCACCAAAGGAAATCTACAGTACTTTGAGGCTTATATGAGTTACAGCCAAAATCAGAGCTGTCTTCAGAGAAACTGAATCACAGGAGATGAGGGGCAGAGCTGATGGTTTGTGTCACATCACTCCCTCTCTGCTGCTGTAGCCACTGGTAGGTACAAGTGGGATTCACTGTAGGTACCAAAATGGGATTCAGTGATACAAATGAAAGGTGTTTGGGGGAGCTGGGATGCTTTCACTTCAGAAGGGGCCTCCTCTTTCCTTGGGCTGCATAGGAGGGCAAGCTTGGAGCAGCTGGCCACAGAGCAGTCCATTCCACTGTAGCTCCCTGGAAATGAATAGTGGGGATGCCCTCAATGTACAGGGTGTTGTCAAGTTATCCCATTCCAGTTCAAATAAAGGCATGGTTTCCACTGTCCTGTATTTTCCAGACCTTTTCCTTCCTTGGCAGATACAAAAGCCCTGAATGGCAGAGCAGAATCACACCTCAGCAGCAGAGTTCATCCTCAAGGGTCTCAGTGACCAAGTGGAGGTGAAGGCAGCCCTCTTTGTGCTGTTGCTGCTCATCTACACCGTCACCCTTGTGGGCAATGCAGGGATAATTGTAGCCATCCAAGGACACCCACAGCTCCACACATCCATGTACTTCTTCCTGGGCAGCCTCTCCATTATTGACATCTGCTTCTCGTCTGTGGTAGCCCCCAGGACTTTGGTGAACTTCCTATTGGAGAAGAAGACCATTTCCTTTGCTGGCTGCATGGGTCAAGCTTTCTTCTACATCGTGTTTGTGACAACTGAGTGTTTCCTGCTGGCTGTCATGGCCTATGACCGGTACGTGGCCATCTGCAACCCCCTGCTCTACTCCTCTGTCATGACTCGGAGGTTATGTGTGGGGCTGGTGGTAGGGTGCTACATTGGGGGTGTCCTGAACTCCATTATCCAGATGACCTTCATCATCAGGCTGCCCTTCTGCAGCTCCAATGTCATCAACCACTTCTTCTGTGATGTTCCTCCTCTCCTGGCTCTGTCCTGTGCCAGCACGTACATCAATGAGATGATCCTCTTCTCCTTGGCTGGTGTCATTGAGCTCAGCACCATCTCTGCCATTCTGGTCTCCTACATCTTCATCTTCTTTGCCATCCTGAGGATCCCTTCTGCTGAAGGCAGGCAAAAAGCTTTCTCCACCTGCATGTCCCACCTGACTGTGGTCACCATGTTGTATGGAACAACCATCTTCATGTATTTACGCCCTAGCTCTAGTTACTCCCTCAACACTGACAAAGTGGTCTCTGTCTTCTATATGGTGGTGATCCCCATGCTCAACCCCCTCATCTACAGCTTGAGGAACAAAGAGATGAAGGATGCTCTGAGGAGAACAGCAGAAAGAATCACAGTCAGGCTTTGAAAACCCTGATCCAGGGATGTGGTAACATGAGGATTTGTCCCAGAGGCTGTGGAGCCTTCACCCATGGACATGGTCAGAAGTTGCCTGAATGAGGCCAGGAGCAACCTGATGAAGTCAGCAGGACATAGTTATTGTTCAGAAAGGACATCTAGGAGGTCACTGCTCCTATGACTGGCAAATTATACACATAAACACATATGTATGTGTGTATATATATAAAAACACAATATTAAATGCTTCCTAAAGTATATATTTATATGTAACACAATATATTCTTGTGTTAAATGCGAACACCAACACACATGATACTGATTTTCCTTGCCTCAGTTTAGTTGGGGTCTCAGTGATTTATGGGGTGGGTAGGGCCCAGCTGGTATGGGCTTTTCCCAGGAAGGATGGAAACCCAAGATCTAAATGACCAATCTGATGTTTTAATGCAGATATGGAGCAATGGGATATCGTGCATGAGCCAAGTGAGTGAAACACGAATCCTTCACCAGGTCTGTGTTGGGAACCAGGCTGCTGAGTTAAATCACAGTCAAATTGGGCTTTGCCACCTCTTTCCCTTTCATTTTTCCTCCTCAAGTTGTGCCTTTCTCAAAGCCTTTAAGCGAGGCTCTAATGAGTTTTCTAGTTTATCCCCACTGTGGTTTGTTAAAAACAAAGGCAAGAATGTCATCAGTAGGGTTTGCCGCAGGAGAGTTGCACTTTGGTTTGAGGCAATGGGGATTAAAGAAACCCAAAGCAAACATGGAAACAAACACCCTGCAACAACAGGAAAACTGAAGGTAATGGAAAAAACCCAACCAAAAGTCTTTATTCCCTATGCAAGAAGTAATTCCTGGCACAAATTGCAGCTTCCCCATATCCTGGTTGCTATAAAACCGCAATGCCACCAGGGGGAACAGTCACCACAGGGTTTCCCCACGCACCCAAAACTTCCCTATTCCTTTAGCAGCTCATCACTCAAAGGTGAGAGATGTCCCTGATCCAACTGTGTTAACAAGCTCCTACGGGAGGGGATTTGGAGCTGATGGGCTGATAGGAAGGAGAAGGGTTGGCTGAGTCCTGGATGGAGATTTTCCATCTGTGGTCACTTGAGCTGTGGCATCACCAGTGGGAAAAACACTCTTTAATACAGGGGAAAATAACCCAAACAGGGATGTGACCCTGGGCAGCACTAAGAAATAAGTCTTTATTCTTTATTTGTACTTTATTCTTTATCCTTTATTCCTTATTTAGACTTTATCCTTTATTCTTTATTTATACTTTATTCTTATTCTTTACTCTTATTCTTTATTCTTACTCTTAAAGTTACCAGCCTGAAGCTGACTCTTACTGTTACCAGCAGGACATGACAGTATCCACATATGCCTGCTCTTTAGATGCCCATTTCCCCTTCAAAAGCTGCATTTCATCCACTTCTGAACAAAATCCATTCCTTTTCTATGTGATTTTTGTTCCTTCTTGGCACCATTGCTCTCTGTGGTCACCTCTGAGAGGTGCAAAATGGTCATAGGAGTCCCTTTAGGTATCAAAAGGTAGAAGATTTGGAGTAAGTGGCTAGAAAATCATGGATCTGGATTTCTTATACATCACCACCATCTATTGGACATTGTTGGGAATGTCCACTCCTTTTTATTTAAGACAAAACCTTCTTTTTCTTACATGCTGGGAAGCTTTGGATAGCCAAGTGACTTGTTCTTGCCCAGGAAACTGAGCAATAATAGCTAAATAAACTAAGGCCATCATGTTGCCTCTACAATTGGCTGATCCTATGTAGATAGTTTATTTTCTGACCCTGTTAAAGCAATGTCAGATGGTTTAAGAGCTTCAAAGTCCCCTCACATTTAGAAAGGATGCTTTAAACCCCACTTTTCCTAATGCAATTCTTGGCTGAGGCTTCAGGTTGTATAAAATGTAGGTTATTGTAGAAACATAGAGTGGTTTGGGTTGGAAAGGACCTAGGTTCCAACCCCCTGCCATGGTCAGGGACACCACACACCAGACCATGTCACCCAAACCCCTGTGTCCAACCTGGTCTTAAGCACTGCCAGGGATGGGGCAGCCACAGCTTCTCTGGGCACCCTGTGCCAGTGCCTTAGCACCCGCATAGTGAAGAATTCCTTCCTTACATCCAATCTGAACTTCCCCTGTTCCAGTTTGAGCCCATCACCCCTTGTCCTATTGCTCCAATCCCTGATGAAGAGCCCCTCTCAGCATCCTTGTAGCCCCTTCAGACACTGTAAACTGCTCTGAGGTCTCCATGCAGCTTCTCCAGGCTGAACAGCCCCAATGTTCCCAGCCTGGCTCCATACAGGAGCTGCTCCAGGCCCTGAGCATCCTCGTGGCCTCCTCTGGACTTGATCCATGTCATTCTGATGTTGAGGACATCAAATTCACTCTGCCTTATCAATGATTTTTCTCTTAAACAGTCTGGGCTATCCAGACACAATTTGAAGTGTTAATTCCTGGTATTTAAATGACTTCCTTCTCCATCAGTTGTTTCCTACAGATCCACAGATCCCTCTCAACAAGTGTCCCCATTGCACATCTTTAGTCCTGACAAAACCATCCCAGATTTTACAATGAAAACACATCAGATCTCAAAACAGGTAAGGTCTCAACTTCTATCCCATGTAGGTGAAGGATTTAACTCCTTGTTGTTGATGTATGTAAATCACACCCATCACCACCTAAACTATCCCAGGTGAGCAGCTGGGATTATTCAGGTGCTCTCGGATGCTGAATTAAACAGGTGAGGATGCCTATACAGTAACCAAGTTCCTGGGTTACTGGTGGATCCATCCTGGTTACCTGTATGGGGTTGGAACACCACCTTTTGTTATGGAATGTAAGTGCTAGGCAGGAATAACCAGGGTCATTCCCTACTAGGGCTTTCTGGGAGCAAAGAGGTGACTTTTGTCCTATCCTGGAAGGCCCTGCAGCCTCCTCTCATCTTTGGGAGCACAGCAAAGGAAGCATTTCTGATTGAAAAGTAAAGGCAACTGCATCAAAATGAAAAGGAAGTTGTGTTTTTATGTTTTCATTCTAAATAGCAGCATAAACTGAGATAAAGGAGAGCTGGATTTGTCCTCTGCTGAGGGTTGAATGCTTCTAAGAGTGCTTCCCAAGAGGTAATCTTGGTTTTGAATATGGATACAACACACTACATACTAATATGTACTAAACCACCTGTGGGGATTTTGAAGGCTGTATAAAACTCTTAAAGGCAACAATTTGGGGCTGGTATTGTTCAAATAACACCTTCTGGTGCCATTAATCTTAAACCCTGTTGGGTGTATCCTGACCTGGCTCTTGGGAGCCCTTTGGGCTGAGCCTTGCCTGGTCTGACAGCTCCCTGGTGGTTAATGTGTAATTCCCTGGCTTGTTTTATCCCTGGCTCTGTGAATACCACATGGACAAGGCTCTGGAAGGATGGGTAGATGCTGCATGGGAGAAGACAGAGCAGCATTACCCTTATGGCTGGAGCCTGGAGAAGCTGTGAGTATTTAAACTCATTTCAACTGGATCTGAGAGCAAAGAGGAAGAAATCCCTGATATGAAACCCCTGCTTTGTCCTGTGGCATCTACAGGATCCCCAGGGTTTGTAGCAAACCTTATCCCCTCTGCTTTATTTCAGGGCAGCAGAAACCATCACCTTGAGGAACCAGAGGGATGCTGGTGGTGTGAGCATGGAGCTCTTTTGCTTCACGTTTTAAATGACCCTTTTCTTCATTCATTAGACAGTTTGTGCTGTAAGACTCTCGAAAGAGCAGCTATCCAAACTGTGTTATAGCTCTATAGAGCTGGCCCCTTCCCCTTGTTCCTATACTGAGACCTTGAGGATAGCATCCACTATGAAGGCTTTGGACTGGCAGAGTGGAGACAGATGAGCTCTTAGGCAGAAGCTGTTCCCTGGGAGGGTGCTGAGGCGCTGGCACAGGGTGCCCAGAGAAGCTGTGGCTGCCCCATCCCTGGCAGTGCTCAAGGCCAGGTTGGACACAGGGGCTTGGAGCAGCTGCTCCAGTGGAAGGGGTTGGAGCTGGAGGAGCTTTAAGCTCCCTTCCAACCCAAACCAGGCTGGGATTCTATGGTTCTATGAGAACAAGCTAACTGCTACCTAACCAGCAGGTTGTGCTGCAAGGTTTTGCTTGGCTGTAGGGTCTCAACAGCAGCTGGACATTCTCCTATCCATAATGTCAAGAGTTACACCTTGGATAACACAAGCAACAAGTCTGCTTAGTGAGTCCTAGGGCAGCTTGTTGAAAGCTTGGCCAAAAAGCAAGATCTTATCAAATCGGACTAGGAAAGCCACAAATGGAGGTCCTTTCCCCATGAATACAGGGGTAAATATTCAGTTAACTCTTCAGCAGAGTGTGGACCCACAACCTGCATGGATAATATCTAAATGAATGCAGCAAGGTATGTGTTTTTAGTTCAATTTATCCCCATTCCAGTGAGTGGGTTCAAGCTGCAGGGAGATGTGATTGCTGGGGGGAAGCTGTTGTGTATAGCACAAGCTGCAGCCCTATAAACATCCCAGGTTTCATATCTGCACTTTGGATCTCTTCATAGCAAGCAGTTGGTTTGTCAAGCAAGAATAAGTGAGGGTGAGTCTTTGTTAATGGTGAGCTTCAAGTCAGTTCTCCAATGGCAGGAGATGTGTGTGTCTGGGCAGGTGATGCTGCTTCAGGGGGAGGATTGAGCCCCAGACCCAACCAGTTCGATTTTCATTGCTTGGGTCACATCTCCCAGCTCTGTGGTGATGTCTCAGGAGCTGCTTTGCCTCTGGCATCTCTATGTGAGCAGTGAAAAGCAGCTCTAAATCCCCATTAATACCACCAGGAGACCCCATGCGTTACTCATAGGACATCTGAAATGAGCAGTCTGGCTCTGGAGGTGGATCTCAGCCCTTCAGCAAAGGGTCATCAAATAGAGATGACTCTTCAGTATGGCTCTGCTTGTCAGATACCAGGCAGTGCACACTCCTGCTTTGCTCTCTGGTGTAACTCTGTCAAGTGATGATTAATGTTAGGCAGGAAAAATCAATGAGGGTTTATTTTACCTGTCGTAAGCTGTGATTTTAGGAGCTGCTGATTTCTCCCAGGGAGAATTTATCTTTGACCAAGCCTGAATGTATCTTTTATCTCCAAGTTAGGCATCGTGTCTAAAGCAAAGTGAGGTGAGAAATCCTGGCTCTGCACCATCCTGCCCTAAGGAAAGCCACATTTGCCCTCAAAGAGCTGCTGCTGGGACACAGAGAACAGCTATTTATTTCTCATGTACTCACACTGGGCTGGAAACACCCAAAAGATGAGAAATAATTCCCTTTTCCCAGCAATTACTCTGGAATTCAAGGACTTCCATGTGTCAATGGCTTGAGAGGAACTATGAGGAACCCTCCAGTTTACTCATTCTGGTGTTGCCCTCCCTCCTTGCCTTAAAATATCTGCTTGCTTCCAAGTGTGTTGGTGATGGTTGTGGTGTTTAGCCAAGACTGGCCTTGGGAACTTGGTATTTTCCTCTCTCAAAGAGAATTTACCTTCTATTGACATATGTATATGTATGTGTGTGTATATGTATATGTATGTGTGTGTATATGTATACATACACACTTTATATTGACTTAAAGTGGTGTAACTGATAGACAAAACCTGACATTCTTAACATTATTGAGGGATTTGGGCCTATTCAGCATTTCAATTTAAAGACATAAAGCAGGCAAACTGCTTACAGGTTCACTATGGTTGAAGATAACTATACATCCCCCTCTGAGTTTATTCTCCTGGGCTTCACAAACAGGGAAGACCTGCGGGTGATGTGCTTTGTCTTATTCCTTGCCATCTATGTGGTTACCTTCATAGGAAACCTGGGAGTGATTGCATTAATCAGAATGGATTCATGCCTACACACCCCCATGTACTTCTTCCTCAGCCACTTGTCTCTCCTGGATGTCTGCTACTCCTCTACCATCATCCCTCAAGCCTTGCTGAATGTTCTAGTGGAGAAGAAGGTGATTTCCTTCACTAGGTGTGCCACTCAGCTCTTCTCCTTTGCAACCTGTGCCACCACTGAGTGCTATGTGCTGGCTGCTATGGCTTACGATCGCTACATGGCCATTTGTAACCCCCTTCTCTACTCCACAGTCATGTCCCAAAGGCTTTGCATTGGGATGTTGGCTGGTGCCTACTTAGCTGGTGTGATCAGCTCTACCATACACACAGTTTCCATATTTCATCTCCCATTCTGTCGGTCCAAGATGATCAATCACTTCTTCTGTGATGGACCACCCCTGCTAGCCCTCTCCTGCTCTGACACCCACACCATTGAGGTGATGGTTTCTGCTGTGGTGGGGTTCAATGTACTGAGCACCACAGTCTTCATCCTCATCTCCTACTTGTCTGTCCTTTCCACTGTCATGCGGATGCCGACTGTGGCTGGTCAACGCAAAGCTTTCTCCACCTGTGCCTCTCACTTCATCTCCATTGCTTTGTATTATGGCAGCTCCCTCTTCATGTACCTGCGCCCCAGCTCCAAACAGTCCTCAAAGCATGACAAGGTGGTCTCCATGCTGTACTCTGTGGCTGTCCCCATGCTGAACCCCCTCATCTATAGCTTAAGAAATGCGGATATGAAGAAGGCCATGAGGAAAGCAAAAAGTAGAGTCCTCTCCTCTTTGTCCATTCATGGTTCCTAGTCAGCTGAAAGGAAAGGGCTACCCTGCCCTGGTGAGGAGAAGAAGCAGGCTGGATATTGCACCTTCAAGGATGATTGAATATTGTACCTTCAAGGATGGGTGGATATAGAACCTTCAAAAAGTAGGGACTAAACATACTAGGAAGCATGACACCTGGAAAACACACTTCTCCTTAAACCAAGGCTACATGCTGTGCTGGGATGGACAGGATTCTCTGGCTGCAGCCTGAGACCTGACAGTGACTGTGTATTGGAAAGAAAGTTGTTGTCCAGGGTCATTGTTACTTAAATATTACTTGAAATTAATATATTTTATAATTTCAATGTTGTTGAACTAACAATACACTTTATTTCAGGCTTCAGAGAGAGAAAAGGAGAAGGTCCATGGTGGCTTTGCCCTACTGGCATTAAAACAGTTGGTATTTGACCTCATGTTTTATACTAACAAATGATTTCTGGTGTTATTTCTGGTTTAAGGAAATATTAACTGATGTTTCCAGGTATGTTAACTCCAGAACACAAGGTTTGGTCATGTGAAATGACAGAGGGGAGACTGAGCTGAGCTCTGAGGCAGAAGCTGTTCCCTGGGAGGGTGCTGAGGCGCTGGCACAGGGTGCCCAGAGAAGCTGTGGCTGCCCCATCCCTGGCAGTGCTCAAGGCCAGGTTGGACACAGGGGCTTGGAGCAGCTGCTCCAGTGGAAGGGGTTGGGGTTGGAGCTGGAGGAGCTTTAAGCTCCATCCCAACACAAACCAGGCTGGGTTGCTGTGAACTAAAGCTGGGACAGTCTGTTGCTCAACAAAGCCCTGCTGGGAAATGGGGACAAGTCCTATCTGAGCCTCTGCTCTGCTGGGAATTTAAGTAGGGGTGGAAAGAGCCTGAGTGCTGCTGGGAGGGAGGATTTGGGGTCTTCTTCCCCCTTCAACAGCCAAGGTGCCGCTGGCCTGGGTCCCCTCACAAAGCTCATGGAGCAAGTGCAGTACCCAGCTCTCTGCTTCTGGGACTGCAAGCTGCATTATTCACCCTGCACAAGCACACCCAGGTATTCTTTGTGGCTCTTTTTGCCTTCATGTTCTTCTTTTCAATCTTCTTTGAATTACACAGTTTTCTTCTTTCCAAACTTTGATTGAGGGTTATTTCTCCCTCTGTTCTACTGGTTTTCACACTTCACAAACCTTGGGTTGAGCCCAGTGACCAATGGGGAAGAAAGACATTCAAAACCACACAGAAATCCTTCCCTACCCTCCTCCAGTGCATCCTCTGCACTCGCAGTCTGGTGCCTTCCAGCAGAAAACAAGGTTTACATTGAAATCATCTAAAGCCACCTGTATACTTCTCCTTCTTCCTTCCCCACACTTTCATAGCTCTGTTTTCTATCTGCCCCATCCTTTGTCTTTTCTAAATGTCTGAGACAAGGTTATCATTTAGTATTTCTGATGAGGGTTTTGTAATGACTCTTCATCAAGGAGAAGCTTTCAGGACACGTCAGCACTCAGGGTTCTTCAGATGAAGACTGGGAAATCTGAGCTCATCCTGTTATATCCTCAAAGCAGCCATGTAGAACAATGCTTGTGACCAAACTGTTGTACAGTCACTAGGAAAGTGTATGGAAATAAATGCATGTGATGGAAAGGACTCCCCATGACCAGTGCAAACCATCCACACAGAGGATGCTTTGCTGTGTTTCTTTTCAGCTCCTTTCACTGCAATATTAGATGATGTTTGTGGATGTCTGTTCAGCCTGGAGAAGAGAAGGCTTTGTGGAGACCTCAGAGCAGCCTTCCAGTATTTGAAGGGGGCCTATAGGGAGGCTGGTGAGGGACTATTCATTAGGGACTGTAGTGATAGGACAAGGGGTAACGGGTTGAAACTTAAACAGCAGAGGTTTAGACTGGGTCTAAGGAAGAAATTCTTTACTGTGAGGGTGCTGAGGCACTGGAATGGGTTGCCCAGGGAGGTTGTGAATGCTCCATCCCTGGCAGTGTTCAAGGCCAGGTTGGATGAAGCCTTGGGTGATATGGTTTAGTGTGAGGTGTCCCTGCCCATGGCAGGGGGGTTGGAACTGGATGATCTTAAGGTCCTTACCAAACCTAACTATTCTATGATTCTATGATTCTATGATTTAAAGGGCTTCCTGAGGGAACCACTGAAAGAAAGAGGTATGTGATAGCTGGGGAAATGCAAAGCAAAGTGTCCTGGGCCTGTCTTCCTGGGCAGGTCTCTGCAGCAGAACTGCTCTTGCAGGTGCTGATGCAGCCAGAAGGAGTTGGGAGGGAGAGGAATTGAGAGGTTATTTGTGTGATTGTCATGGTTTGAGCATGTTTTGGGGGTGTTTTTGTTCAAGCTTTTTTCCAGCCAGGTGGAGGAGGGGAGGCTGGGAGGAAGGAGAGACAGGACACCTGACCCAGGCTAGTCAATGAGGTATTCCATACCATAGCACGTGATGCCCAGGATGCAACTGGGGGAGAGAGCTGGGGAGGAAAATGGAGGAGGGAGCATGCGATGCTCAGCCAGGCAGGGTGGAGTGAGTTATGGGTCGGTGGCTGGGGGGGTGTTGTATTCTCTTCACTTGCTGTTTGCTGTATCATTATTATTTGTAGTAGTAAATGGCAGTAGTGATTTGTGTTGTGCCTTAGTAATTAAACCGTTCTTATCTCAATCCGTGGGGGCTACATTCTTTGGATTCTCCTTCCTAACTCTCCGGGAGTTGGAGGACTTGGTTTAAACCACGACATTTTTGGCACCCAACGTGGGGCCCGAGGGTCTGAGATAAGAACAGATCTGAGCGGATTTATGGTCTCTTGTCACAATGTTGATTTATTGGCTCTTAGAGGTTTTTCTCTGGATCTCACAGTTTCAGGATTTTGCCAGGTACTTTGTGTATGGATTGGATGTGTTTGTGTTTGTCGATCATGGAGCTTGGGCTAAAGCTTTTGTTTCACTGTACTTTACGCCAATGACTTGTAATACGGTGGGGCTCCGGCAGCAGGGGGGGATGGACATGGCTGTGGACTTGGACTTGTACCAGGCCGTCCTGCTGCTCTTCACCATCCTTGCCCTTGTCCTCGCCTCTGTCTGTGTGAGGCTGCATGAAGCCAGGAAGGAGCAGCCCCAGGAGCCGACAGCACCAGCTGAGGCTGCCAGAGAGAGCGGCCCCGGGAACCAAACGGCTGTAGCAGAGCATCCGGGGGAGGCGGCAGAGGAGCAGAGAGGGGCAGTAGCCAAGCAGGGGGAGCAGGCGCCGGAAGAGCCAAGTCCCGCGGCCGTTCCGAACCCTGCGACGGCCGAGAGTGTCCCCTGGAAGTCACCCGCCGAGCCCCAGCAGGATACAGGAGACCACGCAGCACTTCCCAGCAAGGCAGTGGAGGATGATCCGGACTCGGGAGAAGAGAAGCTGGTGGTGGGAGAGCTGGCAAGCAGGGCAGCTACATCAGCCCCAGTGACAAGTGCAGCAGCAGCAGCTGAGAGTTCTGATGGTTATGAATGGCTTTTGGGTGCCCTTGGGACCTGCCTGCTGATTGTGATAGGGATCAGCATGGTGGCACACACACAGAGTGTGTTCTACACACAACCATTTTGTCTGATCCCAAAGTTAAGCAGAGTCAGGTTTGGGTCTTGTCTAGGGTTAGACAAGGATATAGGGGCACCAGGAGACTGTCCCCAAGGCTGGACAGTCATGAGTGGCAGGGCATGTGGGACAGTATGGGTGAGTATCTGGTCCACTGGGCCCCTCCAGTGCTTTGGAAGCATTGGAGATGGAAGGCAGCTGTATGGAGTCCCCAGCAGCAAGCTGTAGAACTGCTGAAGGGGATGGTGAATGATTTTGAGCCTGGTGGGCCCAGATATTTCAGGCCATCAGTCCAGAGATGCAACATAGAGATTGACTCATGATCGAGGGGTGGACTTATGGGTGATGGTGTATTGGAAATGTGAGATCTGGGCATGACGTGAATGGTATGGAATAAGGGGTGGATAATGTCATGGGTTCAGCCATCCAGTCATTTTTCTCCTTCTTGTAGCTGGTGCAGTTCTGTGGTTTGACTTCTGGGCTGGGAACAGTTGCTGATATCAGCATGTTTTGGGGGTGTTTTTGTTCAAGGCCTTTTCTGAGCACATGCTCTGCTGGGGAGGAGGGGAGGCTGGGAGGAAGGAGAGACAGGACACCTGACCCAGGCTAGCCAATGAGGTATTCCATACCATAGCACGTGATGCCCAGGATGCAACTGGGGGAGAGAGCTGGAAGGGTGGAGCTCTGAAGGGAAATGGAGGAGGTATTGGTTGGTGCTCGGTCGGGCAGGTGGAGTGAGTTATGGGTCGGAGGCTGGTGAGGTGTTGTATTCTTTTCGCTTGTTATTGGCTGTATGATTATGATTTGTAGTAGTAATGGCAGTAGTGATTTGTGTTGTGCCTTAGCAATTAAACCGTTCTTATCTCAACCCATGGGGGTTACATTCTTTGGATTCTCCTTCCTAACTCTGCGGGAGTTGGGGGAGCAAGGGGGGGAATGAGTGAGAGTACTGTGAGGATTTGGTTTAAACCACGACATATTGAAGGGTCCAGCTTAGACCTTGATTCCCACCAGATTTTGGTCTCTGAAAGGCACAAACAAATGCAATGAATCTTTTGAAAACTTTTCACTTACTCTTACTTTTCTCAGCCAGCAAATGTCAAACTGCACTTCCTGTTCCCTCCCACCCCAGCAGCTTTAATAAAGAGCTCACAGGTCAGAGTGAGGAATTTTATTGGAGCTGAGGGACAAGGGCAAGAATCTTGCAAGAGAGACATGTTTATGAATGACAAGAGTTGTAACTCAATGAAGCTCATTGGTGCTTCCTGTGTGGAAATGATGCCTGGGATCATTGAGGGTAAGTTCTTCCTCCAGGCTGGAGATTGTGAAGAGAAATGAAGTTTGAAGCTCAGTCTCCTCTTGTTTTCTTCCAAGAATGGTGTCATATTGAGGGTCTGTTTCTCATTCAATACTGTCATTGACTTTTGTGCAGGACCTGCAGAAGAACTTCCATAAAGTCATGAGTATCACTGGAAAATCTCAATATTTCAGTGCCCCATAGGCTTTCACACTGGACATGAACTGTTCATGTCCTGGATGACAGAACTCGTCTCTGTTGCCTTTGGTTGAACAGTCTCCTCCCACACTTGATCAGAGCCCCCTTCACCTCCTTGTTCCTCAGGCTGTAGATGAATGGGTTGAGCATGGGGGTGACCACGGTGTAGATGATGGAGACCACCTTATCCAGGCTCGTGTGGCTAGAAGAGGGTTGTAGGTACATGAAGAATCCTGACCCAAAGAACAAGGACACAGCCATCAAATGGGAGGCACAGGTGTGGAAAGCTTTGGCCCTGCTCTGTGCTGAGCACATCCTCAGCACTGTGCGAATGATAGAGATGTAGGAGAGCAAAATGACAACAACTGCACTCACCGCATTGATGGTGAATAAGGCAAAGATGATCATCTCACTGCTGTGGGTGTCAGAGCACATGAGCTTTAGAACAGGAACTTTATCACAGAAGAAGTGGTCAATGTGGTTGGGACCACAGAAGGAGCCTCCAAACACACTCCATGTGCAGATGATGACACTGAGGAAGGCGAATAGGTAGGATGATGCTACCAGCTGCCAGCAGACACGGCTGGAGATGATGGTCACATAGAGCAGGGGCTGGCAGATGGCAACGTGCCGGTCGTAGGCCATCATGGCCAGCAGGTGACACTCAACAGTAGCAAAGAAAGCAAAGGTGAAGAACTGCATCATGCAGGCAGTGAAAGAAATGGTTTTGTCCTCTGATAAGAGGTCTGCCAGCATCCTGGGGGAGATGACTGTGGAATAGCAGATGTCAGTGAAGGCAAAATGGGTGAGGAAGAAGTACATGGGGGTGTGGAGGCTGGGAGACACCCGAACCAATGTGATAATGCCAACGTTCCCCACCAGAGTGACAATGTAAATCAACAGAAACAAGACAAAAAGAGGGGTCTGCGCACGGGGGCTGTCTGTGATTCCCAACAGGATGAATTTAGTCTGCGTGTGATTTCCTCCCATGTCCAGGTGTTACCTACAAATGCAAAAAGAAGGAAAACATCAAAATCACTGCAAATAGAAATTCACATTTGGACCATATTTAACTACAATCGATCACCAGTTTAACTGACATGTTTTGGTGGAATTAATATTTTGTATTGTATTTTTTAAACCCAAATTATATGATTTTGTTTTTCATAGGAGGTGTCAAGAAGAGAACAGAGAGGGAGTTGAAGCAAATAAAGACACTTCTGTTCTTCTCTGCTGAGAAACATAAACTATGAATTTATTCAAGCTCCTGATTTTTAAGGTTTGACTGAAGAATCAGATCTTTACTCACTTTCAGATTGGATTCAATTTGTTGTCAGAAGACAGCTTGGAGGAACCTCATAGGAGTGCAAGTAAACCTGGAGCAAGAGAAAGTCACATTCCCAATGAAATCCCAGCTTACACACTAATGACCTCTACACATTTTCTTTTTGCTTTTAATTCTAATGCCAGTCTTAAGTTTGCATTTAACAAAGTGCTATTTATAATTCAAAAAGGATAAAATTCACATTGCTGAAGTTATGATTTATATCTTTCTGAGTTCCAGCACACTGAAGCATCCTAAACCCATAGGCATTCAGTTGCTTACTTGAAAACAGAGCTGGTGTTTAATGTGCTGATTTCAAAGGCACTCACACATTTGGAATGTGACCATATTTCTCTGACAATCTGAAATGCTGCATTTCTTTATAACGAAATAAGATTCACAGAATCACAGAATCAGAGATTCCCAATGGTTGGAAGGGACCTCAAAAGATCATCTAGTCCAACCCCCCTGCAAGAGCAGGGTAACCTAGAGTACATCACACAGGAACTTGTCCAGGCAGGCCTTGAATATCTCCAACGTAGGAGACTCCACAACCCCCCTGGGCAACCTGTTCCAGTGCTCTGGCACTCTCACAGTAAAGAAGTTCTTCCTGATGTTCAGGTGAATTGAGCCATCTACTCAACATGATATGGGACTGACCAATGCAGACTTTGTCACTAATCTTGGATAAACTAATTTTCACTTTTGTAAGTGTGAATCTGGCTGTGGAAAGACTGAATTAATGAATAGGCCTCACAGAGAACAAGAATCAACAAGGCAAGTTTTGACTTAGAAGTTAACTTTTTCAAAATGAGTGATTTAAGCTGAACTATTCAAAATCCTGTGATATTTGGGGGCATGATAAGTGTATCATAGAGAATTTTAAAAGTTAATTTCTTCCTTTTTTTAAGAATCATGTAAGTTGTATAAGTGCATTTCCTATCCACTCAGCAGAAATCAGGTCAACCCTACTTACAGCTACATTAGCATTCAGATCAAGCTCAGTTAACTCTCATTTCCACCCCAACATCTTATTATGGCAGTCCGTCTAGGATCTTCATGGCACAACAGATTTTCTCATCCTTTCCACATTTGGCCACTTCAAGGTGTGCTTTCAGTTCCTCTGACTTGCACTACAACAGACCAAAGCATTCTTTGTGAGCTCATGGACCAAGTTTTGCTCAGAAGTTGTGTCATCCACATCCAAATCCTGATTCCACCCAAGCAGGCTGTAACATCCCTCAGCAGGTTTGAGCATGCATTATGTATCACCTCACAAAACAACCTTCGTGGAGAAGACATAATAATGTTGCATTGGAAAAAAACATGAGAATTTTTTGCACTTTCTGGGATAATTCTTTGAAAGACACAATATGCTCTAGGTTACAAAGATTCATCCTCATTTAACTCTTGAGTAATTCAGTGCATCTGCTTTAGCTGCCTATGTAAACCAAACACAGCCTGCATCAGACATTGCTCTCTCTTACTGTAAAAAAAGCTCACGTTGATAAGGCTGATTTCTGATACAGCTTTATGAGAGAGGACCCAAGGACATGCAGAAGCAAGCCCACTGCCCCAGTGCAGGTGAGGCTGTGCTTTGTGTTGGTGTTACCTCCTGTGCCTTCCCTCTGCCACTGAGTGATGGGAGCCAAGGGTTTATCCCCAGTGCAGCAGAGAACATCCAGGTGCCAGCATCAGCTCTGTTCAGCTCCTGATGTGAAGAGAGGTGAGCTCCTGCCAGACTGCAAGAGCCCAGCTTGTGGTGCTGGGGCTGTAAATACAGTTGCATGTGCTCTCCTGGGAGGAAGCCTCCAGGGCTGCTCATGCTTTAGCAGAGGAAAACAAAGAGAAGGAAAAGCAAATGGTGTGAAATCAGCTCTGAAAGGCATTGTGGTGCTTGGGCATCTGAGAGACATGGCATGGATGAGCCATGCCTGAGCACAGCTGCACAGCAGCAGTGATGAGGGCTCATAGGATGCTTCTGACATACTTGTGGACCATGCAAAGGTTTTGGTCTGAACAGACTGACACAATGAGAATGGGTTGAGAGACATTCCAGATCTTGCACACAGTCCTCAAAAGGGACATGAAGCACAAGTGACTCCATCTCTGGAGCTGCTGATGTCCCTCTGTGGAGGGAAAGCCCAGTTTTCCATCCCCACTGGGGTTATCCACATGCAGTGCCTGGATGTCCTGCAGCTGAGCTGGAGCCTCAGGACTTCCCCTGTATTCAAGGGTGGAAAAAAGGCATTTTGAGGCAGGGAGGAATTATCCCAGCTGTAACTAATAGGCCTTCATCCCCCTGAGCAGCCTCAGCTGGGGCTCCATCCCCACCCTCTTCCTATTTTCCCCCATCTCTATTTAAGCTCAGAACAGGCAGATTGAGCTTTACTAGAGCAGTTGTGGTTTCCAGTTTAGCAGCAGTTCAGCACACCTATGGAATCTGTTGGGGGTGACCAAGGATTTCTCACACACCTTCCTAGCAGTTGTTTCACCTGCTCCTGCACAAGGGATTGACTCGACCTGACTTGGCTTGGTCTTGAATCTGCCTCCTCATCACCAGCTCTGCTGATGCTCTGGAGCCTTGGTTGAACTTGGCCCAGGTCTGTGTTCCTGCCCTACTTGTCTTGCTCAGGTACTGTGGGATGGGCCCTGCACACCAGGGTGTTCTCCTTTGGTTCTCTTCATAGAGATTCAAGACACAAACCCCTGTGCACTCTCCAGGCTCCTGCAGAGCAGAACCCATCACCCTCTGCACCCAACAGCCCAGGCAGTGCTCACTGCTCTGCCAGTCCTTCTGCATCCAGACCATGTCCCTACATGGGCAAATGAGGAGATAGTATTTTCAGTGAGGTGAGTAGAGTAATAAACTGAACCTTATATTCAGTTGTTATTATCTTTTCCTTAGTGCCTTCTCCTTTACCAAGTACAACATTAGACTTTCATTCTTCAGTAGATTGGCAACACTTTGTTTTGGAAGTGGCTTTGGCCCTTTCAACCCAAACCTCTCTGAGATTCTGATTTATGGTTTTTGAACCCAAAAGGAGAAATTTGCATTTCCTGTATCATGAGAAAGTGTGAAAGTGAGAAGGGGAAGGTTGGGTTGAGCAAGGACAGACCCATGGGCAGGACTGCATTCAGCTGGCGTTAGACACCTGTAGTGTCAGCATGTGTGTGTAAAGCTGAGACCACAGAGAAAAGGATGCTTCTGTGTATGAGAAAATGTGGGTATTTGATGTGGGATTGGTGATGTTTTGCACTGTTTACACAAGCAGTGGTATTGAGAAAAGCTGGTGTGCTGTTGTTAGATGCAAGGTGGATGTTGGAAATGTCTGCTCTTTATATATCTCTAACTTAGTTATATAAGTACTACCCAAGGTGAAGGAGATAAATAGAGATGGGGAGATGGCCATTGAGTGTGTGAGCCATTAGCAATGGGAAACAGCAGTTGCCTTCATCCCCCTGCCTGAGGTTGGTGTAGACAACTTCATCTGGACCTTCTGAACCCATTTAAAGGTGTTAAAGCTTTAGCAAAACCCTGTCTGCTGTCAGCTGCTTTTCTCTACATGAATATGTCCCACTCTTGGTTTCATTTCCTCCTTTTGTGAGCACCAAAGAGCCACCCTGAGGATATTAAATTTGGAGAATATGAAGCAAAATGACTTTTCAAAGGCCAATTTTGGGTCCAAAATGTGCAGGTGGAATCACAGAGACTTCAAAAAGGGAAAATGCTGAGTCCTGCCCATGGGGAATAGTTGCTCCAAGCACCAGGACAGGCTGGGGGCACCTTAGCAGAGAGGGACAAGGTGGTTGTGGTGTCCTCTGTGTTGAAAGGAGCCATCAATGTGTCCTTGCAGCAGAGGCAGCCACCAGCACCCTGAGAAGAGCATTGGTGGTGGGTCAAGGGCCTTTGTGCAGTGAACATCTGAGCACAGGCTGGGGAATGGGGAAGTCAAAGCTGCTTTGGGAAGGGTGGAGGGAGAAGGTGAATTGTGCTGAAGAAATGGTCATCTTGCTGGGAAAGGGCTGATGGGAAGAGGGAAGTGGGAGGGGAAGGAGGAGTAATGCTCATTTCTCACCAGGCACCATGTGTATTTTAAGGTCATCTCATCATTTTAAGGTCAATGCATATTTAAGGGTAACATGAGCAGCAGTCATCTTGTCATACAGGTTTATATATACACATGTTCTTTAAGTGTAAGAACAGAGGATGAAATACATGCAAGTATAATTGAGATGAGCAGGGGCTGGTTTTTCCCTTGAAGCTACAAGTCCATGGAACTGCAATCAGGGATCTGGTCTCTCTTTCATTGACCCAAACATGACTACAGAGTCAGAAAATCACTGGGATGTGACCTCTTATCTATTTAATGCAACACTAATTCATGTGGCAAATGAAGGCATCATATTATTGTATTTCCTTGTCCTTAAAGAAGAGCAATCCTCCCAACAGGAAAGAAATCATCCCAAACAAGCATACTTGTTATAAATGATTTGGATGTTCATAAGAAGATGCTTATGTTTTGCAGGACCAATTCCTTCCATAACAGCCCAGCCAGAGCTTTTGCATTTAAGCCTTAAGATAATTTTTTCCATTCACGAACTATTGACTATTATTTTATCAAGTTATTATTTTCAATATATTATTTATGACCTTCAGCCATCATGGTTTTATCTGCAAGTCATTGGGTGCATTCACAGAGCAAACCCCAGATCCTGCCTTAACCTCATGCCCTGTGTGTTCCTATGAGCTGGGAGAAGTGATCCAACCTCTTCCCATGTTTCTTTGTCTCCTGCTGCCAAGAGAGTGGCTGGAGGAAACCACTTGAGTGTGACCACGTTTGTCCTCTTGGGCTTCTCCAACCTGTAGGAGCTGCTCTTTGTGACTGTTTTACTGGTCTCCATCCCCATGGTGGTGGGAACCTCATCCAGAGCAGCTCTCAGCTTCATGTGCCCATCTGCTCATTTCCTGCTAGGAAATGTACTTATTTCCTCCATAGGATGTAGCTGGTGTCTTGCTTTCCTGGATGGGCCTGTCCCATGGAAAGCTACCACCATGCTGACCTAGGAGCAGGCTGGAATTTCATCCCCTGTGATAAGCAGTCACCCGACTTGGTCTGGGAACAGCCTTTGCAGACACTGTCTGAGCAGTGTTGGCTTTTGCTTGGATGTCATCTGGTGCTGATGACACAGATGCTCCATGCTTCTGGCCATAGGTTGTATCCAGAGGTGCCCAACTTGTTCCATGGCTCAAAGACTCTTAACATTGTCCAGAGCTCCCCCATCACCTCCTCTTCTCCTTCTGTCTGTCCATCCAGGCAAAGCTGATTTTCCATCCCAGCTGCTGCTTACTCATGATTTCTCATTCCATGGTCTGAGGGTTGAGTCACACTGGTCAAGGGGTTATCTTATCTAATTGTAAGTTTCCACACTGGAATTAGTCACTGTAGGTTCCCCTTATGGAGACAAGGATGCATCTGGGGCTTGGATTCAGCTTGGATCTATTTTAAACCTCCATATCAGGGGTTCCTTCTGGAACAAGTGTTTGGTTCTCTGCACTTGCAGTGAAGGGTGATGGGCAGACACAGCTCCAATGTGGTTGTGTTGAGAGCAGACACAGGCCATAGCCTGAAGAGTCAGTTGAAGTCCAATGGGAAACATGAGCTCACTGTGCTGATGTGTTGGGGTCCTTCAGAAACCCCACTCCAAAGTGAGGAGGTGAAAGCAGCTTTTATGCAGCCATGGGATGGTTTGGGTTGGAAAGGAGCTTAAAGTTCATCCAGTTCCATCCCCTGCCACAGACAGGGGCACATTCCACTGGAGCAGCTGCTCCAAGCCCCATCCAACCTGGCATCCATCACTTCTATAGATGAATAATTTCTTATGCAGCAGAGCCTCAATGCTCAGCATCCATAAAACACTTCCTGGACAGAGCAGGAAAGCAAAATGGATGTGTGCAGTGTCCTGGCTGTGTGTTTGATTTTATAAGGGTTCCTAATGGCAGATATTAAGTTAGTGAAGAAGGGTTTATATTCTACATAGATGGATAGGAAATTCTTCCTTAGAAAATACTGGTGTTGGTTTGCTCCTTTGAGAGCAATAAGAGAGAAACTTTAATCCCTAAACCTGTCTGTGGCTGAAGGGGCTGCAGGAAACATGGAGAGGGGCTTGGGACAAGGGCCTGGAGGGACAGAACAAGGGGAATGGCTTGAACCTGCCCAAGAGAGGGGAGACTGAGCTGAGCTCTGAGGCAGAAGCTGTTCCCTGGGAGGGTGCTGAGGCGCTGGCACAGGGTGCCCAGAGAAGCTGTGGCTGCCCCATCCCTGGCAGTGCTCAAGGCCAGGTTGGACACAGGGGCTTGGAGCAGCTGCTCCATGGGAAGGGGTTGGGCTTGGAGCTGGAGGAGCTTTAAGCTCCTTCCAACCCAAACCAGGCTGGGATTCTATGATCCAGGCCCATGACATTGTCCTTCATACACAAAGATGCCAACACACTGACCCTCCAACTCACTGCCTTTGGGCATGGACCAGCTCTGTCAAGCAAGGCAGCTGGAGAAGTGAACTTGGTTAACAAAGGAGAAAGTTTCTGTCTTGTTCTCCCAGCTAATGAATCTCTGAGGGCTTGTTCTGAAGAATGAGGTAAGTCACATGCAAGTGTTGTGAGAAGCTGTTGTGGTGATGAGGAAAGTTCCTTGGTAAAGCCCAGAAGGTCTTGTTAAAGCTGATGACTCCTGGAAGGTGGTTGGGCCCCAAGGAGCACTTCTTGCTTTGGGCCAGTGAGCAGCATCACTTGGGATGGAAATAGCTGTGAGTGCTTGTCTTGTGCAAGCCTGGATGTGGGGCCTGCTGGAGGCTTTCTGTGCCCATGCAAGCTTGGTCATTGGAAGGGAGCTCAAGGCTCTTTTAGTTCTAACCCCTGCCATGGGCAGGGACCCCTTCACTAGAGCAGGTTGCTCCAAGCCCCTGTGTCCAACCTGGCCTTGAGCACTGCCAGGGATGGGGCAGCCCCAGCTTCTCTGGGCACCCTGTGCCATTGTCTCCTTGTGCAATACAAGACATAATTCCTTGCAGGAAGCAGGAGGGCAGGAGAATGGTTTCATGCTTCAGAGATGGGGTCTGTAGAGGGGAATTTGATTGTTCTGGGTTGTATCTTTGTTAGATAAACCATGAGGAGCTGTTTATTTTGTGGTGGAGCAAGAGAACCCCAGAAGGAACATCACAGAGCACGTGGGTTTTGTGAATGCTGTTGTACCATTTAGAATGGTTTGGTTGCTTTTTAAGGTTATAGTAGCAGACAGCAGCTAAAATACAGGTTATACTAAATCTATCACTGTAATGCTGGGCATCCCACCCTGATTAATTCTGTCATGCTGCAGGTTGTGCATAGAGCTAAACCCTGTGTGCTTCTTCTGCCTGGATAGATGGTTTATCTGATTTTCCTTTCTGAATATAAGCCAGGCTCTTTGATACCAGTTTTACAGTGATTTCCTTTGCTGATGGTAAAGCCATACTCAGTGCACTGCAGAGATTGACTGACAGTGACAGACACCCCACAAGCAGCACAGTGTTTTCTATGATCTTATCCTAAAGTTGAGCTGCTTTACCCAACAGTTTTCTTATCTCTTTCCTTGGTCTCTTTCAAATATCTCTTTATGTTGCAGTGATTCCTTCTATACCCCTGTGGAGTCTGCTCTGTATCCCTCACTAATTCTGTGATTAAAAGGCAGGATGTAGTCGTGTATTTCCATATATTTGGAACTCTTAAGTATGAATTTTAGAAAGATGAGGTGCAGGAAAAGATGTTAAAAGGCCAAGATTTGTTGTGCTATTTTTGTTTTTAATGGTTTCTCCATCATGATGGCACCTCACCATTTCCATGTACTCCATAGAAGAATAACCCTGAAATAGTGAAATACAGGAGAAGTTATGGAAGAATAAATGGGGTTTTTCTCTTTGCAGTGCACAGGCAAAATGACCTTTAAGGAAAACCTCTATGGGGAAGGCTTTGTAAGATGTTGAATGTTCTATTTTAGTTTGAGGGTTGGACTTGATGATCTCAAAGGTGTTTTCCAACCCAGCTGATTCTATGATTCTAAATCCTAGAATTCTAGAATCACAGAGTGGTTTGGGTTGGAAAGCACCTGAAGTTCAGCTGCTTCCAACCCCCCACGCATGGGCAGGGACATCTCACACTGACCATGTCACCTCTAAAGACGTGGTCTAGTGTGAGATTTTCATTCTTGATGTCACTAATTCATTACAGGAAGTGCTGAACACCTTCTTTTACTCTTCCTTTGTTAGAATTTGGGAGGGTGACACTGGAATGTGATTTATATCATGACTATGCAACAGATAGATGTGTATTAGAATGAATATAATAGGGAACACTTGGCAGTGTAACCTTGCCAGAATAAAACCTTCATTGTTTCACCAAAGTGATTTTTGATGAATGTTGATGCAAATGAAGCAAACCTCTGATAAGGAGAGGTTTTGCCATCCAGGCTCTGGGGATTGTTGGGCTTTTTAGGTGCCATGTGTCTCCATTAACTATTGATTATGGCTCTGTGAATACATCTTACAGTGCTTTAGGAGAAGATGGCTGAGGAGAATCAAACCAAGCAAGTGACAGAGCTGACTCTTGTGGGACTGAGGGACAACCCGCGACTGCAAGCGCCTTTGTTCATCCTCTTCCTCCTCATTTACTTCACCATGCTGGTGGGGAACCTGGGCATGGTTGTGCTCATCAGCAGCAGCGCTCAGCTGCAGTCCCCCATGTACTTTTTCCTTAGCAACTTATCTCTCCTCGATGCTTGCTACTCCTCGGTGGTGGCTCCGAGGACATTTATGAACCTTCTCATGGAGAAGAAAACAATCTCTGTCATCGCCTGTGCCACCCAGCTTTACTTCTTCATAGCCTTTGGCACCACCGAGTGCTTCCTCCTGGCTGCGATGGCGTACGACCGCTCCATGGCCATCTGCAAGCCCTTGCTGTACTTGTCCATCATGTCCCATTGGGTCTGCATGCTGCTGGTGGCCAGTTCCTATGTGCTTGGCCTGCTGCACTCCTGGGTACACACAGAGTTCACCTTCAGCCTGCCTTTATACCAGCCAGGCAACATCAACCACTTCTACTATGAAATCACGCCTGTTCTGGCCCTCTCCTGCTCCGACACATGTGTCAATAGGTATCTGATACTTGGCCTTGGTGGGCTGGTGGAGATGGTGACCATCTCAGCAGTCCTGGTCTCCTACACCTTCATCCTCGCTGCTGTCTCTAGGATCAGCTCTGCTCAGGGCTGCCCCAAACCCTTCTCCACGTGCACCTCTCACCTGGCTGGAGTCACCATCTTCCACAGCTCCATCCTCGCCCTGAGCTTCCGACCAGGGTCTGGCAGCAGCCTGAGCACAGATAAGGTCTTTGCTGTGCTCTACTCGCTGGTGGTGCCCATGCTGAACCCCCTGATCTACAGCCTCAGGAACAGGGAGGTGAAGAGAGCCCTGAGGAACTTTGTCAGGTGGAAGTAGCTTTGGCTCCATGTTTAGCTGCTGGTTCTGTGAGGAAGGTCCCCAGAGCTTCACTTGACACCAAGGACTTTTGTTTGCCTTCCCTATTCCTTAGTCTTAAAGACCTGGTTTGGAACCATTTCCAAGTCTGTCTTCCTATGCCTGGTTTGTGCCACAACACCACAGTCTGATTTACCTGCTGTATTTTATTGTCTGTACCCCCTCTCTCTTGGTCTTTTCAGATGGGCACTGGACATTAGCTCTGGGCTCGTTGCTAGCCCTGTCAAAATGCTCTTCCACAGCCATCAGCATCTCTCAGTTGATGGCTTAAAACCTGCCTTAGGACCTCTTCTTATTTTCAGGACCATTCTCCCCTGTCACTAAAGGGCAATGATTTTTTTCTGTACCAGTGCAGGAAATGAAACGAAATAATGAATGAAGTATATTTAAGAGAAAAAATGGCATTAACCTCACGTATGTTATAGGCACTGCTCTGAGATCTCTATCCTCTCTGTTACCTATGGATAAAGCTAGGTATGGTATCTAAAGATGAGATTTGATAGCTAATTGTTAGGTAGATAAGGCTGTTGAATGATACTGTCTTAAATGCTCACACCAATATAGGCCAGGTTTGAATCATCTCCAGAGAATCCCATATTCTCCTCCAAAACATTCAGGCTGATGTAAGAGCACCTGAAGCAGAGGACAAAGGGACCCATGTCCAGCTCTTCCTGCCCAAAAGGTGCTTGCTTTTTGAGGTGTCAGAACCATCTATAGGGAGGACCTCTGTCATGTATTTGATGTGGGAAGTGCACATCTATAGGCAGGGGCTGCTGCATTTTGTAGAACCCTTCTCTGCACAGATTGAAGCAGAATCATGGAATGATGCTCCCAGTGTAAAATGTATTTCCAAAACCTCAAGCCTGTTTCTTGTGTGGTTGGAATTCACATTTGTGCCTCCCCTGCATGTTAGACTGAGGTTCCTATTGCCAGTTCACTGAGTGGGATCCACCACACACAAGACTATGGCAATGCAGAGCTCTCTTAGGAGCCTAGCATCAAGTGTGGGTAAATGCTTGAACATTCCAGTTCCCTCTGCTTTGGGAACTTTGTTAAACCCAAGAGGAAATAAGGACCCCAGAAGGGGGTAATTCACCCAGCAGCAATGACCCTACACATGACACTGCTCATCGGGACTCCTGTTTCCACAGAAGCTCAGACCAGATGATCTCTTGAGGTCCAGCCTGGCCTTTCTGTGCCTCTCTGATTCTATATGTATAGTCTAAACCAAAATAGCCAACAGAATGCAAGACAACCAGGTGTGGTGAAGGTATTGAAGGAAGCTCTGTGATATCAAAGGTGTCTCTTCTGCCCATCTCCTTATCATTTAATTATATAGATTCTGTCTCCTTTATTGAATGCAAGTTGAAGCCACGTTCCTCCCATCCCTATGACAGTGTGTGCTTTAGTACTGTTGTTTTTCTGAGCACATAAACAGTCTGTTCACCATCCATATACTTTCCCAATAGAAGTTAATTCTCACTCACAACAGGTAAGGGAAAGATACTTTCCCCCATCAGTGTGTTTTGGCTTTATTGAGATCCAGTCAGCTCTCAGTTCCCATCAGTTCTGTGTTCAGGTTTGTCTTCCATCTATAAAAGTTTCCTACACTCTTAAATAGTATCTGAAATAGACAATTAGGTTTCCTGGGGTGGTTTAGCATGAGCTGGGGATGGACATGGGATGTGGGTGCTGATCTCCAGGTGGAATTCCATTTCTCTCACCATTTAGCTAAAAGGTTATTTCAGATGAATGCAAAACACCCCTTAAAATGAGTGGGAAGAGATCCTGATGTGCCTGAAATGTCCCTAACAAGGGTTGGTCTCAGCACATTCATCATCCTCTATTATGGATTTTATTGTCTACAGTTTGTTCCTGCAAGTGAAATCTCTTGTGAAGCTGCAGCCTGGGGAGAGATTCCCCTTGATTTGATATTCAAAGGTGCAGCTTAGACCTTGATTCCCACCAACTTCTGCTCTTTGAAAGGCACAAACAAATGCAATGAATCTTTTGAAACCTTTCCTCTGTTTCCCAGCAAACAAATGTAAAACTGCACTTCCTGTTCCCTCCCACCCCAGCAGCTTTAATAAAGAGCTCACAGGTCAGAGTGAGGAATTTTATTGGAGCTGAGGGACAAGGTCAAGAATCCTGCAAGAAAAAGACTCTTTATCAGTGACCAAGGGTATAACCGGATAAAGCTGATTGGTGTTTCCTGTGGGGAAATGAGGCCTGGGATAACTGGGGGTAATTTCTTCCTCCAGTTGGGACTGCGAATGGAAATGAAGTTTGAGGCTCAGTCTCCTCTTGTTTTCTTGCCAGAATGCTGTGAGTTTGGGGGTCTGTTTCTCATTCAATACTGTCATTGGCTTTTGAGCAGGAGCTGTGAAAGGACCTACATTAAATCATGGGGATTGTTGGTAATAATGTTGCAGTGTATCACAGTCTTTCTCAGTTGATATGAACTGTGCATGTGCTGGATGATAGAACTTTCTTATGTTGCCAGTGGTTGAAGAACCTGCTCCTGCACTTGATCAGAGCTCCCTTCACCTCCTTGTTCCTCAGGCTGTAGATGAATGGGTTGAGCATGGGGGTGACGATTGTATAGATGATGGAGGCCACTTTATCCTGACTCCTGTGACTAGATGGAGGTTGTAGGTACATGAAGACCTTTGTACCAAAGGAGGCAACAGCCATCAAATGGGAGGCACAGGTGTGGAAGGCTCTGGCCCTGCTCTGTGCTGAGCACATGCTCAGTACTGTAAAAAGGATAGAGATGTAGGAGAGCAAAATGACAACAACTGCACTCACCACATTGATGGTGACAAAGGCAAAGATGATCATCTCACTGCTGTGGGTGTCAGAGCACATGAGCTTTAGAACAGGGACAACATCACATAAGAAGTGGTCGATGCGGTTGGGACCACAGAAGGAACCTCCAAACACACACCATGTGTAGACGATGGCACTGAGGAAGGCGAATAGGTAGGATGATGCTACCAGCTGCCAGCAGACACGGCTGGAGATGATGGTCACATAGAGCAGGGGCTGGCAGATGGCAACGTGCCGGTCGTAGGCCATCATGGCCAGCAGGTGACACTCAGCACTACCAAGGAAAGAAAAGATGAGGAACTGTATCATGCAGGCAGTGAAAGAAATGGTTTTGTCCTCTGATAAGAGGTCTGCCAGCATCCTGGGGGAGATGACTGTGGAATAGCAGATGTCAATGAAGGCGAAATGAGTGAGGAAGAAGTACATGGGGGTGTGGAGGCTGGGAGACACCCGAACCAATGTGATAATGCCAACGTTCCCCACCAGAGTGACAATGTAAATCAATAGAAACAATACAAAAAGAGGAGTTTGTGCACATGGTCTGTCTGTAATTCCCAAGAGGATAAATTTAGTTTGTGTCTGATTTCCTCCCATGACCAGGTTTTACCTGCCGAGGCAAAAGGAAGAGAAACGTCAAACTGGTCAAAAACTGAGATTCAGATTAGGACCATGTCTAAGTCCAAGCAGTGACCATTTTAACTGCCACATTATAGAATTTTCCAATGTATTTTCTAACCAAAATTAGATATATTTTATATTTTTCAGATGAGGTATTTAGAAAAGAACAGGGAGTTTCATGAAGCAGAAAAGTCATTTTGTTTTTCTGTTCTGGAATAGCTAAAAACCTGGAGTTACTCAAGGACACTTGTTTGCAGGTTTGAGCAAATATTGAGATCTAGATTCACTTTCACTTTGAAGGAAATTTTCATCAGAAGACACCTCAGGGGAACCTCTCAGGATGGCAAATAAATGTGGAGCAGGAGGATTTCTCATTCCAAGTGAAAGCCCAGTTCACACATGCATGTGTAAGACATTTTTCGTTGGCTTTTGATTATCATTCCAGTCACCAAATCACATTTAATGAACTGTTTGAGATCATTTACAACAAATAACACTGACATTGGTAAATTCATGATTTACACCCTTCAGAGCTACAGCAAACTGCAGCATCTCAAACCTATGGGCATTGAGTTGCTTGCTTTAAAAAGGAACTTAGTTGAAACAGGCTCATTCAAAAGGCTCATTTGCTAGTGATTATATTCTGCTGGCATCTTGCTTTAGCTGCATCTGCAATAGAAACACAACCTGCATCACATATTGCTCCATCTTCTTATAAAGAAAAGCCAATTTGGTAAGGCTGTTTTCTGACACACCTTTAACAAACAGTACACTAGAACATGAAGAGAAAAGCCCATTGCCTCAGTGCAGGTGAGGCTGTGCTTTGTGCTGGTGTTACCTCCTGTGCCTTCCCTCTGCCACCGAGTGATGGGAGCCAAGGGTTTATCCCCAGTGCAGCAGAGAACATCCAGGTGCCAGCATCAGCTCTGTTCAGCTCCTGATGTGAAGAGAGGTGAGCTCCTGCCAGACTGCAAGAGCCCAGCTTGTGGTGCTGGGGCTGTAAATACAGTTGCATGTGCTCTCCTGGGAGGAAGCCTCCAGGGCTGCTCATGCTTTAGCAGAGGAAAACAAAGAGAAGGAAAAGCAAAGGGTGTGAAATCAGCTCTGAAAGGCATTGTGGTGCTTGGGCATCTGAGAGACATGGCATGGATGAGCCATGCCTGAGCACAGCTGCACAGCAGCAGTGAGGAGGGCTCATAGGATGCTTCTGACATACTTGTGGACCATGCAAAGGTTTTGGTCTGAACAGACTGACACAATGAGAATGGGTTGAGAGACATTCCAGATCTTGCACACAGTCCTCAAAAGGGACATGGAGCACAAGTGACTCCATCTCTGGAGCTGCTGTTTTCCCTCTGTGCACACTTGACAGTCCAGTTTTCCATCCCCACTGGGGTTATCCACATGCGGTGCCTGGATGTGCAGCACCTGAGCTGGTGACTCTGGGCTTCCACTGTATTGAAGGGTGAGAAATGGGCAGTTTGAGGCATTGATGAATTGTCCCAGGCCGTTATCCCCCTGAGCAGCCTCAGCTGGTTCTCCATCCTCACCCTCTGCCCATTTTCCCAACATCTCTATTTAAGCTCAGGCCAAGGTGGTTGGACTATACTTGAGGATTTCTGGTTTAGCAGGAGGTGTGCACACCTATGGAATCCTTTAATGGTCCTTAGACCTAGGTTTGCTCATGGTCTTTCCTAGCAAATGCTGGACTTAAACCTGACCAGGGCATTGATTTGATCTGTTTTGGCTTGGTTGTGGACCTGTCTTGTAATCTCCAGCTTGCTTGTCTTGGCTGCGCTTGGCCCAGGTCTGTATTCCTGCCCTACTTCTCTTGCTCAGGTACTGTGTTATGGTCCCTGCACACCGTGGTGCTCTCCTTCTGTTCAGTTTAGATAGGTTAGGGAGATAAACCCCTGTGGTACTCTCCAGCCTCCTGCAGGATAGAATCTATCAACCTCTGCACCCAACAGCCCAGCCAGTGCTCACTGTTCTGCCAGTCCCTCTCCATCCAGACCATATCCATGCATGGGCAAAATAGGAGAGAGTCTATTCAGTGAGAGAATTAGAGTAATCACTTGAACTTTATGCTCAAGTGTTATTCTCTGGTCATTAGTATCACCTCCATTTCCTAACTGTAACTGTAGAATGTTTTTGAGTAGGTGGGTGTCCTGGTTTGAGCAGTAGCAGTCATTGTTCTTCTCCTTGGTAGCTGGTGCAGTTCTGTGGTTTGACTTTCGGGCTGGGAACGGTTGCTGATAGCAAGTATGTTTTGAGTTACTGCTCAAGTGTTTGGTTTGTCCAAGGCCTTTTCTGAGCTCATGCTCTGCCAGGGAGGAAGGAGAGACAGGACACCTGACCCAGGCTAGCCAAAGAGGTATTCCAGACCATAGCACGTCATAGCCAGGAGGTGACCAGGAGAGACCTGGAAGGGCTGAGCTCTGGGGGGATGGAGGAGGGATCGGTCAGTGCTTGGCCAGGCAGGGTGGGGTGAGTTATGGGTCGGTGGCTGGTGAGGTGTTGTATTCTCTTCACTTGTTATTGGCTTTATCATTATTATTTGTAGTAGTAGCAGCAGTAGTGATTTGTGTTGTGCCTTAGCTATTAAACTGTGCTTATCTCAACCCGTGGGGGCTACATTCTTTGGATTCTCCTTCCTAATCTCCGGGAGATGGGGGAGCGAGGGGGGGAGTGAGTGAACAAGCTGTGTGTGGACTTGGTTTAAACCACAGCAGTGGGTAACACTGTGGTCTGTTAATGAGTTTCCAGTCTTAGTAAAAACTCATAAAGCTCTCCAGCTTGAATGTTTCTGTAGTTACAAGGTGCTGAGATGTCATTACTAAGAGATGCTCTTTGTCAATAACCTCACAGGAATTTCTGATTTCAGTGTATTCTGGCTCCCAGAAGACATTCCATCTCAAGGGCTGAGGAAGTAATAGCTCCAGATATCTGGCTTGTGAAGTCACTAAGGGAACTTTTCAATTATATTTGAAGGGGGGAGAAAACAAGATTAGCATGGGATGATTTGCCCAATGAGATTGCTGGCAGCTTATCTCAACCATCTAAGCTGGAAAGCAATAAATAGTGAAGACATGAGCCTCTGGGAGACACAGCCATACATGGACAGCCAACACCATGTACAACTAAACAGAGAAGGAAAGGAGACTTGGAGGATTTCATGGAATGGTGAAGCACAGCATCATTGAATCACAAAATCTCTTCTCTCAACCTCTGATTCATGAAACAAGCTAGAAGGTGGAAAGATACTTCTCTCTATGAAGACAGAGATGCTTCTGTGCAACAGTCATGCAAATGGGCAAGGAAGATCTGCTTAGGGGCAATGCCAAAGTAATGTAGCAGTGATTGTCACAGGAGCTTAAATTGCCTTTTCTCGTTGCAAACATCTCCTTGCTTACTGGTAATGGTTATACTGGGACAAATATAAACATGTACAGCAGAAATGTTTAGTATCTTATGTATTTACCCCCTCTCCTGACACATTCCTTTTGGGGGATGTATTTTATCCTATTTAAGAGATCAGCATACACAATTTCAAGTGAATTTAAGAGGATATGCTCTATTTGTGTGTATTGCTGCCTTTCTAGCTCCCCTCAGCAATGATAAGGTGCAGGTTCTGTCTTTGAATGATTTCCTTGGAGAAAGGAATAAGAGGTGGGCACAATAATAGTTCAGCCTGAAAGAGGCTGAGTCTTCAACAGGAAACCAGAAGTGGCATCTCAGGTACTGTTTTGGGGGATGGTGGTGGAACTAGGTTTAAACTCCTCTCATATGTCTGTGTTTGAGACACGTGGTTATGTTATAAATCCTTTCTAAAAGGAAGTTTTACTTCCTAAGCTTAATCTGGCATAAAATCAGTTGCTTGAAAGTATTTGCTGTTTGCTTAAAATGTAAGTTGAATGATAGAAATTAAAGGGAAAAGCACATTTTTAACAAGTCACCAGTGAGGATGGAAGATACTGGAGAAGGAAAGATAAATGCATGTGCCCTTCTGTCTATTCTATGTATTTATTCTTATGAGATGAGAGCAGTTATTGAAATGCAGTTTAGCCCCCAGAGTAGCCACTAACCTTGTTATTAATCAGTGGGTTTTAATGAAAACCAACATATTGCTTTTATTTCTGAGTACTTAGACTAAAGAGCAACAGATTCAGACCCTGAGCTACCTGGGGTAATGAAAAGAGTCTCTGGGACATCCTCAACCTGAAAAGCAGCATGAAAGTTAATATTCCTTTACTTTGTGTATTATCAGAACAGTCAACATGAGCTGCTCTTCCCTTAATGTGGAGGAAACTGCAGGCAGATGGAAACAGTGAAGACCACGGTGATGTCCAAGGGAAAACTTGTTGTGTTGGCTTCAGACTTCCTTTGAAAGCAGTGTGTGAAGGTAGAAGATATATTCAAAGGTTTGTTTAAGAACTTGAGTGATAGATGTAGTCAGTGACTCCCTGCATGGATAGGTGGTTATGGACCATCTAAGCATCCTGCCAAGGTGCCTGGCAGTGATCTTATTGTCTTCATTATCTAGAGAGTACAGGATTAAACCCCACTAATAATGAAGCAAGGGATTAAGCCATCATAACCAAGCTCATGGAAACCACCCCCCTGCCTGGGAACTGGGAGACTCTTGGACCCTGATGGCTTGGGAAAACTGGACTACGGTGACAGAGTTTGTTTTCAAGGGGTTCACAGATTGCCTTGACTTCCAGGTTACCCTCTTTGTGCTTTTCCTGCTCATCTATGTCACCACTGTGATAGGAAACCTTGGCATCATTGCTGCAGTCTGGCTTGATTCCCAGCTTCAAACCCCCATGTACTTCTTCCTCGGCCACTTGTCCTTCTTGGATCTGTGCTACTCCTCTGTGGTGACACCCAAAATGCTGCTGAGCCTCTTGTCTGAAAGGAAGACTATTTCTTTTGCTGGCTGCTTCCTGCAGCTCTATTTCTATGCTGCTTTTGTAATCACAGAGTGCTACCTCCTGGCTGGGATGGCATATGACCGTTATGTTGCCATCTGCAACCCCTTGCGTTACCCCATCCTCATGTCCCAGAAGGTCTGTGTTTCCCTCTTAGCTGGGTCCTATGCAGTTGGGCTTTTTAATTCAGCCATCTTCACAGGCTTTGCATTGAGGTTGTCCTTCTGTGGCCCCAATGTCATTGACCACTTCTTCTGCGATGGGCCACCACTCTCAAAGTTGGCTTGCTCTGATACTTCCCTCAATCACATGTTGCTATTTGCTTTTGGGGGCTTCAATAAGGTCACCACAATATCAGTCATCCTCATCTCCTATGGCCACATCCTCTTCACCGTCCTGAGGACAGGCTCTGTGCTGGGCAAAGCTTTTGGTACCTGTGCATCGCACCTAATGGTTGTTACCATCTTCTATGGGACCCTTATCTTCATGTACCTACGGCCCAGTTCCAGCTACAACCTGGGCAGGGACAAAATAGTTTCTGTCTTTTACACCATGGTGACCCCAATGTTGAACCCCTTCATCTACAGCCTGAGGAACAAGGAGGTAAAGAATGCTCTGAAGAGAACAGTGGGGAGAATGGTTATTTCCCTGCCAAAGGGGTAAATAGTTTGACACTTGGGCAGTAATGGGAATGGGGTTGGTGGTTTGGAGTCTTTTTGAGGTTGGAGAGAAGCTGTGATAATACTTCTATCTATTATTGTCCATTTTGTAGACCAGCTTTATCGATGTGGGCTTCATTTGCTGTACATTTGCCTCTTGCTAGTGTATTTCATAATAGGAGAAACACATACTCACTGAAGAGCCACCAAAGGTTGATTTGTGATGAAACATGCTAAAATGTCCAGCTTATTCCTGAATATTTGGAGGCAAGAATGTGTTGAGTTTTCTCGTGTACCTGGCACTGCTTAAGCAACCCCAAACTGACTCTTTCTTGAAGGGAAATATGATGACAAGGCTCAGTCCTGTTAAAATAACCCATTTGTGAGGTTTCTGATGAGGACTTGGACTATTTTCTCACCTGCCTTTGGCCAGAGCCCACTTGTGGTTTCTTACACCTTGAACATCATTCATCAGTGTGGTGGACACTCTACCAAGTGCTGTACCTCTTCCAACCATGAGATGTGATCTATGGACTTAAGGTGAATTTCAGTGCTTCCAGATAATCCCTATGACATATGGGAGCATGCAGGAGAACACACAGAGCAGACCAAGGAGGTTTGGAGGAGAGAGGAGGAAGAAAAGTTCCCTAAAGCTGCAGGAAACAGGGAAGTTTGAGAGGAACTTCTTGGAATCTTCTTCCATAATCACAGACCATCAAAGAATGTTCAAAGGTATTTGAAGATTTCCCTGCTGCACTTTAATCCTTCAAAGTGCTTTTTATAGTGAATAAATACTTCAAATGATATTGTTAATATACAGTGTAAAGGACTGGACAGTGATGGTTCCTAAAGGTACTGTTGAGTGGAGTTGTTCAGTACATACATTCAAACTTCATGTACAGTAAAGCCATGCTGCATTAGTTGCAATAAAACTCTTATTTCTACATTTATTCTCTCTTTTTCCTCTAAGCATGTAGTTCTCTATCTACAAGACCATTAGTTGTGGGATATAACTGGCCAAAAGTGGAGTTTAATAAGTAGACATTACATCTGATCTCAGTATCCCTCCTTAGAAGGAACTAAAGACCTTGGTAAAATCACCATGGGAAATGGCTCAAGTAAATGATGGTGCATAAAGATATAATAAAGATATATAAAGATATCAGCTGCATATAGAACATGTATCATGATTCTGACATATTTAACTTCAGGACACCTGAATTTCAGGTGGCTGAGGCCCACCCAGCCTATGGGTCATTGCACTTCTTTAGGTCATATTCAGTTCCATATAACTTCAATGTATTTTTATTTGAAACTCCTCCTTTCCATTACCACCTTCATTATAAGAGGAAAATGAATATGCTCAAAACAGCCTCAGTCACAACAGAGCTGATACAAGACAAGGAATTTAGTGATAAACACTTTGAAGGTTTATACCTAATAACCTGATGACTGTGGACCTGCTTTCTACAAGTTGTTTTTCCTCCTTGTCATGCTGTTGTAAGAAGCAAAATAAGTTTATTCTGGCAATAACCTGAATATGTGTTTTTATTCACCTTTTCAGGGAAGGTGTTTTGAGCTGTACCTGAAGGACTGGTAATAAAGTGGGAACAAACAGGAATCACTGGTGAAAGTGTTGGCACAGAAACCCCCCAATTATAAACCCTGCTGTTAAAATATTGCCATTTGTAGAAGCTAAACCCAACCAAACACTCCTCTGGAGTCACCACAGCTGTCTGTATTGCTCTTCTCCATCCATAGCTGGGTTTGTTGGTGCAGGGTGCTGCTGGTTGTGCTGGTGCCATTGATGGTTTCCTGCAGAAGCTCATGGGTTCCAGTGAGTCCTGCAGTGTTTCTCACCCATTCCTTTGGCCAACTGAATGGCACCACTGGAGTTCACAGGCTGGAAGATAACCTGGGACACTTCATGTGTCAGTCTGTATGTCACGCTGAACTGAAGTGAGGTGAGCCCAAACCCATCCCATGTGTCCATCTCTCAGCCATCTCTATGCTCTCAGTGATACAAATCAGTAGCTCAGTGACAGTCTCCCTATGGAAGTGATGGATTCCCTAACATTGGACACTTAAGCTTCAGCTGGAGAAGGTGCTGGAACATCTAGCTTAGGTCACGCTTTGCCTAGAAAGGTTGGACCAGATGATCCTTGAGGTCCCTTCCAACCTGGTGTTCTCTGGTGCTGATGGAGAACTTAGTCTGTTCGTGTGACCATGTGTGGCTCTTCTCTGGACATGGCAAATCCTCCTTTGGGCTACATAGAGTCTATTGATCCATCCAATTCCCCCTGAGATATCATAGGATGTATGGACACAGGTCTGGCAGCTATGGCTTGTGTCCTTTAGGGGGGGGGCAGAGGGATGTATGGTGGGTCTCTGACAGTGCTGGACACCCACATCTGAAGAGCTGAGCCACCACCTTCATTTCTACTGACTGCAAAGAGACTCTTGGCAGTTGCCTCATATACCAATGCTTAATGCTGTTGGCAACTGATGGATGAATAAATCCCACTTATGGATGAAATCTGATCCATATATGGCCCTGTTCATGCTGTCAGTCTAATCTTAAAGAATGGGCTTCTATTATATAGAAGGAAAACTCAGCTATACTGAAAGAAACAGTGTGAATTGTAAACTCCCCAAAATGCTGCAGACACTGGAAGAATCTGGTGTCTATTGAGTGTGTTGAGCAGAGACAAATGCCACTGAAGTTACCATGAATACACTATCAGTTTCCTGCTACAACCCTCCAAAGAAGTTTGCAGAAAGAACTGGATTAACATCACCTGTTTTCAAAACAGGCTGTAATGAAATGGGTTTGGTCTTGCAATAGAGGTGGAGCACTGGAATGACCTGACTCTGGGCAAAAAGGAGTCAAAAATGGGTAGCTGAGATACTCCTGGAAGTACCTGGAGCATAGTAAAAAGGTCTAATGGACAATCAGTCATGTTCTGACAAGTTGGTCCTGGACAGACCCTCCCCCTGTTCTTAACCACCAGTAGCCTTTCAGGCTCATCTAGTGCTTGGAAGCTTGGATCAGCCTTCATCTTCATCTGTCTGCTTCAGGCATCCATCCCCAGGTAATTACCTAAGCTGCTTGCAGCAGGTGTTTAAGGTAATTGAAACTGCCCTTTGGCTGCTTCTTCACAAGAAGAATAACTTGTGTTTGCTTGGATCTCTGTTTTTCCTGTCCCTGGAGGCTGCTGAGTGTTGTAACAGGTTATAGATCTTTGTGACAACAATTAGAAGAGATTTTCCATCAGCCTGTGTGCATAGCTAAGCCTTTATTAGTAGTTTAGGCTGTTGTGACTCATGGGTTCTCATTCAGGGGCCAGCAATATACAATCGAGATCCACGTGTCTTAGGGACCTGAACTGTAGCCAAAGCTGTGACAAACACTTGTTCCCCAAGTGTTTGTGTCTGTTGCCTGCAAAGACCTTCAGGGACAGATATAAAAGCAACACATTGCTGCAAGTGAAGAACTTCATCCAATGAAAACAGGCTGGAAGCTCTTGAAGGTTCAGGAGAGACATTCCTGTTTGGAAGCTAGGAGATGGCTTCAAGAGATAATCCCCTTGATTTGCTGTGCAGATATCCAGTGTCATGTAATGCGGAAGAGAACTTGCAGCTGTAAGAGGTGACCTCCATCCACAGGTATGTGAGACCATACCATGAAAGGTCCAGGTTAGCCCTGCTCTGGTAGAAATCACTGCAGCAAATGGGGAGACTGCTCAGATTTATGCCAGGTAAAGATCTTGTCCTCTCTGTTGGTTTAAAGAGATTAAATATTCCTGCTGGGATGTACTCAAAGAATCCCAGCCTGGTTTGGGTTGGAAGGGAGCTTAAAGCTGCTCCAGCTCCAACCCCTTCCATGGAGCAGCTGCTCCAAGCCCCTGTGTCCAACCTGGCCTTGAGCACTGCCAGGGATGGGGCAGCCACAGCTTCTCTGGGCACCCTGTGCCAGCGCCTCAGCACCCTCCCAGGGAACAGCTTCTGCCTCAGAGCTCAGCTCAGTCTCCCCTCTCTTGGGCAGGTTCAAGCCATTCCCCTTGGCCTGTCCCTACAGGCCCTTGTCCCAAGCCCCTCTCCATCTTTCCTGCAGCCCCTTTAGGCACTTGTGCTTATCATGGTGCTTATGGTATGTTTAAGGAGCCTTGGAGAAGAAGAGAGGAGAAAACTCTCCAGGAAAGATTAACTTAGCCATGGACCCTGAAATAGTGATATTCACATTAAAATGTAAAGAATATTTCTATGAAGAAACATTCTGTTGATGGAAAATGGATCTTCACTGAGTCTTCTGGTCCTGACACTCATCTGGTGGGGTAAGATTTTTATCCTCATCTTTAGTCCTGTAAAGATTTAGTTGTTTTATTCTGAACCTTCATGTTATCAGGGGCAGAAACCTGTAATTCACACTTGCATGAGGGTGAGCAGCTTAACTTAGTGCCTAACTTAGACAACCAGAGTTGAGTTTGGTTCAGCACAGCTCAATGGTCTCATTATGGTGATGACTCCTCTTAATTGTATATTCTCTCAACCGTACTAAGGGAACAACATCTTCAGACCCAAATTTTGCTCATAGTCTCCTGGCTTCACTTCCCCAGCATTTCCAAGACTGCAATATTAAACTCTTCATGTACAGAATGAATTTTAGGGTCATGCAGCATCCTTTCCCTTCTCCTTCCTTAATTCCCAGCAAATTAGAGGCTCTTTTTCCTTCATCTCAGTGACTTTTCCAAAACCACCAAGGGAATTCTATAGTACTTTTAGGCTTATATGAGTTACAGCCAGAAACAGCTGCCAAAATCAGAGCTGTCTTCAGAGAAACTGAATCACAGGAGATGAGGGGCAGAGCTGATGGTTTGGTTTGTGTCACATGAATCCCTCTCTGCTGCTGTAGCCACTGGTCTCATCAAACTTGTAGGTACCAAATGGGATTCAGTGATACAAATTAAAGGTGTTTGGGGGTGCTGGGATGCTTTCAGTTCAGAAGGGGCCTCCTCTTTCCTTGGGCTGCATAGGAGGGCAAGCTTGGAGCAGATGGCCACAGAGCAGTCCATTCCACTGTAGCTCCCTGGAAATGAATAGTGGGGATGCCCTCGATGCACAGGGTGTTAATTGTCAAGTTATCCCATTCCAGTTCAAATAAAGGCATGGTTTCCACTGTCCTGTATTTTCCAGACCTTTTCCTTCCTTGGCAGATACAAAAGCCCTGAATGGCAGAGCAGAATCACACCTCAGCAGCACAGTTCATCCTCAAGGGTCTCAGTGACCAAGCAGAGATGAAGACAGCCCTTTTTGTGCTGTTGCTGCTCATCTACACCATCACCCTTGTGGGCAATGCAGGGATAATTGTAGCCATCCAAGGACACCCACAGCTCCACACATCCATGTACTTCTTCCTGGGCAGCCTCTCCGTTATTGACATCTGCTTCTCCTCTGTGGTAGCCCCCAGGACTTTGGTGAACTTCCTATTGGAGAAGAAGACCATTTCCTTTGCTGGCTGCATGGGTCAAGCTTTCTTCTACATCGTGTTTGTGACAACTGAGTGTTTCCTGCTGGCTGTCATGGCCTATGACCGGTACGTGGCCATCTGCAACCCCCTGCTCTACTCCTCTGTCATGACTCGGAGGTTATGTGTGGGGCTGCTGGTAGGGTGCTACATTGGGGGTGTCCTGAACTCCATCATTCAGATGACCTTCATCATCAGGCTGCCCTTCTGCAGCTCCAATGTCATCAACCACTTCTTCTGTGATGTTCCTCCTCTCCTGGCTCTGTCCTGTGCCAGCACGTACATCAATGAGATGATCCTCTTCTCCTTGGCTGGTGTCATTGAGCTCAGCACCATCTCTGCCATTCTGGTCTCCTACATCTTCATCTTCTTTGCCATCCTGAGGATCCGTTCTGCTGAAGGCAGGCAAAAAGCTTTCTCCACCTGCATGTCCCACCTGATTGTGGTCACCATATTGTATGGAACAACCATCTTCATGTATTTACGCCCTAGCTCTAGTTACTCCCTCAACACTGACAAAGTGGTCTCTGTCTTCTATACGGTGGTGATCCCCATGCTCAACCCCCTCATCTACAGCTTGAGGAACAAAGAGATGAAGGATGCTCTGAGGAGAACAGCAGAAAGAATCACAGTCAGGCTTTGAAAACCCTGATCCAGGGATGTGGGTAACATGAGGGTTTGTCCCAGAGGCTGTGGAGCCTTCACCCATGGACATGTTCAGAAGTTGCCTGAATGAGGCCAGGAGCAACCTGATGAAGTCAGCAGGACATAGTTGTTGTTCAGAAAGGACATCTAGGAGGTCACTGCTCCTATGACTGGCAAATTATACACATAAACACATATGTATGTGTGTATATATATAAAAACACAATATTAAATGCTTCCTAAAGTATATATTTATATGTAACACAATATATTCTTGTGTTAAATGCGAACACCAACACACATGATCCTGATTTTCCATGCCTCAGTTTAGTTGGGGTCTCAGTGATTTATGGGGTAGGTAGGACCCAGCTGGTATGGGCTTTTCCCAGGAAGGATGGAAACCCAAGATCTAAATGGACAATCTGATGTTTTAATGCAGTTCTGGAGCAATGGGATATCGTGCATGAGCCAAGTGAGTGAAATATGAACTCTTCACCAGGTCTGTGTTGGGAACCAGGCTGCTGAGTTAAATCACAGTCAAATTGGGCTTTGCCACCTCTTTCCCTTTCATTTTTCCTCCTCAAGTTGTGCCTTTCTCAAAGCCTTTAAGCGAGGCTCTAATGAGTTTTCTAGTTTATCCCCACTGTGGTTTGTTAAAAACAAAGGCAAGAATGTCATCAGTAGGGTTTGCCGCAGGAGAGTTGCACTTTGGTTTGAGGCAATGGGGATTAAAGAAACCCAAAGCAAACATGGAAACACACAAACACCTTCAGGAAAACTGAAGGTAAAGGAAAAACCCAACCAAAAGTCTTTATTCCCTATGCAAGAAGTGATTCCTGGCACAAATTGCAGCTCCCCCATATCCTGGTTGCTATAAAACAGCAATGCCACCAGGGGGAACAGTCACCACAGGGTTTCCCCACACACCCAAAACTTCCCTATTCCTTTAGCAGCTCATCACTCAAAGGTGAGAGATGTTCCTGATCCAACTGTGTTAACAGGCTCCTACGGGAGGGGATTTGGAGCTGATGAGCTGATAGGAAGGAGAAGGGTTGGCTGAGTCCTGGATGGAGATTTTCCACCTGTGGTCACTTGAGCTGTGGCATCACCAGTGGGAAAAACACTCTTTAATACAGGGGAAAATAACCCAAACAGGGATGTGACCCTGGCCAGCACTAAGAAATAAGTCTTTATTCTTTATTTGTACTTTATTCTTTATCCTTTATTCCTTATTTAGACTTTATCCTTTATTATTTATTTGTACTTTATTCTTATTCTTTACTCTTATTCTTTATTCTTACTCTTAAAGTTACCAGCCTGAAGCTGACTCTGACTGTTACCAGCAGGACATGACAGTATCCACATATGCCTGCTCTTTAGATGCCCATTTCCCCTTCAAAAGCTGCATTTCATCCACTTCTGACAAAATCCATTCCTTTTCCTATGTGATTTTTGTTCCTTCTTGGTACCATTGCTCTCTGTGGTCACCTCTGAGAGGTGCAAAATGGTCATAGGAGTCCCTTTAGGTATCAAAAGGTAGAAGTTTTGCAGTAAGTGGCTAGAAAATCATGGATCAGGATTTCTTATACATCACCACCATCTATCGGACATTGTTGGGAATATCCACTTCTTTTTATTTAAGACAAAACCTTCTTTTTCTTACATGCTGGGAAGCTTTGGATAGCCAAGTGGCTTGTTCTTGCCCAGGAAACTGAGCAATAATAGACAAATAAACTAAGGCCATCATGTTGCCTCTACAATTGGCTGATCCTATGTAGATAGTTTATTTTCTGACCCTGTTAAAGCAATGTCAGATGGTTTAACAGCTTCAAAGTCCCCTCACATTTAGAAAGGATGCTTTAAACCCCACTTTTCCTAATGCAATTCTTGGCTGAGGCTTCAGGTTGTATGAGATGTAGGTTATTGTAGAATTATAGAGTGGTTTGGGTTGGAAAGGACCTAGGTTCCAACCCCCTGCCATGGTCAGGGACACCACACACCAGACCATGTCACCCAAGACCCTGAGTCCAACCTGGCCTTGAGCACTGCCAGGGATGGGGCAGCCACAGCTTCTCTGGGCACCCTGTGCCAGCGCCTCAGCACCCTCCCAGGGAACAGCTTCTGCTTTACATCAAACCTGAACTTCCTCTGTTCCAGTTTGAACCCATCACCCCTTGTCCTACCACTACAGTCCCTAATGAACAGTCCCTCTCCAGCATCCTTGTAACCCCCTTCAGACACTGGAAGCTGCTCTGAGGTCTCCACACAGCTTCTCTTCTCCAGGCTGAACAGCCCCAATGTTCCCATCCTGGCTCCATACAGGAGCTGCTCCAGGCCCTGAGCATCCTTGTGGCCTCCTCTGGACTTGATCCATGTCATTCTGATGTTGAGGACATCAAATTCACTCTGCCTTATCAATGATTTTTCTCTTAAATAGTCTGGGCTATCCAGACACAATTTGAAGTGTTAATTCCTGGTATTTAAATGACTCCCTTCTCCATCAGTTGTTTCCTATAGATCCCCAGATCCCTCTCAGAAAGTGTCCCCATTGCACATCTTTAGTCCTTACAAAACCATCCCAGATTTTACAATGAAAGCAAATGAAAACACATCAGATCTCAAAACAGATAAGGTCTCAACTTTTATCCCATGTAGGTGAAGGATTTAATTCCTTGTTGTTGATGTATGTAAATCACACCCATCACCACCTAAACAATCCCAGGTGAGCAGCTGGGATTATTTAGGTGCTCTCTGATGCTGAATTAAACAGGTGAGGATGCCTATACAGTAACCAAGTTCCTGGGTTACTGGTGGATCCATCCTGGTAACCTGTATGGGGTAGGACCCCCACCTTTTGTTACGGAACATCAAGTGCTAGGCAGGAATAACCAGGGTCATTCCCTACTAGGGCTTTCTGGGAGCAAAGAGGTGACTTTTGTCCTATCCTGGAAGGCCCTGCAGCCTCCTCTCATCTTTGGGAGCACAGCAAAGGAAGCATTTCTGATTGAAAAGTAAAGGCAGCTGCATCAAAATGAAAAGGAAGTTGTGGTTTTATATCTTCATTCTAAATAGCAGCATAAACTGAGATAAAGGAGAGCTGGATTTGTCCTCTGCTGAGGGTTGAATGCTTCTAAGAGTGCTTCCCAAGAGGTAATCTTGTTTTGAATACAGATACAACACACTACATACTAATATGTACTAAACCACCTGTGGGGATATTTGAATGCTGTATAAAACTCTTAAAGGCAACAATTTGGGGCTGGTATTGTTCAAATAACACCTTCTGGTGCCATTAATCTTAAACCCTGTTGGGTGTATCCTGACCTGGCTCTTGGGAGCCCTTTGGGCTGAGCCTTGCCTGGTCTGACAGCTCCCTGGTGGTTAATGTGTAATTCCCTGGCTTGTTTTATCCCTGGCTCTGTGAATACCACATGGCCAAGGCTCTGGAAGGACGGGTAGATGCTGCATGGGAGAAGACAGAGCAGCATTATCCTTCTGGCTGGAGCCTGGAGAAGCTGTATTTAAACTCATTTCAACTGGATCTGAGAGCAAAGAGGAAGAAATCCCTGATATGAAACCCCTGCTTTGTCCTGTGGCATCTACAGGATCCTCAGGATTTGTAGCAAACCTTATTTGTACCCACAGGATCCCCCTTATTTGTAACAAACCCTCTGCTTTATTTCAGGGCAGCAGAAACCATCACCTTGAGGAACCAGAGGGATGCTGGTGGTGTGAGCATGGGGCTCTTTTGCTTCACATTTTAAACAATCCTTTTCTTTCCTCATTAGACAGTTTGTGCTGTAAGACTCTCAAAAGAGCAGCTATCCAAACTGTGTTATAGCTCTATAGAGCTGGCCCCTTCCCCTTGTTCCTATACTGAGACCTTGAGGATAGCATCCACTATGATGGCTTTGGACTGGCAGAGTGGAGACAGATGAGCTCTTAGGCAGAAGCTGTTCCCTGGGAGGGTGCTGAGGCGCTGGCACAGGGTGCCCAGAGAAGCTGTGGCTGCCCCATCCCTGGCAGTGCTCAAGGCCAGGTTGGACACAGGGGCTTGGAGCAGCTGCTCCAGTGGAAGGGGTTGGGCTTGGAGCTGGAGGAGCTTTAAGGTCCCTTCCAACACAAATGGGGCTGGGATTCTATGGTTCTATGAGAACAAGCTAACTGCTACCTAACCAGCAGGTTGTGCTGCAAGGTTTTGCTTGGCTGTAGGGTCTCAACAGCAGCTGGACGTTCTCCTATCCATAATGTCAAGTGTTACATCTTGGATAACACTAGCAACAAGTCTGCTTGGTGAGTCCTGGGGCAGCTTGTTGAAAGCTTAGCCTAAAAGCAAGATCTTATCAAATCAGACTAGGAAAGCCACAAATTGAGGTCCTTTCTCCAGGATTACAGGGGTAAATATTCAGTTAACTCTTCAGCAGAGTGTGGACCCACAACCTGCACGGATAATATCTAAACGAAGGTGCAAGGTATGTGTTTTTAGTTTAATTTATCCCCATTCCAGTGAGTGTGTTCAAGCTGCAGGGAGATGTGATTGCTGGGGGGAAGCTGTTGTGTATAGCACAAGCTGCAGCCTTATAAACATCCAGGTTTATCTGCACTTTGGATCTCTTCATACCAAGCAGTTGGTTTGTCAAGCAAGCAAAAGTGAGGGTGAGTCTTGGTTAATTGTGAGCTTCAAGTCAGTTCTCCAATGGCAGGAGATGTGTGTGTCTGGGCAGGTGGATGCTGCTTCAGGGGGAGGATTGAGCCCCAGACCCAACCAGTTTGATTTTCATTACTTGGGTCACATCTCCCAGCTCTGTGGTGATGTCTCAGGAGCTGCTTTGCCTCTGGCATCTCTATGTGAGCAGTGAAAAGCAGCTCTAAATCCCCATTAATACCACCTGGAGACCACATGTGTTGCTCATAGGACATCTGAAATGAGGAGTCTGGCTCTGGAGGTGGATCTCAGCCCTTCAGCAATGGGTCATCAAATAGTGATGACTCTTAAGTGTGGCTCTGCTTGTCAGATACCAGGCAGTGCACACTCCTGCTTTGCTCTCTGGTGTAACTCTGTCAAGTGATGATTAATGTTAGGCAGGAAAAATCAATGAGGGTTTATTTTACCTGTCGTAAGCTGTGATTTTAGGAGCTGCTGATTTCTCCCAGGGAGAATTTGCCTTTGATCAAGCCTGAATGTATCTTTTATCTCCAAGTTAGGCATCGTGTCTAAAGCAAAGTGAGGTGAGAAATCCTGGCTCTGCACCATCCTACCCTAAGGAAAGCCACATTTGCCCTCAAAGAGCTGCTCCTGGGACACAGAGAACAGCTGTTTATTTCTCATGTACTCACACTGGACTGGAAACACCCAAAAGAGGAGAAATAATTCCCTTTTCCCAGCAATTACTCTGGAATTCAAGGACTTCCATGTGTCAATGGCTTGAGAGGAACTATGAGGAACCCTGCAGTTTATTCATTCTGGTGTTGCCCTCCCTCCTTGCCTTAAAATATCTGCTTGCTTCCAAGTGTGTTGGTGGTGGTTGTGGTGTTTAGCCAAGACTGGCCTTGGGAACTTGGTATTTTCCTCTCTCAAAGAGAATTTACCTTATATTGACATATGTATATGTATGTGTGTGTATATATGTATATGTATGTGTGTGTGTATATGTATGCATACTTTATATTGACTTAAAGTGGTGTAACTGATAGACAAAACGTGACATTCTTAACATTACTGAGGGATTTGGGCCTATTCAGCATTTCAATTTAAAGCCATAAAACAGGCAAACTGCTTACAGGTTCACTATGGTTGAAGATAACTATACATCCCCCTCTGAGTTTATTCTCCTGGGCTTCACAAACAGGGAAGACCTGCGGGTGATGTGCTTTGTCTTATTCCTTGCCATCTATGTGGTTACCTTCATAGGAAACCTGGGAGTGATTGCATTAATCAGAATGGATTCATGCCTACACACCCCCATGTACTTCTTCCTCAGCCACTTGTCTCTCCTGGATGTCTGCTACTCCTCTACCATCATCCCTCAAGCCTTGCTGAATGTTCTAGTGGAGAAGAAGGTGATTTCCTTCACTAGGTGTGCCACTCAGCTCTTCTCCTTTGCAACCTGTGCCACCACTGAGTGCTATGTGCTGGCTGCTATGGCTTACGATCGCTACATGGCCATTTGTAACCCCCTTCTCTACTCCACAGTCATGTCCCAAAGGCTTTGCATTGGGATGTTGGCTGGTGCCTACTTAGCTGGTGTGATCAGCTCTACCATACACACGGTTTCCATATATCATCTCCCATTCTGTCGGTCCAAGATGATCAATCACTTCTTCTGTGATGGACCACCCCTGCTAGCCCTCTCCTGCTCTGACACCCATGCCATTGAGGTGATGGTTTCTGCTGTGGTGGGGTTCAATGTACTGAGCACCACGGTCTTCATCCTCATCTCCTACTTGTCTGTCCTTTCCACTGTCATGCGGATGCCGACTGTGTCTGGTCGACACAAAGCTTTCTCCACCTGTGCCTCTCACTTCATCTCCATTGCTTTGTATTATGGCAGCTCCCTCTTCATGTACCTGCGCCCCAGCTCCAAACAGTCCTCGAAGCATGACAAGGTGGTCTCCATGCTGTACTCTGTGGCTGTCCCCATGCTGAACCCCCTCATCTATAGCTTAAGAAACGTGGATATGAAGAAGGCCATGAGGAAAGCAAAAAGTAGAGTCCTCTCCTCTTTGTCCATTCATGGTTCCTAGTCAGCTGAAGGGAAAGGGCTACCCTGCCCTGGTGAGGAGAAGAAGCAGGCTGGATATTGCACCTTCAAGGATGATTGGATATTGTGCCTTCAAGGATGGGTGGATATAGGACCTTCAAAAAGTAGGGACTAAACATACTAGGAAGCATGACACCTGGAAAACACACTTCTCCTTAAACCAAGGCTACATGCTGTGCTGGGATGGACAGGATTCTCTGGCTGCAGCCTGAGACCTGACAGTGACTGTGTATTGGAAAGAAAGTTGTCGTCCAGGGTCATTGTTACTTAAATATTACTTGAAATCAATATATTCTATAATTTCAATGTTGTTGAGCTAAAAATACACTTTATTTCAGGCTTCAGAGAGAAAAAAGGAGAAGGTACATGGTGGATTTGCCCTACTGGCATTAAAACAGTTGGTATTTGACCTTGTGTTTTATATTAACAAATGATTTCTGGTGTTATTTCTGGTTTAAGGAAATATTAACTGATGTTTCCAGGATGTCAACTCCAGAACACAAGGTTTGGTCATGTGAAATGATAGAGGGAGACTGAGCTGAGCTCTGAGGCAGAAGCTGTTCCCTGGGAGGGTGCTGAGGCACTGGCACAGGGTGCCCAGAGAAGCTGTGGCTGCCCCATCCCTGGCAGTGCTCAAGGCCAGGTTGGACACAGGGGCTTGGAGCAGCTGCTCCAGTGGAAGGGGTTGGGGTTGGAGCTGGAGGAGCTTTAAGCTCTCTTCAACCCAAATGGGGCTGGGATGCTGTGAACTAAAGCTGGGACAGTCTGTTGCTCAACAAAGCCCTGCTGGGAAATGGGGACAAGTCCTATCTGAGCCTCTGCTCTGAATTTAAGTAGGGGTGGAAAAAGCCTGAGTGCTGCTGGGAGGGAGGATTTGGGGTCTTCCTCCCCCTTCAACAGCCAAGCTGCTGCTGGCCTGGGTCCCCTCACAAAGCTCATGGAGCAAGTGCAGTACCCAGCTCTCTGCTTCTGGGACTTCAAGCTGCATTATTCACCCTGCACAAGCACACCCAGGTATTCTTTGTGGCTCTTTTTGCCTTCATGTTCTTCTTTTCAATCATCTTTGAATTACACAGTTTTCTTCTTTCCAGACTCTGTTTGAAGGTTATTTCTCCCTCTGTTCTACTGATTTTCCCACTTCACAAACCTTGGGTTGAGCCCAGTGACCAATGGGGAAGAAAGACATTCAAAAGCACACAGAAATCCTTCCCTACCCTCCTCCAGTGCATCCCCTGAACTCACAGTCTGGTGCCTTCCAGCAGAAAACAAGGTTTACATTGAAAACATCTAAAGCCACCTGTATACTTCTCCTTCTTCCTTCCCCACACTTTCATAGCTCTGTTTTCTATCTGCCCCATCCTTTGTCTTTTCTACATGTCTGAGACAAGGTTATCATTTAATAATTCTAGTAATGGTTTTGTAATGACTCTTCATCAAGGAGAAGCTTTCAGGACACGTCAGCACTCAGGGTTCTTCAGATGAAGACTGGGAAATCTGAGCTCATCCTGTTCTATCCTCAAAGCAGCCATGTAGAACAATGCTTGTGACCAAACTCTTGTACAATCACTAGGAAAGTGTATGGAAATAAATGCATCTGATGGAAAGGACTCCCCATGACCAGTGCAAACCATCCACACAGAGGATGCTTTGCTGTGTTTGTTTTCAGCTCCTTTCAATGTAATATTAGATGATGTTTGTGGATGTCTGTTCAGCCTGGAGAAGAGAAGGCTTTGTGGAGACCTCAGAGCAGCCTTCCAGTGTCTGAAGGGGCCTACAGGGATGCTGGTGAGGGACTGTTCATTAGGGACTATAGTGATAGGACAAGGGGTAATGGGTTCAAACTGAAACAGCAGAGGTTTAGACTGGATCTAAGGAAGATATTCTTTACTGTTAGAGTGCTGAGGCACTGGAATGGGTTGTCCAGGGAGGCTGTGAATGCTCCATCCCTGGCAGTGTTCAAGGCCAGGATGGACAGAGCCCTGAGTGCCATGGTTTAGTGTGAGGTGTCCCTGCCCATGGCAGGGGGGTTGAAAGTGGTTGACCTTAAGGTCCTTTCCAAACCTAACTATACTATCATTGTAAGATCAATGCTCCTGTCACCCAAACCACTCTGGTTAGTCAGGTATGACTTACTCTTGGTACTTCCGTGCTGGTTACTCATGGTCACCCTCCTGTCCTTCCTCTGCCTGGGGAGGACTTCGTGGGAATTTGGTTCTTAACCTGAGTGTGGACAGAGGCAGCCCCAGTCCTTGTGCTCTCCTTGACAATGACATTGACCTTTTTCCATCCATTGTGCTGGAAAGGCAAGGGAGGATGGAGACCTTGAGGGAGAGGTGCCTGATAGTGGAAATAAGGAAATGGGAAGGATCACATGAGGAGCATGATAAAGGATTGGAATGGGCAGGAAAATGGGAACAAGACACCAGGGAGACATTTTTGTTGCCTTTCAATACCTTAAGAAAGGCTGCAGGAAACCTGGAGAGGGGCTTGGGACAAGGGATGTAGGGACAGAACAAGGGGAATGGCTTGAACCTGCCCAAGAGAGGGGAGACTGAGCTGAGCTCTGAGGCAGAAGCTGTTCCCTGGGAGGGTGCTGAGGCGCTGGCACAGTGTGCCCAGAGAAGCTGTGGCTGCCCCATCCCTGGCAGTGCTCAAGGCCAGGTTGGACACAGGGGCTTGGAGCAGCTGCTCCAGTGGAAGGGGTTGGGGTTGGAGCTGGAGGAGCTTTAAGGTTCTTTCCAACCCAAACCAGTCAGGATTCTATGAAACAAACTTAAGAGAGGGACATCTCCAGCTCCATAAACCAGAATCTCTGGAAGTAGACAGGGAAGTGTTTCACGAATCCATGCACCAAGACCACAGTGTGGTGGGTAATACCTGTCACAGCACTTGGACCTAGTGCACAGATACCAGTGAGAAGAAGTTTGTTTAGGTCCTACTGCAGTTCTGGTGTTGAGTTGAGTTCAGGTGGTTGCTGTTTCCTTGTGCTTCTCATCACTGCTCAGAGCAAAATTAGGGTTAGAAAAATGCCAAGGAAATGATAAAATCTTGTGTGGGGACAATTACTGTCTTAGTGATGTCAGCAAAGGCAAAAGTCAACGTTTGGAGTTGGTTTACATGAAGTTGTTAACAAGGGGCAATGGTGAGAATAGAAATGGTTGCAGGAACTCTTCTTTGCATTGCTGAAATCCTGTTTAAGTAGCATTAGGAAAGGCAGTTGAGGAAGTTATGAGAATAATCAGGGGTGAATTATGTAGACAGACACTTGTCACCCACATCCTGTCCTCAATGGGGGAGAAGGGGAAAGACATCTCCTCAAATCCACACATTTACAGCACATTGTTCTTGGGCTTTATTAGTGCACCTGGAGATGAAGAGATTGATGCCCCGCATGGATTTTGCTTGTTGTCAAGCTTCTATTCCTATAGACTGGAACACCCCTGAGGTCACAGACATGAGTATAAATACATCCTGAAACCATAGAGGGCCCTTGTGTGCCCTTGGAAGATGCAGCAGCAAATCACCCTCAGTGCAGCTTATAAGGAAAGAGTGCTAAAACCCACTGTGAACATCTGCTTGAAGATGAATGTGGCATCTGTCAACATCTGGAGAAGCACCAAGCCTCGTCCCAGCAGTTGGTGTGCAAATAAGAAGAACTTAATCATGGCAGAAGGTGAAGTTCCTGATGACTGGAAAAAGGGAAATATAACCCCCATGTTCAAGAAGGGGAAAATGGATGACCCAGGAATTACAGACCAGTCAGTGTCACCTCTGTGCCTGGCAGGATCTGGGAGCAGATTCTCTTGGAAGGCATGCTAGGGCACATGGAAAACAACAAGGTGCTTGGTGACAGCCAGCATGGCTTCACTAGGGGAAATCCTGCCTGACCTATTTGGTGGCCTTCTATGAGGGGGCTACAAAACTGATGGACAGGGATGGAGCAGTTGATGTCACCAACCTGGACTTGTGCAAAGCGTTCGACACTGTCCCACATGACATCCTTGTCTCTAAATTGGAGAGACATCAATTTGATAGGTGGAGCACTCGGTGGGTAAAGAACTGGCTGGATGGTTGCACGCAAAGAGTTGTGGTCAATGGTTCAATGTCCGGCTGGAGACCAGTAACGAGTGGTGTCCCTCAGGGATCGGTGTTGAGACCGGTCTTAACATCTTTGTCAGTGCCATGGACAATGGGATTGAGTGTGCCCTCATCAAGTTTGCCGATGACACCAAGCTGTGTGGTTCGGTTGGTATGCTGGAGGGAAGGAATGCCATCCAGAGGGACCTTGACACACTTGTGAGGTGGCTGATGCCAACCTCATGGAGTTTAACCATGCCAAGTGCAAGGTCCTACACCTGGGTCGGAGCAATCCCAGGCACAGCTACAGGTTGGGCAGAGAAGAGATTCAGAGCAGCCCTGTGGAGAAGGACTTGGGGGTGTTGGTCAATGAGAAATGAACATGAGCAGCTTCAGTGTGTGCTCCCAGCCCAGAAAGCAACCGTATCCTGGGCTGCATCAAAAGGAGCGTGACCAGCAGGTCAAAGGAGGTGATCCTGCCCCTCTGCTCTGCTCTGTCAGACCTCACCTGGAGTATTGTGTGCAGTTCTGGTGTCCTCAGCATCAAAAGGACATGGAACTGTTGGAACAAGTCCAGAGGAGGCCACGAGGATGCTCAGGGGCTGGAGCACCTCCTGTATGGAGACAGGCTGGGAAAGTTGGGGCTGTTCAGCCTGGAGAAGAGAAGCTGCATGGAGACCTCAGAGCAGCTTCCAGTATCTGAAAGGGACCTACAGGGATGCTGGAGAGGGACTGTTCATTAGGGACTGTAGTGATAGGACAAGGGGTAACGGGTTGAAACTTAAACAGCAGAGGTTTAGACTGGATCTAAGGAAGAAATTCTTTGCTGTGAGGGTGCTGCGGCACTGGAATGGGTTGCCCAGGGACGTTGTGAATGCTCCATCCCTGGCAGTGTTCAAGACCAGGTTGGATGAAGCCTTGGGTGATATGGTTTAGTGTGAGGTGTCCCTGCCCATGGCAGGGGGTAGGAACTGGATGATCTTAAGGTCCTTTCCAACCCTGACTATTCTATGATTCTATGACTTACTTCCCTGAAGCTGATTTATAAAACAAGCCAGGAGGTGAGAAAAGAAGTTTTGTCTCAAGGTAGAGATGATTCTGTGCAGGACAGTCATGTAGATCCACACATGGAGTCCAAGTCTGTGTGTGTCACTTTACTTGCAATACCAGTTCTATACATTTGATATATATTCCTCTGTCACACATACATCTATTTACACACATAGACACATATGACAGATATTGGAGCTGAGGGAAAAGGTCCAGAATCTGTCAAGAAAAGTGGCTATTTATCAGTGCCAGAAGTGAGAAATGAATAAAGCTGATTGGTGTTTGCTGTGAGGAAAAGGAGGCCTGGGATAATTCAAGGTAATGTTTTCCTAGATGCTGGTAGCTGAGAAGTGAAATGAGGTTTGAGGTTCCTGCTCCTCCTGGTTTCCTTCCAAGGAAGATGTAAGGGGGGTTCTGTTTCTCATTAAGTACCATCATTGACTTTAGTGCAGGAACTGTGAAAGAACATGTCTAAAGTCATGAGGATGAGTGGAAAACCCCATTAGTTTAGACATTCTCACTTGATGTAGGGTATTCATGTCCTGCATGATACAAGTCTTGTACATTGCCAGCTGTTGAACATCCTCCTCACACACTTGATCAGAGCTCCCTTCACCTCCTTGTTCCTCAGGCTGTAGATGAATGGGTTGAGCATGGGAGTGACCACGGTGTAAAAGATGGAGGCCACCTTATCCAGGCTCCTGTGGCTAGAAGAGGGTTGTAGGTACATGAAGAATCCTGACCCAAAGAATATGGAAACAACCATTAAATGGGAGGCACAGGTGTGGAAGGCTCTGGCCCTGCTCTCTGATGAGCACATGCTCAGCACTGTGCGAATGATGGAGATGTAGGAGAGCAAAATGACCACGCTTGCACCCACCACATTGATGGTGTATAAAGCAAAGATGATCATCTCACTGCTGTGGGTGTCAGAGCACATGAGCTTTAGAACAGGGACAACATCACAGAAGAAGTGGTCAATGTGGATGGGACCACAGAAGGAACCTCCAAACACACACCATGTGTAGATGATGGCACTGAGGAAGGCGAATAGGTAGGATGATGCTACCAGCTGCCAGCAGACACGGCTGGAGATGATGGTCACATAGAGCAGGGGCTGGCAGATGGCAACGTGCCGGTCGTAGGCCATCATGGCCAGCAGGTGACACTCACTAACACCAAAGAAAGCAAAGGTGAAGAACTGCATCATGCAGGCAGTGAAAGAAATGGTTTTGTCCTCTGATAAGAGGTCTGCCAGCATCCTGGGGGAGATGACTGTGGAATAGCAGATGTCAATGAAGGCGAAATGAGTGAGGAAGAAGTACATGGGGGTGTGGAGGCTGGGAGACACCCGAACCAATGTGATAATGCCAACGTTCCCCACCAGAGTGACAATGTAAATCATTAGAAACAAGACAAAAAGAGGGGTCTGCGCACGGGGGCTCTCTGTGATTCCCAACAGGATGAATTTAGTCTGCGTGTGATTTCCTCCCATGACCAGGTGTTACCTACAAATGCAAAAAGAAGGAAAACATCAAAATCACTGCAAATAGAAATTCACATTTGGACCATATTTAACTACAATCGATCACCAGTTTAACTGACATCTTTTGGTGGAATTAATATTTTGTATTGTATTTTTTAAACCCAAATTATATGATTTTGTTTTTCATAGGAGGTGTCAAGAAGAGAACAGAGAGGGAGTTGAAGCAAATAAATACTCTTTTCTTCTTCTCTGCTGAGAAACATAAACTATGAATTTATTCAAGCTCCTGATTTTTCAGGTTTGACTGAAGAATCAGATCTTTACTCACTTTCAGATTGGAGCAATTTGCATCAGAAGACAGCTTGGAGGAACCTCATAGGAGTGCAAGTAAACCTGGAGCAAGAGAAAGTCACATTCCCAATGAAATCCCAGCTTACACACTAATGACCTCCACACATTTTCTTTTTGCTTTTAATACTAATGCCAGTCTTAAATTCACATTTAACAAAGTGTTATTGATCATTCAAAAAGGATAAAATTCACATTGCTGAAGTCATGATTTATATCTTTCTGAGTTCCAGCACACTGAAGCACCCTAAACCCATAGGCATTAAGTGCTTACTTGAAAACAGAGCTGGTGTTTAAATGTGCTGATTTCAAAGGCTGATTTGTTAGTGACCATATTCCTCTGACAATCTGAAATGCTGCATTTCTTTAGAACAAAACAAGATTCATCCTCATTTAACTCTTGAGTAATTCAGTGCATCTGCTTTAGCTGCCTATGGGAAAGAAAACCAAACTGCAAAAGCCAATGCCCCCTCTTATTACAAAGAAAACCCACACAGGTAAGGCTGTTTTCTGATGCAGCTTTCCTAAAGAGGACCCAAGGACATGCAGAAGCAAGCCCACTGCCTCAGTGCAGGTGAGGCTGTGCTTTGTGCTGGTGTTACCTCCTGTGCCTTCCTTCTGCCACCGAGTGATGGGAGCCAAGGGTTTATCCCCAGTGCAGCAGAGAACATCCAGGTGCCAGCATCAGCTCTGTTCAGCTCCTGATGTGAAGAGAGGTGAGCTCCTGCCAGACTGCAAGAGCCCAGCTTGTGGTGCTGGGGCTGTAAATACAGTTGCATGTGCTCTCCTGGGAGGAAGCCTCCAGGGCTGCTCATGCTTTAGCAGAGGAAAACAAAGAGAAGGAAAAGCAAAGGGTGTGAAATCAGCTCTGAAAGGCATTGTGGTGCTTGGGCATCTGAGAGACATGGCATGGATGAGCCATGCCTGAGCACAGCTGCACAGCAGCACTGATGAGGGCTCATAGGATGCTTCTGACATACTTGTGGACCATGCAAAGGTTTTGGTCTGAACAGACTGACACAATGAAAATGGGTTCAGAAACAGATCTGACCTTGCAGACGGTTTGCAAATGGTAAATGGAGCACAAGTGACTCCATCTCTGGAGCTGCTAACGTCCATCTGTGCACACTTGAGAGCCCAGATTTCCATTCCTAGTGAGGTTACACATATATGTAGAGCCTGGATGTCCAACAGCTGAGCTGGTGCCTCTGGGCTTCCACTGTATTCAAGGCTGGGAAATGGGCATTTTCACACAGTGATGAATTGTCCCAGCTTTAACTAATACACCTTTATGCCTGTGAGCAGTCTCCTCTGGGTTCCATCCTGAGCCTTTGCCCATTTGTCCCCTATCTCTATCAAAGCTCAGGGAGGTTGAGGTTTTCTAGGGGAGTTTTATTTTCGAGTTTATCTGGAGTTCTGCACAGCTTTGGAATGCTTTGATGGTCCAAGGCCAGGTTGGATGAAACCTTGGGCGATATGGTTTAGTGTGAGGTGCCCCTGCCCATGGCAGGGGGGTTGGAACTGGATGATCTTAAGGTCCTTTCCAACCCTAACTATTCTATGATTCTATGGTGATTTTGGCTTTCTCATTTATCTTCTTAGCAAGTTTTGGACCTGTTCCTGACCAAGAGATTGACTTGACCTCTATAGGCTTGTTCCTGGATCTGCCTCATCATCACCTACTTGCCTGATGCTGTGTAAACTTTGCTGTACTTATGCCAGGTCTTCTGTTCCTGCCCTACTTGTCTTGCTCAGGTACTGTGGGATGGGCCCTGCACACCAGGGTGTTCTCCTTTGCTTCTCTTGATAGAGATTCAAGACACAAACCCCTGTGCACTCTCCAGGCTCCTGCAGAGCAGAACCCATCACCCTCTGCACCCAACAGCCCAGGCAGTGCTCACTGCTCTGCCAGTCCTTCTGCATCCAGACCATGTCCCTACATGGGCAAATGAGGAGATAGTATTTTCAGTGAGGTGAGTAGAGTAATAAACTGAACCTTATATTCAGTTGTTATTATCTTTTCCTTAGTGACTTCTCCTTTACCAAGTACAACATTAGACTTTCATTCTTCAGTAGGTTGGCAACACTTTGTGTTGGAAGTGGCTTTGGCAGGATGTTTATCTGCTGGTTTAGTGGCAGAGGACACCAGAGCTTCACTGACACCAAGGACTTTGGTTTCCTCAGCCTCTTCCTTAGGTTTCCAGTCTCTGTTTGGAACCATTTGTCAGTCTTCCTTTCTTCTTACACCTGGTTTGTGCAACAAGACCACAGATAATCTGATTTATCTACTTGTTTATTGCCTGTTGTTTTTTTCCCTCTCCCTCTTGGTCTGTTCTGATGTACACTTGACATGGCTCTGGAAGGGATTGGAACCCAAATGATGCCCAGACTGTGTCAGTGTGCACTGCTGGGGGATCAGGCTGATCCGTGTGACATGCACTTTCCTGTCATGTTTGGCTGTAGATGGAGGTTCCCCATAACCCCCATGAAGGCTTTAACCTGACAGAGGAGAGACTGAGCTGAGCTCTGAGGCAGAAGCTGTTCCCTGGGAGGGTGCTGAGGCGCTGGCACAGGGTGCCCAGAGAAGCTGTGGCTGCCCCATCCCTGGCAGTGCTCAAGGCCAGGTTGGACACAGGGGCTTGGAGCAGCTGCTCCAGTGGAAGGGGTTGGGCTTGGAGCTGGAGGAGCTTTAAGCTCCTTCCAACCCAAACCAGGCTGGGATTCTATGATCCAGGCCCATGACATTGTCCTTCATACACAAAGATGCCAACACACTGACCCTCCAACTCACTGCCTTTGGGCATGGACCAGCTCTGTCAAGCAAGGCAGCTGGAGAAGTGAACTTGGTTAACAAAGGAGAAAGTTTCTGTCTTGTTCTCCCAGCTAATGAATCTCTGAGGGCTTGTTCTGAAGAATGAGGTAAGTCACATGCAAGTGTTGTGAGAAGCTGTTGTGGTGATGAGGAAAGTTCCTTGGTAAAGCCCAGAAGGTCTTGTTAAAGCTGATGACTCCTGGAAGGTGGTTGGGCCCCAAGGAGCACTTCTTGCTTTGGGCCAGTGAGCAGCATCACTTGGGATGGAAATAGCTGTGAGTGCTTGTCTTGTGCAAGCCTGGATGTGGGGCCTGCTGGAGGCTTTCTGTGCCCATGCAAGCTTGGTCAGACTCTCTCTGTACAGAGACATCCTTGTCTGCATGACATGTGCAGATAATGTGGTTCTTGCTCATGGGCTGCTTTGTCCCTTCCTGCTGTTGACCCTCTAATATAGAGAGCTGGGGAAGCTCATTGCATTTCTCCTCACCTTTGAACCTCCTCAATGACACCTCATCCTTTAAGCTTCTTGCCATTATTTGCCTTGGGATGTATTTGCTTGTGTCTGTTCAGCTGTGAGTCAAGCTCAAGTCCACTACATCCATCCTCCATCCCTGACTGGCTTTCAGAAATGTGGTTTTTCTACCATTATCAATGTGGATTGTAGAATAAGCCTGGGAATGGGGTCACCTGACTCAACACCTACAATTCCTTGTCTAGTTATGAGCTAGTCAGGTCCCTTCTAGAATGGATGGGAATAAAAGGATGTTTTCTCCCATCCTAGGGCAGTTGGGGAGGATGGATGTGGTCCAGAACAGGTCTGACCATCAGAAGGACTTGTACCATGGACCCTCTGTGCATGGTCTGTGCATCTCAGAATAGCTTTCTCTGGATTAAACTAATTGCAGTCAGGATCTGAAGCCTCCTGGAGGTCAAACTGGATCAGCTGCCCCCTCAAACCTGTTTGCAGTTTGTTTGAATCCAAGAGACGGGACAAGAGGAAACAGCCTCAAGCTGCACCAGGGAACTGTCACTTAAGCTGCAGAACAGGAGACAGATGCAGTGAAATGTCTCAAGTCAGCTTTGGTTGCCCTCAGATAGAAATGTGTTGCCATTTGCTCTGTCCTGAAGGGCCAAGGGCATGGCCATGCACTTGACATGGACATCATGCAACCTTCAGAAGGGTTGGGTTGTTCTGGAGCAACATCTGAAAGCTCAGAGGCAGACTCAGGGGCATCTCCAGTTGTTAACAGTCAATGTTGATGCAGCTGAACTCAGTCCCAGATGTCTTTATGCTTCTTACCCCTGGTTCATCCAATTTGACCTGCTCTACCCATGCTCATGTGAATGCTTCATTGGGATAATAGTCTAGGACTATGGAATTATGTCTATGTGGTGCTGGGATCATTGTGAAGAAACAACTGGGACAGCTCAGGCACAGGTACATGTTACCTCATGACTTCTGCTTGCCCAAAGCAGTGGTAAATGCTCCATTCCTGGCAGTGTTCAGGGCCAGGTTGGACACAGGAACTTGGAGCAGCTGCTCCAGTGGAAGGTGTCCCTGCCCATGGCAGGGGTTGGGACTGGATGATCTTAAGGTACTTTCCAACCCAAACCACTCAATGATTCTCTGACACATTTTGCTCCAGCTGAGCTACTGGTTTGGGCCTAAGTAATGAGTGTTTAATTCAGACACAGCACAGTGTGAAGGTCATGTGCAACAAGCCCAGCTACTGCTGACATCCCATTTTATAGCAGATATAAACTGTGTGTGGGGAGAGGTGGGCAGGACAGGAGGTCTGTGTGCACAGTGACATCTCCTGTCCATCATGGTGCACTTCAGGATCAGAAGAGCTGATGTTCCTGCATGTAATGGGTAAAGTGACAAAGGAAAACACAAGCAAGACAAGGTCAGTGCACTTCTCACTGTGAGCATCTTTGGGGCCATAACCCCTGGATCCTTCTGTTAGGAAGCTGTCTGTCTCTTGAGCAGTGTCTTCAGTGCCTCCTTCACCTCCTGCTTCCTCAGGCTTGTCCTGGGTTCAGCAGTATCAGTCATGTTTCTCCTTCATGTACCTGGTGCAGTTCTGTGGTTTGACTTCTGGGCTGGGAACAGTTGCTGATATCAGCATGTTTTGGGGTGTTTTTGTTCAAGGCCTTTTCTGAGCACATGCTCTGCCAGGGAGGAGGGGAGGCTGGGAGGAAGGAGAGACAGGACACCTGACCCTGGCTAGCCAATGAGGTATTCCATACCATAGCACGTGATGCCCAGGATGCATACTGGGAGAGAGAGAGCAGGAGGGGAGGAGCTCTGGAGGATAATGGAGGAGGTATCAGTCGGTGCTCGGCCGGGCAGGGTGGGTGAGTTATGTGTCGGTGGCTGGTGAGGTGTTGTGTTCTTGTGCTTGTTGTTTGCTGTATCATTATTATTGTGTTGTGCCTTAGCTATTAAACTGTTCTTACCTCAGCCCGTGGGGGCTACATTCCTTGGATTCTCCTTCCTAACTCTCCGGGAGTTGGGGGACTGGGTTTAAACCACGACAGTGACCAGCAGGTCAAAGGAGGTGATCCTGCCCCTCTGCTCTGCTCTGTCAGACCTCACCTGGAGCATTGTGTGCAGTTCTGGTGTCCTCAGCATAAAAAGGACATGGAACTGTTGGAACAAGTCCAGAGGAGGCCACGAGGATGATCAGGGGCTGGAGCAGCTCCTGTATGGAGACAGGCTGAGGAAGTTGGGGCTGTTCAGCCTGGAGAAGAGAAGCTGCGTGGAGACCTCAGAGCAGCTTCCAGTGTCTGAAGGGGCCTACAGGGATGCTGGTGAGGGACTGTTCATTAGGGACTGTAGTGATAGGACAAGGGGTGATGGGTTGAAACTTAAACAGCAGAGGTTTAGATTGGATCTAAGGAAGAAATTCTTTGCTGTGAGGGTGCTGAGGCACTGGAATGGGTTGCCCAGGGAGGTTGTGAATGCTCCATCCCTGGCAGTGTTCAAGGCCAGGGTGGATGAAGCCTTGGGTGATATGGTTTAGTGTGAGGTGTCCCTGCCCATGGCAGGGGGGTTGGAACTGGATGATCTTAAGGTCCTTTCCAACCCTGACTATTCTATGATTCTATGACTTACTTCCCTGAAGCTCTGATTTATAGAACAAGCCAGGAGGTGAGAAAAGAAGTTTTGTCTCAAGGTAGAGATGATTCTGTGCAGGACAGTCATGTAGATCCACACATGGAGTCCAAGTCTGTGTGTGTCACTTTACTTGCAATACCAGTTTTATACATTTAATGTGTATTCCTCTGTCACACATACATCTATTTACACACATAGACACATATGACAGATATTGGAGCTGAGGGAAAAGGTCCAGAATCTGTCAAGAAAAGTGGCTATTTCTCAGTGCCAGAAGTGAGAAATGAATCAAGCTGATTGGTGTTTGCTGTGAGGAAAAGGAGGCCTGGGATAATTCAAGGTAATGTTTTCCTAGATGCTGGTAGCTGAGAACTGAAATGAGGTTTGAGGTTCCTGCTCCTCCTGGTTTCCTTCCAAGGAAGATGTAAGGGGGGTTCTGTTTCTCATTAAGTACCATCATTGACTTTAGTGCAGGAACTGTGAAGGAACATGTATAAAGTCATGAGGATGAGTGGAAAACCCCATTAGTTTAGACTTTCTCACTTGATGTATTTATGTCCTGCATGATACAAGTCTTGTACATTGCCAGCTGTTAAACAACCTCCTCACACACTTGATCAGAGCTCCCTTCACCTCCTTGTTCCTCAGGCTGTAGATGAATGGGTTGAGCATGGGAGTGACCACGGTGTAAAAGATGGAGGCCACCTTATCCAGGCTCCTGTGGCTAGAAGAGGGTTGTAAGTAAATGAAGAATCCTGACCCAAAGAATATGGAAACAACCATCAAATGGGAGGAGCAGGTGTGGAAAGCTCTGTCCCTGCTCTGTGCTGAGCACATCCTCAGCACGGTGCGAATGATAGAGATGTAGGAGAGCAAAATGACCATGCTTGCACCCACCACATTGATGGTGAATAAGGCAAAGATGATCATCTCACTGCTGTGGGTGTCAGAGCACATGAGCTTTAGCACAGGGACAACATCACAGAAGAAGTGGTCAATGTGGTTGGGACCACAGAAGGAGCCTCCAAACATACTCCATGTGCAGATGATGACACTGAGGAAGGCGAATAGGTAGGATGATGCTACCAGCTGCCAGCAGACACGGCTGGAGATGATGGTCACATAGAGCAGGGGCTGGCAGATGGCAACGTGCCGGTCGTAGGCCATCATGGCCAGCAGGTGACACTCAACAACACCAAAGAAAGCAAAGGTGAAGAACTGCATCATGCAGGCAGTGAAAGAAATGGTTTTGTCCTCTGATAAGAGGTCTGCCAGCATCCTGGGGGAGATGACTGTGGAATAGCAGATGTCAGTGAAGGCAAAATGGGTGAGGAAGAAGTACATGGGGGTGTGGAGGCTGGGAGACACCCGAACCAATGTGATAATGCCAACGTTTCCCACCAAAGTGACAATGTAAGTCAATAGAAACAACACGAACAGAGGGGTCTGTGCACATGGTCTGTCTGTAATTCCTAACAGGATGAATTTAATCTGGGTTTGATTTCCTCCCATCACCTGGTGTTACCTGCTGAGGCAAAAGGAAGAGAAACAGAACACTTTTAAAAAGTGGACATTCACTTTTGGACCATATTTAATGACTATCAGTCACTATTTTAACTGCCACATTTTGGTTAAATTCACATATTCCCCTATAGTTTTAACCCCAAATTATATGTTTTTTGTTTTACAGTGGAAGTATTTCTAAAATACCAGGAAGGAACTGAAGCAACAAATGGCATTTTTGGTTTTCTATGCTGGAACATTTAAAACGATGGATTTATTTAGGCACTTTTGGCCCATAGCTTAATCCAAACAATGGCCAGTTCAATTGCTAAATTACTGTATATTCTACTGTCATGGTTTAAACCAAGTCCACACAGTTCGTTCTCTCACTCCCCTCCTTTGAGAGTTAGGAAGGAGAATCCAAGGAATGTAGCCCACACGGGTTGAGATAAGCACAGTTTAATAGCTAAGGTATAACACAAATCACTACTGCTACTACTACTACAAACAACAGTGATAAGGCCAATATCAAGTGAAGAGAATACAACACCTCACCAGCCACCGACCCATAACTCACCCAACCCTGTCCGACCGAGCACCGACCAATACCTTCTCCATCCCCCCAGAGCTCAGCCCTTCCGGGTCTCTCCCGGTTACCTCCTGGCCATGACGTGCTATGGTCTGGAATACCTCTTTGGCTAGCCTGGGTCAGGTGTCCTGGCTCTGCTTCCTCCCTGGCAGAGCATGAGCTCAGAAAAGGCCTTGGACAAACCAAACACTTCAGCAGTAACTCAAAACATACTTGCTATCAGCAACCGTTCCCAGCCTGAAAGTCAAACCACAGAACTGCACCAGCTACCAAGGAGGAGAACAATGACTGCTACTGCTCAAACCAGGACAATTTTCTAACCCAAATTACATATATTTTGTGTTATACATTTGAGGTATCTTGAAAAGAACAAGGAGCACATTCAAGGAACAAATGGCATTTTCAGTGCTAGGACCCTTAAAACTATCAATTCATTCAAGCACATGTGTTTTCAGATTAAAGAAAAGAATCAGATCTTTCTTCACTTTCACTTTTCAGTTTTCAGAGCTAATTTGTTCCGAAGACACCTGAAAACCTCATAGTAACACATGTAAACCAGGGGGATAGAAAGTCCCAGTCCCAGTGAAATCCAGCTTACACATGAATGAGCTGCACCCATTTTCACTTGGCTTTTAGTTATCATTCCAACCAACAAACCACATTTACCAAACTGTTTCAGATCATTCCTAACAGAAAACATTCACATGATTTATAGTTTTCTGAGCTCCTGCACATTGAAGCATCCTAAATCTATGAGCATTCAGCTGCTTGCATTAAAAAGGAGTTGATGTTACAATGTGCTGATTTGTTAGTGACTACATTCTGCTGACAATCTGGAATGTTGTGTTTCTTTAGAACAAAATAAGATTCATCCTCATTGAACTCTTGAACAAATCAGTGCATCTGTTTAGCTGCCTATGTGAAAGAAAACCAAAGTGCAAAAGCAAATGCCCCCTCTTATTATAAAGAAAACCCATGTTGGTAAGGCTGTTTTCTGACTCAGGTTACCCAAAGAGGACCCAAGGACACACAGAAGCAAGCCCACTGCATCAATGCAGGTGAGGCTGTGCTTTGTGTTGGTGTTACCTCCTGTGCCTTCCCTTAGCCACCGAGTTGTGGAAGCCAAGGCTTAATCCCCAATGCAGCAGAGAACTACTCACCAGCATCACCTTTATCAAGCACCTGATGTGAAGAGAGGTGAGCTCCTGCCAGACTGCAAGAGCCCAGCTTGTGGTGCTGGGGCTGTAAATACAGTTGCATGTGCTCTCCTGGGAGGAAGCCTCCAGGGCTGCTCATGCTTTAGCAGAGGAAAACAAAGAGAAGGAAAAGCAAAGGGTGTGAAATCAGCTCTGAAAGGCATTGTGGTGCTTGGGCATCTGAGAGACATGGCATGGATGAGCCATGCCTGAGCACAGCTGCACAGCAGCAGTGATGAGGGCTCATAGGATGCTTCTGACATACTTGTGGACTGTGCAAAGGTTTTGGTCTGAACAGACTGACACAATGAGAATGGGTTGAGAGACATTCCAGATCTTGCACACAGTCCTCAAAAGGGACATGAAGCACAAGTGACTCCATCTCTGGAGCTGCTGATGTCCCTCTGTGAAGGGAAAGCCCAGTTTTCCATCCCCACTGGGTTATCCACATGTAGTGCCTGGATGTCCAAGAGCTGAGCTGGTGCCTCAGGACTTCCCCTGTATTCAAGAATGAGAAACAGGCATTTTGAGGCAGGGAGGAATTATCCCAGCTGTAACTAATAGGCCTTCATCCCCTTGAGCAGCCTCAGCTGGGGCTCCATCCCCACCCTCTTCCTATTTCCCCCCATCTCTATTTAAGCTCAGAACAGGCAGATTGAGCTTTACTAGAGCAGTTGTGGTTTCCAGTTTAGCAGCAGTTCAGCACACCTATGGAATCTGTTGGGGGTGACCAAGGATTTCTCACACACCTTCCTAGCAGTTTTTTCACCTGATCCTGCACAAGGGATTGACTCGACCTGACTTGGCTTGGTCTTGAATCTGCCTCCTCATCACCAGCTCTGCTGATGCTCTGGAGCCTTGGTTGAACTTGGCCCAGGTCTGTGTTCCTGCTTGTTTATTGCCTGTTGGTTTTTTTCCTCTCCATGTTGGTCTGTTCAGATGTACACTTGACATGGCTCTGGAAGGGATTGGAACCCAAATGATGCCAAGACTGTGTCAGTGTGCACTGCTGGGGGATCAGGCTGATCCGTGTGACCTGCACTTTCCTGTCATGTTTGGCTGTAGAAGGAGGTTCCCCATAACCCCCATGAAGGCTTTAACCTGACAGAGGAGAGACTGAGCTGAGCTCTGAGGCAGAAGCTGTTCCCTGGGAGGGTGCTGAGGCGCTGGCACAGGGTGCCCAGAGAAGCTGTGGCTGCCCCATCCCTGGCAGTGCTCAAGGCCAGGTTGGACACAGGGGCTTGGAGCAGCTGCTCCATGGGAAGGGGTTGGGCTTGGAGCTGGAGGAGCTTTAAGCTCCTTCCAACCCAAACCAGGCTGGGATTCTATGATCCAGGCCCATGAACTTGTCCTTCAGACACAAAGATGCCAACACACTGACCCTCCAACTCACTGCCTTTGGGCATGGACCAGCTCTGTCAAGCAAGGCAGCTGTAGAAGTGAACTTGGTTAACAAAGGAGAAAGTTTCTGTCTTGTTCTCCCAGCTAATGAATCTCTGAGGGCTTGTTCTGAAGAATGAGGTAAGTCACATGCAAGTGTTGTGAGAAGCTGTTGTGGTGATGAGGAAAGTTCCTTGGTAAAGCCCAGAAGGTCTTGTTAAAGCTGATGACTCCTGGAAGGTGGTTGGGCCCCAAGGAGCACTTCTTGCTTTGGGCCAGTGAGCAGCATCACTTGGGATGGAAATAGCTGTGAGTGCTTGTCTTGTGCAAGCCTGGATGTGGGGCCTGCTGGAGGCTTTCTGTGCCCATGCAAGCTTGGTCAGACTCTCTCTGTAAAGAGACATCCTTGTCTGCATGACATGTGCAGATAATGTGGTTCTTGCTCATGGGGTGCTTTGTCCCTTCTTTAAAGGAAAAAAAAGAAGATAATTTAAGAGTCAAAAAACCCCTTTGTTTGCATGTTTTCCTACAAGTGTTTTGGGAAACTGTCACTTAAGCTGCAGGGCAGGAGACAGATGCAGTGAAATGTCCCAAGTCAGCTTTGGTTGCCCTCAGATAGAAATGTGTTGCCATTTGCTCTGTCCTGAAGGGCCAAGGACATGGCCATGCACTTGACATGGACATCATGCAACCTTCAGAAGGGTTGGGTTGTTCTGGAGCAACATCTGAAAGCTCAGAGGCAGACTCAGGACATCTCCAGTTGTTAATAGTCAATGTTGAGGCAGCTGAACTCAGTCCCAGATGCCTTTATGCTTCTTACCCCTGGTTCATCCAATGTGACCTGCTCTACCCATGCTCATGTGAATGTTTCATTGGGATAATAGTCTAGGACTATGGAATTATGTCTATGTGGTGCTGGCATCATTGTGAAGAAATAACTGGGATGGCTCAGGAGCAGGCACATAGAATCATAGAATAGTTAGGGTTGGAAAGGACCTTAAGATCATCCAGTTCCAACCCCCCTGCCATGGACAGAGACACCTCACACTAAACCATGGCACCCAAGGCTTCATTTCCCAAAGCAGTGGTAAATGCTCCATCCCTGACAGTGTTCAAGGCCAGGCTGGATGCAGGGGCTTGGAGCAGCTGCTCTAATGGAAGGTGTCCCTGCCTGTGGCAGAGCTTGGAGCTGGAGGAGCTTTAAGCTCTCTTTCAACCCAACCCATTCCATGATTCTATGACTGAAGAGGCTCAGAATACATGAAAGAATTACTGGTGTCATGTTCTTTTTGACTTGATGCCACCTGCAGTGACAGGGGTTGGAGCTGGAGGAGCTTTAAGGTCCCTTCCAACCCAACCCATTCCATGATCCTGTGATTTCAGGGACAGAGAAAGGATGTGTGAAAGAGTTAATGGTGTCACATTCTGTTTGACTTGATGCCACCTGCAAGTTCTCCATGTGCTTGATCTTGCAGATGAGGGTAAATGTGAGATTTCCTATTGGGAATGTGCAATGTGGGAAATTCCAGTTAGAAACAGAGGGAGGGGAAAAACCTCACTGTAAAAGCAGTGAAGCACTGACATAGGGTCCAGGGAGGGTGTGAAACCTCTGTCCTTGGTGACCTCACGCCTGTTCTGGCCCTCTCCTGCTCCGACACATGTGTCAATAGGTATCTGATATTTGGCCTTGCTGGGCTGGTGGAGATGGTGACCATCTCGGCCGTCCTGGTCTCCTACACCTTCATCCTCGCTGCTGTCTCTAGGACCAGCTCTGCTCAGGGCTGCCCCAAAGCCTTCTCCACATGCACCTCTCACCTGGTTCTGTGAGTCACCATCTTCCACAGCTCCATCCTCGCCCTGAACTTCCGACCAGGGTCTGGCAGCAGCCTGAGCACGGATAAGGTCTTTGCTGTGTTCTACTCACTGTTGGTGCCCATGCTGAACCCCCTGATCTACAGCCTCAGGAACAGGGAGGTGAAGAGAGCCCTGAGGGACTTTGTCAGGTGGAAGTAGCTTTGGCTCCATGTTTAGCTGCTGGTTCTGTGAGAGGTCCCCAGAGCTTCACTTGACACCAAGGACTTTTGTTTGCCTTCCCTATCCCTTAGTCTTAAAGACCTGGTTTGGAACCATTCCCAAGTCTGTCTTCCTATGCCTGGTTTGTGCCACAACACCACAGTCTGATTTATCTGCTGTATTTTATTGTCTATACCCCCTCTCTCTTGGTCTTTTCAGATGGGCACTGGACATTAGCTCTGGGCTCGTTGCTAGCCCTGTCAAAATGCTCTTCCACAGTCATCAGCATCTCTCAGTTTATGGCTTAAAACCTGCCTTATGACCTCTTATTTTCAGGACCATTCTCCCCTGTCACTAAAGGGCAATGATTTTTTTCTGTACAAGTGCAGGAAATGAAACCAAATAATGAATGAAGTATATTTAAGAGAGAAAATGGCATTAACCTCAGCTATGTTAGGCACTGCTCTGAGATCTCTGTCCTCTCTGTTACCTATGGATAAAGCTAGGTATGGTATCTAAAGATGAGATTTGATAGCTAATTGTTAGGTAGATAAGGCTGTTGAATAATACCGTCTTAAATGTTTATGCCAATATAGGCCAGGTTTTGAATCATCTCCAGAGAATCCCATATTCTCCTCCAAAACATTCAGGCTGATGTAAGAGCACCTGAAGCACAGGACAAAGGGACCCATGTCCAGCTCTTCCTGCCCAAAAGGTGCTTGCTTTTTGAGGTGTCAGAACCATCTATAGGGAGGACCTCTGTCATGTATTTGATGTGGGAAGTGCACATCTATAGGCAGGGGCTGCTGCATTTTGTAGAACCCTTCTCTGCACAGATTGAATCAGAATCATGCAATGATGCTCCCTGTATAAAATGTATTTCCAAAACCTCAAGGTTGTTTCTTGTGTTGCTGGAATTCACAATTGTGCCTGTCCTGCATGTTAGACTGAGGTTCCTATTGCCAGTTCACTGAGTGGGATCCACCACACACAAGACTATGGCAATGCAGAGCTCTCTTAGGAGCCTAGCATCAAGTGTGGGTAAATGCTTGAACATTCCAGTTCCCTCTGCTTTGCGAACTTTGTTAAACCCAAGAGGAAATAAAGACCCCAGAAGGGGGTAATTCACCCAGCAGCAATGACCCTACACATGACACTGCTCATCGGGACTCCTGTTTCCACTAAAGCTCAGACCAGATGATCTCTTGAGGTCCAGCCTGGCCTTTCTGTGCCTCTATGATTCTATATGTATAGTCTAAACCAAAATAGCCAACAGAATGGAAGACAACAAGGTGTGGTGAAGGTATTGAAGGAAGCTCTCTGATATCAAAGGTGTCTCTTCTGCCTAGCTCCTTATCATTTAATTATATAGATTCCGTCTCCTTTATTGAATGCAAGTCGAAGCCACGTTCCTCCCATCCCTATGACAGTGTGTGCTTTAGTACTGTTGTTTTTCTGAGCACATAAACAGTCTGTTCACCATCCATATACTTTCCCAATAGAAGTTAATTCTCACTCACAACAGATAAGGGAAAGATACTTTCCCCCATCAGTGTGTTTTGGCTTTATTGAGATCCAGTCAGCTCTCAGTTCCCATCAGTTCTGTGTTCAGGTTTGTCTTTCACCTATAAAAGTTTCCTACACTCTTAAATAGTATCTGAAATAGACAATTAGGTTTCCTGGGGAGGTTTAGCATGAGCTGGGGATGGACATGGGATGTGGGTGCTGATCTCCAGGTGGAATTCCATTTCTCTCACCATTTAGGTAAAAGGTTATTTCAGATGAATGCAAAACACCCTTAAAATGAGTGGGAAGAGATCCTGATGTGCCCGAAATGTCCCTAACACGAGTTGGTCTCAGCACATTCATCATCCTCTATTATGGATTTTATTGTCTACAGTTTGTAACTGCAAGTGAAATCTCTTGTGAAGCTGCAGCCTGGGGAGGGATCCCCCTTGTTATTCAAAGGTGCAGCTTGAGACCTTGATTCCCACCAACTTCTGCTCTTTGAAAGGCACAAACAAATGCAATGAATCTTTTGAAGCCTTTTCTCTGACTCTTTCTCAGCCAGCAAATGTAAAACTGCACTTCCTGTTCCCTCCCAGCCCAGCAGCTTTAATAAAGAGCTCACAGGTCAGAGTGAGGAATTTTATTGGAGCTGAGGGACAAGGTCAAGAATCTTGCAAGAAAAAATAGATATTTATCAGTGACCAAGGCTATAACCGGATAAAGCTGATTGGTGTTTCCTGTGAGGTAATGAGGCCTGGGATAATTCAGGGCAATTTCTTCATACAAGGTGGTGACTGTGAAGTAAATAGAAGGTTGAGGTTCCTCTTGATATCCATCTAAGAAAGAAACAAGTGATTTGTGAGGCTATTTCACATTCAATACTGTCATTGACTTTTGTGCATGAACTGTGGAAGAAACTACATAGAATCATGAGGATTAGTGGAAAATCCCATTGTTTCAGTGCCTCATAGGCTGTCTGATATTACATGAAAATTGTTCATGTGTGTAATGATAAAACTCTTCTATGTTGCCAGTGGTAGAAGAACCTGCTCCTGCACTTGATCAGAGCTCCCTTCACCTCCTTGTTCCTCAGGCTGTAGATGAATGGGTTGAGCATGGGGGTGACCACGGTGTAGAAGATGGAGGCCACCTTATCCAGGCTCCTGTGACTAGATGGAGGTTGCAGGTACATGAAGAATGCTGGCCCAAAGAACAAGGAAAGAGCCATCAAATGGGAGGCACAGGTGTGGAAGGCTCTGGCCCTGCTCTGTGCTGAGCACATCCTCAGCACTGTGCGAATGATAGAGATGTAGGACAGCAAAATGACCATGCTTGTGCCTACCACATTGATGGTGACAAAGGCAAAGATGATCATCTCACTGCTGTGGGTGTCAGAGCACACGAGCTTTAGCACAGGAAATTCATCACAAAAATAGTGGTCAATGTGGTTGGGACCACAGAAGGAACCTCCAAACACACACCATGTGTAGACGATGGCACTGAGGAAGGCAAATAGGTAGGATGATGCTACCAGCTGCCAGCAGACACGGCTGGAGATGATGGTCACATAGAGCAGGGGCTGGCAGATGGCAACGTGCCGGTCGTAGGCCATCATGGCCAGCAGGTGACACTCAACAACACCAAAGAAAGCAAAGGTGAAGAACTGCATCATGCAGGCAGTGAAAGAAATGGTTTTGTCCTCTGATAAGAGGTCTGCCAGCATCCTGGGGGAGATGACTGTGGAATAGCAGATGTCAGTGAAGGCGAAATGGGTGAGGAAGAAGTACATGGGGGTGTGGAGGCTGGGAGACACCCGAACCAATGTGATAATGCCAACGTTCCCCATCAGAGTGACAATGTAAGTCAATAGAAACAAGACAAAAAGAGGAGTTTTTGCCCATGGTTTCTCTGTAATTCCCAACAGGATGAATTTAATCTGTGTGTGATTTCCTCTCATGTCCATATGTTACCTACAAATGGAAAAGGAAGGGAAATATCAAAACCATTGCAAATAGAAATTCACTTTTGGAGGATATTTAACAACAATTGATCACCAGTTTAACTGACATGGTTTGGTGGAATTAATATTTAGTAACCAAAATGATATGATTTTGTTTTTCATAGGAGGTATTTGGAAGAGAACAGAGAGGGTGTTGAAGAAAAAAAAGGCATATTTGTTCTTTGTTGAGAAACATAAACTATGAATTTATTCAAGCTCCTGATTTTTCAGGTTTGACTGAAGAATCAGATCTTTACTCACGTTCAGGTTGGAGGCAATTTGTTGTCAGAAGACAGCCTGGAGGAACCTCATAGGAGTGCAAGTAAACCTGGAGCAAGAGAAAGTCACATTCCCAATGAAATCCCAGCTTACACACTAATGACCTCCACACATTTTGTTTTTGTTTTTAATTCTAATGCCAGTCTTAAACTTGCATTTAACAAAGTGCTATTGATCATTCAAAAAGGATAAAATTCACATTGCTGAAGTTATGATTTATATCTCTCTGAGTTCCAGCACACTGAAGCACCCTAAACCCATAGGCATTAAGTGCTTACTTGAAAACAGAGTTGGTGTTTAAAAGTGCTGATTCCAAAGGCTGAATTGTTAGTGACCATATTCCTCTGACAATCTGAAATGCTGCAATTCTTTATAACAAAATAAGATTCACAGAATCACAGAATCACAGATTCCCAAGCGTTGGAAGGACCTCCGAAGATCATCCAGTCCAACCCCCTGCAAGAGCAGGGTAACCCAGAACACATCACACAGGAACTTGTCCACATGGGCCTTGAATATCTCCAACGTAGGAGACTCCACAACCTCCCTGGGCAACCTGTTCCAGTGCTCTGTCACTCTCACAGTAAAGATGTTCTTCCTGATGTTCAGGTGAATTGAGCCATCTACTCAACATGATATGGGACTGACCAATGCAGACTTTGTCACTAATGCTGGATAAACTAATTTTCACTTTTGTAAGTGTGAATCCAGCTGTGGAAAGACTGAATTAATGAAAAGGCCTTCACAGAGAACAAGAATCAACAAGGCAAGTTTTGGCTTAGAAGTTAACTTTTTCAAAATGAGTGATTTAAGCCGAACTATTCAAAATCCTGTGATATTTGGGGACATGATAATTGTATCATAGAGAATTTTAAAAGTTAATTTCATCCTTGTTTTAAGAATCATGTAAGTTGTATAAGTGCATTTCCTATCCACTCAGCAGACATCAGGTCAACCCTACTTACAGCTACATTAGCATTCAGATCAAGCTCAGTTAACTCTCATTTCCACCCCAACATCTTATTATGGCAATCCATCTAGGATCTTCATGGCACAACAGATTTTCTCATCCTTTCCACATTTGGCCACTTCAACGTGTGCTTTCAGTTCCTCTGACTTGCACTACAACAGACCAAAGCATTCTTTGTGAGTTCATGGACCAAGTTTTGCTCAGAAGTTGTGTCATCCACATCCAAATCGTGATTCCACCCAAGCAGGTTGTAACATCCCTCAGCAGGTTTGAGCATGCATTATGTATCACCTCACAAAAAAAAAACCCAACCAAAAAACAACTTTTGTGGAGAAAACATAATAATGTTGCATTGGAAAAAAACATGAGAATTTTTTGCACTTTCTGGGATAATTCTTTGAAAGACACAATATGCTCTAGGTTACAAAGATACATCCTCATTTAACTCTTGAGTAATTCAGTGCATCTTGCTTGAGCTTCATATGTAAAAGATAATAACCTGTAAAAGACATTGCTCCCTCTTCTTATAAAGAAAACCCAAGTAGGTAAGACTGTTTTCTGACACAGCTTTCCTAAAGACAATCCAAGGACATGCAGAAGCAAGCCCATTGCCTCAGTGCAGGTGAGGCTGTGCTTTGTGCTGGTGTTACCTCCTGTGCCTTCCTTCTGCCACCGAGTGATGGGAGCCAAGGGTTTATCCCCAGTGCAGCAGAGAACATCCAGGTGCCAGCATCAGCTCTGTTCAGCTCCTGATGTGAAGAGAGGTGAGCTCCTGGCAGACTGCAAGAGCCCAGCTTGTGGTGCTGGGGCTGTAAATACAGTTGCATGTGCTCTCCTGGGAGGAAGCCTCCAGGGCTGCTCATGCTTTAGCAGAGGAAAACAAAGAGAAGGAAAAGCAAAGGGTGTGAAATCAGCTCTGAAAGGCATTGTGGTGCTTGGGCATCTGAGAGACATGGCATGGATGAGCCATGCCTGAGCACAGCTGCACAGCAGCAGTGATGAGGGCTCATAGGATGCTTCTGACATACTTGTGGACTATGCAAAGGTTTTGGTCTGAACAGACTGACACAATGAGAATGGGTTGAGAGACATTCCAGATCTTGCACACAGTCCTCAAAAGGGACATGAAGCACAAGTGACTCCATCTCTGGAGCTGCTGTTTTCCCTCTGTGCACACTTGACAGTCCAGTTTTCCATCCCCACTGGGGTTATCCACATGCAGTGCCTGGATGTGCAGCACCTGAGCTGGTGACTCTGGGCTTCCACTGTATTGAAGGGTGAGAAATGGGCAGTTTGAGGCATTGATGAGTTGTCCCAGGCCGTTATCCTCCTGAGCAGCCTCAGCTGTGGCTCCATCCTCACCCTCTGCCCATTTTCCCAACATCTCTATTTAAGCTCAGGCCAAGGTGGTTGGACTATACTTGAGGATTTCTGGTTTAGCAGGAGGTGTGCACACCTATGAAATCCTTTGATGATCCTTAGACCTAGGTTTGCTCATGGACTTTCCTAGCAAATGCTGGACTTAAACCTGACCAGGGGATTGATTTGATCTGTTTTAGCTTGGTTGTGGACCTGTCTTGTAATCCCCAGCTTGCTTGTCTTGGCTGCACTTGGCCCTGCTCTCTGTTCCTGCCCTACTTCTCTTGCTCAGGGACTGTGTTATGGTCCCTGCACACCGTGGTGCTCTCCTTCTGTTCAGTTTAGATAGGTTAGGGAGATAAACCCCTGTGGTACTCTCCAGCCTCCTGCAGGATAGAATCTATCAACCTCTGCACCCAACAGCCCAGCCAGTGCTCACTCTTCTGCCAGTCCCTCTCCATCCAGACCATATCCATGCATGGGCAAAATAGGAGATAGTCTATTCAGTGAGAGAATTAGAGTAATCACTTGAACTTTATGCTCAAGTGTTATTCTCTGGTCATTAGTATCACCTCCATTTCCTAACTGTAATTGTAGAATGTTTTTGAGTAGGTGAGTGTCCTGGTTTGAGCAGTAGCAGTCATTGTTCTCCTCCTTGGTAGCTGGTGCAGTTCTGTGGTTTGACTTTCGGGCTGGGAACAGTTGCTGATAGCAAGTATGTTTTGAGTTACTGCTCAAGTGTTTGGTTTGTCCAAGGCCTTTTCTGAGCTCATGCTCTGCCAGGGAGGAAGCAGAGACAGGACACCTGACCCAGGCTAGCCAAAGAGGTATTCCATACCATAGCACGTCATACCCAGGATGTAACCAGGAGAGACCTGGAAGGGCTGGAGCTCTGGGAGGATGGAGGAGGTATCAGTCGGTGCCTGGTCGGGAAGGGTGGGTGAGTTATGTGTCGGTGGCTGGTGAGGTGTTGTATTCTCTTCACTTGTTATTGGCTTTATCACTATTGTTTGTAGTAGTAGTAGCAGTAGTGATTTGTGTTGTGCCTTAGCTATTAAACTGTGCTTATCTCAACCCGTGGGGGCTACATTCTTTGGATTCTCCTTCCTAATCTCCGGGAGATGGGGGAGCGAGGGGGGGAGTGATTGAACGAGCCGTGTGTGGACTTGGTTTAAACCACAGCTGTGTGTAACACTGTGGTCTGGTAATGGGTTTCCACTCTTAGTAAAAACTCATAAAGCTCTCCAGCTTGAATGTTTCTGTAGTTACAAGGTGCTGAGATGTCATTACTAAGAGATGCTCTTTGTCAATAACCTCACAGCAATTTCTGATTTCAGTGTATTCTGGCTCCCAGAAGACATTCCATCTCAGGGGTTGAGGAAGTAATAGCTCCAGATATCTGGCTTGTGAAGTCACTAAGGCAACTTTTCAATTATATTTGAAGGGGGGAGAAAACAAGATTAGCATGGGATGATTTGCCCAATGAGATTGCTGGCAGTTTATCTCAACCCTCTAAGCTGGAAAGCAATAAATAGTGAAGACAGGAGCCTCTGGGAGACACAGCCATACATGGACAGCCAACACCATGTACAACTAAACAGAGAAGGAAAGGAGACTTGGAGGATATCATGGAATGGTGAAGCACAGCATCATTGAATCACAAAATCTCTTCTCTCAACCTCTGATTCATGCAACAAGCCAGAAGGTGGAAAGATACTTCTTTCTATCAAGACAGAGATGCTTCTGTGCAACAGTCATGGAAATGGGCAAGGAAGATCTGCTTAGGGGCAATGCCAAAGTAATGTAGCAGTGATTGTCACAGGAGCTTAAATTGCCTTTTCTCGTTGCAAACATCTCCTTGCTTACTGGTAATGGTTATACTGGGACCAATATAAACATGTACAGCAGAAATGTTTAGTATCTTATGTATTTACCCCCTCTCCTGACACATTCCTTTTTGGGGATGTATTTTATCCTATTTAAGAGATCAGCATACACACTTTCAAGTGAATTTAAGAGGATATGCTCTATTTGTGTGTATTGCTGCCTTTCTAGCTCCCCTCAGCAATGATAAGGTGCAGGTTCTGTCTTTGAATGATTTCCTTGGAGAAAGGAATAAGAGGTGGGCACAATAATAGTTCAGCCTGAAAGAGGCTGAGTCTTCAACAGGAAACCAGAAGTGGCATCTCAGGTACTGTTTTGGGGGATGGTGGTGGAACTAGATTTAAACTCCTCTCATATGTCTGTGTTTGAGACACGTGGTTATGTTATAAATCCTTTTTAAAAGGAAGTTTTACTTCCTAAGCTTAATCTGGCATGAAATCAGTTGCTTGAAAGTATTTGCTGCTTGCTTAAAATGTAAGTTGAATGATAGAAATTAAAGGGAAAAGCACATTTTTAACAAGTCACCAGTGAAGATGGAAGATACTGGAGAAGGAAAGATAAATGCATGTGCCCTTCTGTCTATTCTATGTATTTATTCTTATGAGAGCAGTTATTGAAATGCAGTTTAGCCCCCAGAGTAGCCACTAACCTTGTTATTAATCAGTGGGTTTTAATGAAAACCAACATATTGCTTTTATTGCTGAGCACTTAGACTAAAGAGCAACAGATTCACACCCTGAGCTACCTGGGGTAATGAAAAGAGTCTCTGGGACATCATCAACCTGAAAAGCAGCATGAAAGTTAATATTCCTTTACTTTGTGTATTATCAGAACAGGCAACATGAGCTGCTCTTCCCTTAATGTGGAGAAAACTGCAGGCAGATGGAAACAGTGAAGACCACGGTGATGTCCAAGGGAAAACTTGTTTTGTTGGCTTCAGACTTCCTTTGAAAGCAGTGTGTGAAGGTAGAAGATATATTCAAAGCTTGGTTTAAGAACCTGAGTGATAGATGTAGTCAGTGACTCCCTGCATGGGTAGGTGGTTATGGACCATCTAAGCATCCTGCCAAGGTGCCTGGCAGTGTTCTTATTGTCTTCATTATCTACAGAGTACAGGATTAAACCCCACTAATAATGAAGCAAGGGATTAAGCCATCATAACCAAGCTCATGGAAACCATCCCCCTGCCTGGGAACTGGGAGCCTCTTGGACCCTGATGGCTTGGGAAAACTGGACTACGGTGACAGAGTTTGTTTTCAAGGGGTTCACAGATTGCCTTGACTTCCAGGTTACCCTCTTTGTGCTTTTCCTGCTCATCTATGTCACCACTGTGATAGGAAACCTTGGCATCATTGCTGCAGTCTGGCTTGATTCCCAGCTTCAAACCCCCATGTACTTCTTCCTCGGCCACTTGTCCTTCTTGGATCTGTGCTACTCCTCTGTGGTGACACCCAAAATGCTGCTGAGCCTCTTGTCTGAAAGGAAGACTATTTCTTTTGCTGGCTGCTTCCTGCAGCTCTATTTCTATGCTGCTTTTGTCATCACAGAGTGCTACCTCCTGGCTGGGATGGCATATGACCGTTATGTTGCCATCTGCCACCCCTTGCGTTACCCCATCCTCATGTCCAAGAAGGTCTGTTTTTCCCTCTTAGCTGGGTCCTATGCAGTTGGGCTTTTTAATTCAGCCATCTTCACAGGCTTTGCATTGAGGTTGTCCTTCTGTGGCCCCAATGTCATTGACCACTTCTTCTGCGATGGGCCACCACTCTCAAAGTTGGCTTGCTCTGATACTTCCCTCAATCAAATGTTGCTATTTGCTTTTGGGGGCTTCAATAAGGTCACCACAATATCAGTCATCCTCATCTCCTATGGCCACATCCTCTTCACCGTCCTGAGGACAGGCTCTGTGCTGGGCAAAGCTTTTGGTACCTGTGCATCGCACCTAATGGTTGTTACCATCTTCTATGGGACCCTCATCTTCACGTACCTACGGCCCAGTTCCAGCTACAACCTGGGCAGGGACAAAATAGTTTCTGTCTTTTACACCATGGTGACCCCAGTGTTGAACCCCTTCATCTACAGCCTGAGGAACAAGGAGGTAAAGAATGCTCTGAAGAGAACAGTGGGGAGAATGGTTATTTCCCTGCCAAAGGGGTAAATAGTTTGACACTTGGGCAGTCATGGGAATGGGGTTGGTGGTTTGGAGTCTTTTTGAGGTTGGAGAGAAGCTGTGATAATACTTCTATCTATTCTTGTCCATTTTGTAGACCAGCTTTATCGATGTGGGCTTCATTTGCTGTACATTTGCCTCTTGATAGTGTGTTTCATAACAGGAGAAACACATACTCACTGAAGAGCCACCAAAGGTTGATTTGTAATGAAACATGCTAAAATGTCCAGCTTATTCCTGAATATTTGGAGGCAAGAATGTGTTGAGTTTTCTCGTGTACCTGGCACTGCTTAAGCAACCCCAAACTGACTCTTTCTTGAAGGGAAATATGATGACAAGGCTCAGTCCTGTTAAAATAACCCATTTGTGAGGTTTCTGATGAGGACTTGGACTATTTTCTCACCTGTCTTTGGCCAGAGCCCACTTGTGGTTTCTTACACCTTGGACATCACTCATCAGTGTGGTGGACACTCTACCAAGTGCTGTACCTCTTCCAGCCATGAGATGTGATCTATGGACTTAAGGTGAATTTCAGTGCTTCCAGGTAATCCCTATGACATATGGGAGCATACAGGAGAACACACAGAGCAGACCAAGGAGGTTTGGAGGAGAGAGGAGGAAGAAAAGTTCCCTAAAGCTGCAGGAAACAGGGAAGTTTGAGAGGAACTTCTTGGAATCTTCTTCCATAATCACAGACCATCAAAGAATGTTCAAAGCTATTTGAAGATTTCCCTGCTGCACTTTAATCCTTCAAAGTGCTTTTTATAGTGAATAAATACTTCAAATGATATTGTTAATATACAGTATAAAGGATTGGACAGTGATGGTTCCTAAAGGTACTGCTGAGTGGAGTTGTTCAGTACATATATTCAAACTTCATGTACAGTAAAGCCATGCTGCATTAGTTGCAATAAAACTCTTATTTCTACTTTTATTCTCTCTTTTTCCTCTAAGCCTGTAGTTCTCTATCTACAAGACCATTAGTTGTGGGATATAACTGGCCAAAAGTGGAGTTTAATAAGTAGACATTACATCTGATCTCAGTATCCCTCCTTAGAAGGAACTAAAGACCTTGGTAAAATCACCATGGGAAATGGCTCAAGTAAATGATGGTGCATAAAGATATAATAAAGATATATAAAGATATCAGCTGCATATAGAACTCGTATAATGATTCTGACATATTTAACTTCAGGACACCTGAATTTCAGGTGGCTGAGGCCCACCCAGCCTATGGGTCATGGCACTTCCTTAGGTCATATTCAGTTCCATATAACTTCAATGTATTTTTTATTTGAAACTCCTCCTTTCCATTACCACCTTCATTATAAGAGGAAAATGAATATGCTCAAAACATCCTCAGACACAACAGAGCTGATACAAGACAAGGAATTTAGTGATAAACCCTTTGAAGGTTTATACCTAATAACCTGATGACTGTGGACCTGCTTTCTACAAGTTGTTTTTCCTCCTTGTCATGCTGTTGTAAGAAGCAAAATAAGTTTATTCTGGCAATAACCTGAATATGTGTTTTATTCACCTTTTCAGGGAAGGGGAAGGTGTTTTGAGCTGTACCTGAAGGGCTGATGATAAAGTGGGAACAAACAGGAATCACTGGTGAAAGTGTTGGCACAGAAACCCCCCAGTTATAAACCCTGCTGTTAAAATATTGCCATTTGTAGAAGCTAAACCCAACCAAACACTCCTCTGGGGTCACCACAGCTGTCTGCATTGCTCTTCTCCATCCATAGCTGGGTTTGTTGGTGCAGGTGCAGGGTGTTGCTGGTTGTGCTGGTGCCATTGATGGTTTCCTCCAGAAGCTCATGGGTTCCAGTGAGTCCTGCAGTGTTTCTCACCCATTCCTTTGGCCAACTGAATGGCACCACTGGAGTTCACAGGCTGGAAGATAACCTGGGACACCTCATGTGTCAGTCTGTATGTCACACTGAACTGAAGCGAGGTGAGCCCAAACCCATCCTATGTGTCCATCTCTCAGCCATCTCTATGCTCTCAGTGATACAAATCAGTAGCTCAGTGACAGTTTCCCTAGGGAAGTGATGGATTCCCTAACATTGGACACTTAAGCTTCAGCTGGAGAAGGTGCTGGAACATCTAGCTTAGGTCATGCTTTGCCTAGAAAGGTTGGACCAGATGATCCTTGAGGTCCCTTCCAACCTGGTGTTCTCTGGTTCTGATGGAGAACTTAGTCTGTTCATGTGACCATGTGTGGCTCTTCTCTGGACATGGCAAATCCTCCTTTGGGCTACATAGAGTCTATTGATCCATCCAATTCCCCCTGAGATATCATGGGATGTATGGACACATGTCTGGCAGGTATGGCTTGTGTCCTTTAGGGGGGGCAGAGGGATGTATGGTGGGTCTCTGACAGTCCTGGACACCCACATCTGAAGAGCTGAGCCACCACCTTCATTTCTACTGACTGCAAAGAGACTCTTGGCAGTTGCCTCATATACCAATGCTTAATGCTGCTGGCAACTGATGGATGAATAAATCCCACTTATGGATCAAAGCTGATCCAAATATGGCTCTGTTCATGCTGTCAGTCTAATCTTAAAGAATGGGCTTCTATTATATAAAAGGAAAACTCAGCTATACTGAAAGAATCAGTGTGAATTGTAAACTCCCCAAAATGCTGCAGACACTGGAAGAATCTGGTGTCTATTGAGTGTGTTGAGCAGAGACAAATGCCACTGAAGTTACCATGAATACACTATCAGTTTCCTGCTACAACCCTCCCAAAACATTTGCAGAAAGAACTGGATTAACATCACCCATTTTCAAAACAGGCTGTAATGAAATGGGTTTGGTCTTGCAATAGAGGTGGAGCACTGGAATGACCTGACTCTCGGCAAAAAGGAGTCAAAAATGGGTAGCTGAGATACTCCTGGAAGTACCTGGAGCATAGTAAAAAGGTCTAATGGACAATCAGTCATGTTATGACAAGTTGGTCCTGGACATACCCTCCCCCTGTTCTTAACCATCAATAGCCTTTCAGGCTCATCTAGTGCTTGGAAGCTTGGGTCAGCCTTCATCTTCATCTGTCTGCTCCAGGCATCCATCCCCAGGTAATTACCTAAGCTGCTTGCAGCAGGTGTTTAAGGTAATTGAAACTGCCCTTTGGCTGCTTCTTCACAAGAAGAATAACTTGTGTTTGCTTGGATCTCTGTTTTTCCTGTCCCTGGAGGCTGCTGAGTGTTGTAACAGGTTATAGATCTTTGTGACAACAATTAGAAGAGATTTTCCATCAGCCTGTGTGCATAGCTAAGCCTTTATTAGTAGTTTAGGCTGTTGTGACTCATGGGTTCTCATTCAGGGGCCAGCAATATACAATCGAGATCCATGTGTCTTAGAGACCTGAACTGTAGCCAAAGCTGTGACAAACTCTTGTTCCCCAAGTGTTTGTGTCTGTTGCCTGCAAAGACCTTCAGGGACAGATATAAAAGCAACACATTGCTGCAAGTGAAGAACTTCATCCATTGAAAACAGGCTGGAAGCTCTTGAAGGTTCAGGAGAGACATTCCTGTTTGGAAGCTAGGAGATGGCTTCAAGAGATAATCCCCTTGATTTGCTGTGCAGATATCCAGTGTCATCTAATGCGGAAGAGAACTTGCAGCTGTAAGAGGTGACCTCCATCCACAGGTATGTGAGACTATACCATGAAAGGTCCAGGTTAGCCCTGCTCTGGTAGAAATCACTGCAGCAAATGGGGAGACTGCTCAGATTTATGCCAGGTAAAGATCTCCTCCTGTCTGTTGGTTTAAAGAGATTAAATATTCCTGCTGGGATGTACTCATAGAATCCCAGCCTGGTTTGGGTTGGAAGGGAGCTTAAAGCTCCTCCAGCTCCAAGCCCAACCCCTTCCACTGGAGCAGCTGCTCCAAGCCCCTGTGTCCAACCTGGCCTTGAACACTGCCAGGGATGGGGCAGCCACAGCTTCTCTGGGCACCCTGTGCCAGCGCCTCAGCACCCTCCCAGGGAACAGCTTCTGCCTCAGAGCTCAGCTCAGTCTCCCCTCTCTTGGGCAGGTTCAAGCCATTCCCCTTGGCCTGTCCCTACAGGCCCTTGTCCCAAGACCCTCTCCAGCTTTCCTGCAGCCCATTTAGGCACTGGTGCTTATCATGGTGTTTATGGTCTGTTTAAGGAGCCTTGGAGAAGAAGAGAGGAGAAAACTCTCAAGGAGAGATTAACCTAACCATGGACCTTGAAATAGTGATATTCACATTAAAATGTAAAGAATATTTCTACGAAGAAATATTCTGTTGATGGAAAATGGATCTTCACTGAGTCTTCTGGTCCTGACACTCATCTGGTGGGGTAAGATTTTTGTTCTTATCTTTAATCCTGTAAAGATTTAGTTGCTTTATTCTAAACCTTCATGTTATCAGGGGCAGAAACCTGTAATTCACACTTCCATGAGGGTGAGCAGCTTAACTTAGTGCCTAACTTAGACAACCAGAGTTGAGTTTGGTTCAGCACAGCTCAATGGTCTCATTATGGTGTTGACTCCTCTTAATTGTATATTCTCTCAACTGTACTAAGGGAATAACATCTTCAGACCCAAGTTTTGCTCATAGTCTCCTGGCTTCACTTCCCCAGCACTTCCAAGACTCCAATATTAAACTCTTCATGTACCGAATGAATTGTAGGGTCATGCAGCATCCTTTCCCTTCTCTTTCCTTGATTCCCAGCAAATTAAAGGCTCTTTTTCCTTCATCTCAGTGACCTTTCCAAAACCACCAAGGGAAATCTACAGTACTTTGAGGCTTATATGAGTTACAGCCAGAAACAGCTGCCAAAATCAGAGCTGTCTTCAGAGAAACTGAATCACAGGAGATGAGGGGCAGAGCTGATGGCTTGGTTTGTGTCACATCACTTGGTTTGTGTCACATCAATCCCTCTCTGCTGCTGTAGCCACTGGTCTCATCAAACTTGTAGGTACTAAATGGGATTCAGTGATACAAATGAAAGGTGTCTGGGGGAGCTGGGATGCTTTCACTTCAGAAGGGGCCTCCTCTTTCCTTGGGCTGCATAGGAGAGCAAGCTTTGAGCAGCTGGCCACAGAACAGTCCATTCCACTGTAGCTCCCTGGAAATGAATAGTGTGGATGCCCTCAATGCACAGGGTGTTATCAAGTTATCCCATTCCAGGTCAAATAAAGGCATGGTTTCCACTGTCCTGTATTTTCCAGACCTTTTCCTTCCTTGGCAGATACAAAAGCCCTGAATGGCAGAGCAGAATCACACCTCAGCAGCAGAGTTCATCCTCAAGGGTCTCAGTGACCAAGCGGAGATGAAGGCAGCCCTTTTTGTGCTGTTGCTGCTCATCTACACCGTCACCCTTGTGGGCAACGCAGGGATAATTGTAGCCATCCAAGGTCACCCACAGCTCCACACATCCATGTACTTCTTCCTGGGCAGCCTCTCCATTATTGACATCTGCTTCTCCTCTGTGGTAGCCCCCAGGACTTTGGTGAACTTCCTATTGGAGAAGAAGACCATTTCCTTTGCTGGCTGCATGGGTCAAGCTTTCTTCTACATCGTGTTTGTGACAACTGAGTGTTTCCTGCTGGCTGTCATGGCCTATGACCGGTACGTGGCCATCTGCAACCCCCTGCTCTACTCCTCTGTCATGACTCGGAGGTTATGTGTGGGGCTGGTGGTAGGGTGCTACATTGGGGGTGTCCTGAACTCCATCATCCAGATGACCTTCATCATCAGGCTGCCCTTCTGCAGCTCCAATGTCATCAACCACTTCTTCTGTGATGTTCCTCCTCTCCTGGCTCTGTCCTGTGCCAGCACGTACATCAATGAGATGATCCTCTTCTCCTTGGCTGGTGTCATTGAGCTCAGCACCATCTCTGCCATTCTGGTCTTCTACATCTTCATCTTCTTTGCCATCCTGAGGATCCGTTCTGCTGAAGGCAGGCAAAAAGCTTTCTCCACCTGCATGTCCCACCTGACTGTGGTCACCATGTTGTATGGAACAACCATCTTCATGTATTTACGCCCTAGCTCTAGTTACTCCCTCAACACTGACAAAGTGGTCTCTGTCTTCTATACGGTGGTGATCCCCATGCTCAACCCCCTCATCTACAGCTTGAGGAACAAAGAGATGAAGGATGCTCTGAGGAGAACAGCAGAAAGAATCACAGTCAGGCTTTGAAAACCCTGATCCAGGGATGTGGGTAACATGAGGGTTTGTCCCAGAGGCTGTGGAGCCTTCACCCATGGACATGTTCAGAAGTTGCCTGAATGAGGCCAGGAGCAACCTGATGAAGTCAGCAGGACATAGTTATTGTTCAGAAAGGACATCTAGGAGGTCACTGCTCCTATGACTGGCAAATTATACACATAAACACATATGTATGTGTGTATATATATAAAAACACAATATTAAATGCTTCCTAAAGTATATATTTATATGTAACACAATATATTCTTGTGTTAAATGCAAACACCAACACACATGATACTGATTTTCCTTGCCTCAGTTTAGTTGGGGTCTCAGTGATTTATGGGGTGGGTAGGGCCCAGCTAGTATGGGCTTTTCCCAGGAAGGATGGAAACCCAAGATCTAAATGGACAATCTGATGTATTAATGCAGTTCTGGAGCAATGGGATATCGTGCATGAGCCAAGTGAGTGAAATACGAATTCTTCACCAGGTCTGTGTTGGGAACCAGGCTGCTGAGTTAAATCACAGTCAAATTGGGCTTTGCCACCTCTTTCCCTTTCATTTTTCCTCCTCAAGTTGTGCCTTTCTCAAAGCCTTTAATGAGGCTCTAATGAGTTTTCTAGTTTATCCCCACTGTGGTTTGTTAAAAACAAAGGCAAGGATGTTATCAGTAGGGTTTGCCGCAGGAGAGTTGCACTTTGGTTTGAGGCAATGGGGATTAGAGAAACCCAAAGCAAACATGGAAACAAACACCCTGCAACAACAGGAAAACTGAAGGTAATGGAAAAACCCAACCAAAAGTCTTTATTCCCTATGCAAGAAGTAATTCCTGGCACAAATTGCAGCTCCCCCATATCCTGGTTGCTATAAAACAGCAATGCCACCAGGGGGAACAGTCACCACAGGGTTTCCCCACACACCCAAAACTTCCCTATTCCTTTAGCAGCTCATCACTCAAAGGTGAGAGATGTCCCTGATCCAACTGTGTTAACAAGCTCCTTCGGGAGGGGATTTGGAGCTGATGGGCTGATAGGAAGGAGAAGGGTTGGCTGAGTCCTGGATGGAGACTTTCCACCTGTGGTCACTTGAGCTGTGGCATCACCAGTGGGAAAAACACTCTTTAATACAGGGGAAAATAACCCAAACAGGGATGTGACCCTGGCCAGCACTAAGAAATAAGTCTTTATTCTTTATTTGTACTTTATTCTTTATCCTTTATTCCTTATTTAGACTTTATCCTTTATTCTTTATTTATTCTTTATTCTTATTCTTTACTCTTATTCTTTATTCTCACTCTTAAAGTTACCAGCCTGAAGCTGACTCTTACTGTTACCAGCAGGACATGACAGTGTCCACATATGCCTGCTCTTTAGATGCCCATTTCCCCTTCAAAAGCTGCATTTCATCCACTTCTGAACAAAATCCATTACTTTTCCTATGTGATTTTTGTTCCTTCTTGATACAATTGCTCTCTGTGGTCACCTCTGAGAGGTGCAAAATGGTCATAGGAGTCCCTTTAGGTATCAAAAGGCAGAAGATTTGGAGTAAGTGGCTAGAAAATCATGGATCAGGATTTCTTATACATCACCACCATCTATTGGACATTGTTGGGAATATCCACTCCTTTTTATTTAAGACAAAACCTTCTTTTTCTTACATGCTGGGAAGCTTTGGATAGCCAAGTGGCTTGTTCTTGCCCAGGAAACTGAGCAATAATAGCTAAATAAACTAAGGCCATCATGTTGCCTCTACAATTGGCTGATCCTATGTAGATAGTTTATTTTCTGACCCTGTTAAAGCAATGTCAGATGGTTTAACAGCTTCAAAGTCCCCTCACATTTAGAAAGGATGCTTTAAACCCCACTTCTCCTAATGCAGTTCTTGGCTGAGGCTTCAGGTTGTATGAAATGTAGGTTATTGTAGAATCATAGAGTGGTTTGGGTTGGAAAGGACCTAGGTTCCCAACCCCCTGCCATGGTCAGGGACACCACACACCAGACCATGTCCCCCAAGCCCCTGTGTCCAACCTGGCCTTGAGCACTGCCAGGGATGGGGCAGCCACAGCTTCTCTGGGCACCCTGTGCCAGCGCCTCAGCACCCTCCCAGGGAACAGCTTCTGCTTTACATCAAACCTGAACTGCTCCTGTTTCAGTCTGAACCCATCACTCCTTGTCCTATCACTACAGTCCCTAATGAAGAGTCCCTCTCCAGCATCCTTGTAACCCCCTTCAGACACTGGAAGCTGCTCTGAGGTCTCCACACAGCTTCTCCAGGCTGAACAGCCCCAATGTTCCCAGCCTGGCTCCATACAGGAGCTGCTCCAGCCCCTGAGCATCCTTGTGGCCTCCTCTGGACTTGATCCATGTCATTCTGATGTTGAGGACATCAAATTCACTCTGCGTTATCAATGATTTTTGTCTTAAACAGTCTGGGCTATCCAGACACAGTTTGAAGTGTTAATTCCTGGTATTTAAATGACTCCCTTCTCCATCAGTTGTTTCCTATAGATCCCCAGATCCCTCTCAGCAAGTGTCCCCATTGCACATCTTTAGTCCTGACAAAACCATCCCAGATTTTACAATGAAAGCAAATGAAAACACATCAGATCTCAAAACAGGAAAGGTCTCAACTTTTATCCCATGTAGGTGAAGGATTTAACTCCTTGTTGTTGATGTATGTAAATCACACCCATCACCACCTAAACAATCCCAGGTGAGCAGCTGGGATTATTTAGGTGCTTTCTGATGCTGAATTAAACAGGTGAGGATGCCTATACAGTAACCAAGTTCCTGGGTTACTGGTGGATCCATCCTGGTAACCTGTATGGGGTAGGAACCCCACCTTTTGTTAGGGAACATCAAGTGCTAGGCAGGAATAACCAGGGACATTCCCTACTAGGGCTTTCTGGGAGCAAAGAGGTGACTTTTGTCCTATCCTGGAAGGCCCTGCAGCCTCCTCTCATCTTTGGGAGCACAGCAAAGGAAGCATTTCTGATTGAAAAGTAAAGGCAACTGCATCAAAATGAAAAGGAAGTTGTGGTTTTATGTTTTCATTCTAAATAGCAGCATAAACTGAGATAAAGGAGAGCTGGATTTGTCCTCCGCTGAGGGTTGAATGCTTCTAAGAGTGCTTCCCAAGAGGTAATCTTGTTTTGAATAGGGATACAACACACTACATACTAATATGTACTAAACCACCTGTGGGGATATTTGAAGGCTGTATAAAACTCTTAAAGGCAACAATTTGGGGCTGGTATTGTTCAAATAACACCTTCTGGTGCCATTAATCTTAAACCCTGTTGGGTGTATCCTGACCTGGCTCTTGGGAGCCCTTTGGGCTGAGCCTTGCCTGGTCTGACAGCTCCCTGGTGGTTAATGTGTAATTCCCTGGCTTGTTTTATCCCTGGCTCTGTGAATACCACATGGACAAGGCTCTGGAAGGATGGGTAGATGCTGCATGGGAGAAGACAGAGCAGCATTACCCTTCTGGCTGGAGTCTGGAGAAGCTGTGAGTATTAAAACTCATTTCAACTGGATCTGAGAGCAAAGAGGGAGAAATCCCTGATATGAAACCCCTGCTTTGTCCTGTGGCATCCACAGGATCCCCAGGATCTGTAGCAAACCTTATTTGTACCCACAGGATCCCCCTTATTTGTAACAAACCCTCTGCTTTATTTCAGGCCAGCAGAAACCATCACCTTGAGGAACCAGAGGGATGCTGGTGGTGTGAGCATGGGGCTCTTTTGCTTCACATTTTAAACAACCCTTTTCTTCATTCATTAGATAGTTTGTGCTGTAAGACTCTCAAAAGAGCAGCTATCCAAACTGTGTTATAGCTCTATAGAGCTGGCCCCTTCCCCTTGTTCCTATACTGAGACCTTGAGGATAGCATCCACTATGATGGCTTTGGACTGGCAGAGGGGAGACTGAGCTGAGCTCTTAAGCAGAAGCTGTTCCCTGGGAGGGTGCTGAGGCGCTGGCACTGGGTGCCCAGAGAAGCTGTGGCTGCCCCATCCCTGGCAGTGCTCAAGGCCAGGTTGGACACAGGGGCTTGGAGCAGCTGCTCCAGTGGAAGGGGTTGGAATTAGATGAGCTTTAAGGTCCGTTCCAACACAAACCAGGCTGAGATTCTATGGTTCTATGAGAACAAGCTAACTGCTACCTAACCAGCAGGTTCTGCTGCAAGGTTTTGCTTGGCTGCAGGGTCTCAACAGCAGCTGGACGTTCTCCTATCCATAATGTCAAGAGTTACATCTTGGATAACACCAGGAACAAGTCTGCTTGGTGAGTCCTTTGTTGAAACCTTGGCCAAAAAGCAAGATCTTACCAAATCGGAGTAGGAAAGCCACAAATGGAGGTCCTTTCTCCAGGAATACAGGGGTAAATATTCAGTTAACTCTTCAGCAGAGTGTGGACCCACAACCTGCATGGATAATATCTAAACGAATGCAGCAAGGTATGTGTTTTTAGTTTAATTTATCTCCATTCCAGTGAGTGTGTTCAAGCTGCAGGGAGATGTGATTGCTGGGGGGAAGCTGTTGTGTATAGCACAAGCTGCAGCCTTATAAACATCCAGGTTTCTTATCTGCACTTTGGATCTCTTCATACCAAGCAGTTGGTTTGTCAAGCAAGAAAAAGTGAGGGTGAACCTTTGTTAATGGTGAGCTTCAAGTCAGTTCTCCAATGGCAGGAGATGTGTGTGTCTGGGCAGGTGGATGCTGCTTCAGGGGGAGGATTGAGCCCCAGACCCAACCAGTTCGATTTTCATTACTTGGGTCACATCTTCCAGCTCTGTGGTGATGTCTCAGGAGCTGCTTTGCCTCTGGCATCTCTATGTGAGCAGTGAAAAGCAGCTCTAAATCCCCATTAATACCACCAGGAGACCACATGCATTGCTCATAGGACATCTGAAATGAGGAGTCTGGCTCTGGAGTGAACCTCAGCCCTTCAGCAAAGGGTCATCAAATAGTGATGCCTCTTAAGTGTGGCTCTGCTTGTCAGATAGCAGGCAGTGCACACTCCTGCTTTGCTCTCTGGTGTAACTCTGTCAAGTGATGATTAATGTTAGGCAGGAAAAATCAATGAGGGTTTATTTTACCTGTCGTAAGCTGTGATTTTAGGAGCTGCTGATTTCTCCCAGGGAGAATTTGCCTTTGATCAAGCCTGAATGTATCTTTTATCTCCAAGTTGGGCATCGTGTCTAAAGCAAAGTGAGGTGAGAAATCCTGGCTCTGCACCATCCTACCCTAAGGAAAGCCACATTTGCCCTCAAAGAGCTGCTCCTGGGACACAGAGAACAGCTATTTATTTCTCATGTACTCACACTGGACTGGAAACACCCAAAAGAGGAGAAATAATTCCCTTTTCCCAGCAATTACTCTGGAATTCAAGGACTTCCATGTGTCAATGGCTTGAGAGGAACTATGAGGAACCCTGCAGTTTATTCATTCTGGTGTTGCCCTCCCTCCTTGCCTTAAAATATCTGCTTGCTTCCAAGTGTGTTGGTGGTTGTGGTGTTTAGCCAAGACTGGCCTTGGGAACTTGGTATTTTCCTCTCTCAAAGAGAATTTAACTTATATTGACATATGTATATATATGTGTGTGTATATATGTATATGTATGTGTGTGTATATGTATATGTATTTGTGTGTGTATATGTATATGTATGTGTGTGTGTATATGTATGTGTGTATATGTATACATACACACTTTATATTGACTTAAAGTGGTGTAACTGATAGACAAAACCTGACATTCTTAACATTATTGAGGGATTTGGGCCTATTCATCACTTCAATTTAAAGCCATAAAGCAGGCAAACTGCTTACAGGTTCACTATGGTTGAAGATAACTATACATCCCCCTCTGAGTTTGTTCTCCTGGGCTTCACAAACAGGGAAGACCTGCAGGTGATGTGCTTTGTCTTATTCCTTGCCATCTATGTGGTTACCTTCATAGGAAACCTGGGAGTGATTGCATTAATCAGAATGGATTCATGCCTACACACCCCCATGTACTTCTTCCTCAGCCACTTGTCTCTCCTGGATGTCTGCTACTCCTCTACCATCATCCCTCAAGCCTTGCTGAATGTTCTAGTGGAGAAGAAGGTGATTTCCTTCACTAGGTGTGCCACTCAGCTCTTCTCCTTTGCAACCTGTGCCACCACTGAGTGCTATGTGCTGGCTGCTATGGCTTACGATTGTTACATGGCCATTTGTAACCCCCTTCTCTACTCCACAGTCATGTCCCAAAGGCTTTGCATTGGGATGTTGGCTGGTGCTTACTTAGCTGGTGTGATCAGCTCTACCATACACACGGTTTCCATATTTCATCTCCCATTCTGTCGGTCCAAGATGATCAATCACTTCTTCTGTGATGGACCACCCCTGCTAGCCCTCTCCTGCTCTGACACCCATGCCATCGAGGTGATGGTTTCTGCTGTGGTGGGGTTCAATGTACTGAGCACCACAGTCTTCATCCTCATCTCCTACTTGTCAGTCCTTTCCACTGTCATGCGGATGCCGTCTGTGGCTGGTCAACGCAAAGCTTTCTCCACCTGTGCCTCTCACTTCATCTCCATTGCTTTGTATTATGGCAGCTCCCTCTTCATGTACCTGCGCCCCAGCTCCAAACAGTCCTCGAAGCATGACAAGGTGGTCTCCATGCTGTACTCTGTGGCTGTCCCCATGCTGAACCCGCTCATCTATAGCTTAAGAAACGCGGATATGAAAAAGGCCATGAGGAAAGCAAAAAGTAGAGTCCTCTCCTCTTTGTCCATTCATGGTTCCTAGTCAGCTGAAGGGAAAGGGCTACCCTGCCCTGGTGAGGAGAAGCAGCAGGCTGGATATTGCACCTTCAAGGATGATTGAATATTGTACCTTCAAGGATGGGTGGATATAGAACCTTCAAAAAGTAGGGACTAAACATACTAGGAAGCATGACACCTGGAAAACACACTTCTCCTTAAACCAAGGCTACATGTGTGCTGGGATGGACAGGATTCTCTGGCTGCAGCCTGAGACCTGACAGTGACTGTGTATTGGAAAGAAGGTTGTTGTCCAGCGTCATTGTTACTTAAATATTACTTGAAATTCATATATTTTATAATTTCAATGTTGTTGAACATAACAATATACTTTATTTAAGGCTTCAGAGAGAGAAAGGGAGAAGGCACATGGTGGCTTTGCCCTACTGGCATTAAAACAGTTGGTATTTGACCTTGTGTTTTATACTAACAAATGATTTCTGGTGTTATTTCTGGTTTAAGGAAATATTAACTGATGTTTCCAGGTATGTCAACTCCAGAACACAAGGTTTGGTCATGTGAAATGACAGAGGGGAGACTGAGCTGAGCTCTGAGGCAGAAGCTGTTCCCTGGGAGGGTGCTGAGGCGCTGGCACAGGGTGCCCAGAGAAGCTGTGGCTGCCCCATCCCTGGCAGTGCTCAAGGCCAGGTTGGACACAGGGGCTTGGAGCAGCTGCTCCAGTGGAAGGGGTTGGGGTTGGAGCTGGATGGGGTTTAAGCTCCTTCCAACCCAAATTGGGCTGGGATGCTGTGAACTAAAGCTGGGACAGTCTGTTGCTCAACAAAGCCCTGCTGGGAAATGGGGACAAGTCCAATCTGAGCCTCTGCTCTGCTGGGAATTTAAGTAGGGCTGGAAAGAGCCTGAGTGCTGCTGGGAGGGAGGATTTGGGGTCTTCCTCCCCCTTCAACAGCCAAGCTGCTGCTGGCCTGGGTCCCCTCACAAAGCTCATGGAGCAAGTGCAGTACCCAGCTCTCTGCTTCTGGGACTTCAAGCTGCATTATTCACCCTGCACAAGCACACCCAGGTATTCTTTGTGGCTCTTGTTGCCTTCATGTTCTTCTTTTCAATCATCTTTGAATTACACAGTTTTCTTCTTTCCAAACTTGAATTGAGGGTCATTTCTCCCTCTGTTCTACTGATTTTCCCACTTCACAAACCTTGGGTTGAGCCCAGTGACCAATGGGGAAGAAAGACATTCAAAAGCACACAGAAATCCTTCCCTAACCTCCTCCTGTGCATCCCCTGGACTGTCAGTCTGGTGCCTTCAAGCAGAAAACCAGGTTTACATTGAAAACATCTAAAGCCACCTGTATACTTCTCCTTCTTCCTTCCCCACACTTTCATAGCTCTGTTTTCTATCTGCCCCATCCTTTGTCTTTTCTAAATGTCTGAGACAAGGTTATCAGTTAATATTTCTGCTGAGGGTTTTGTAATGACTCTTCATCAAGGAGAAGCTTTCAGGACACGTCAGCACTCAGGGTTCTTCAGATGAAGACTGGGAAATCTGAGCTCATCCTGTTATATCCTCAAAGCAGCCATGTAGAACAATGCTTGTGACCAAACTCTTGTACAATCACTAGGAAAGTGTATGGAAATAAATGCATCTGATGGAAAGGACTCCCCATGACCAGTGCAAACCATCCACACAGAGGATGCTTTGCTGTGTTTGTTTTCAGCTCCCTTCAGTGCAATATTAGATGATGTTTGTGGATGTTTGGGGCTTCCTGAGGGAACCACTGAAAGAAAGAGGTATGTGATAGGTGGGGAAATGCAAAGCAAAGTGTCCTGGGCCTGTCTTCCTGGGCAGGTCTCTGCAGCAGAACTGCTCTTGGAGGTGCTGATGCAGCCAGAAGGAGTTGGGAGGGAGAGGAATGGAGAGGTTATTGTTGTGATTGTCATGGTTTGAGCATGTTTTGGGGGTGTTTTTTGTTCAAGCTTTTTTCCAGCCAGGTGGAGGAGGGGAGGCCGGGAGGAAGGAGAGACAGGACACCTGACCCAGGCTAGCCAATGAGGTATTCCATACCATAGCACGTGATGCCCAGGATGCATACTGGGAAAGAGAAGGCTGGAGGGGTGGAGCTCTGGAGAAAAATGGAGGAGGGAGCACATGGTGCTCGGCCAGGCAGGGTGGAGTGAGTTATGGGTCGGTGGCTGGTGGGGTGTTGTAGTTTCTTTTCACTTGCTGTTTGCTGTATCATTATTATTTGTAGTAGTAAATGGCAGTAGGGGTTTTGTGTTATGCCTTAGCAATTAAACCGTTCTTATCTCAATCCGTGGGGGCTACATTCTTTGGATTCTCCTTCCTAACTCTCTGGGAGTTGGGGGACTTGGTTTAAACCACGACATTTTTGGCGCCCAACGTGGGGCCCGAGGGATTGAGATAAGAACAGATCTGAGCGGATTTATGGTCTCTTGTCGCAATGGTGATTTATTGGCTCTTAGAGGTTTTTCTCTGGATCTCACAGTTTCAGGATTTTGCCGGGTACTTTGTGCATGGATTGGATGTGTTTGTGTTTATCAGTCATGGGGCTTGGGCTAAAGCTTTTGTTTCACTGTACTTTGTGTCGGAGGCTTGTAATATGGTGGGGCTCCGGCAGCAGGGGGGGATGGACATGGCCGTGGACTTGGACTTGTACCAGGCTGTCCTGCTGCTCTTCACCATCCTTGCCCTTGTCCTCGCCTCCGTCTGCGTGAGGCTGCGTGAAGCCAGGAAGGAGCAGCCCCAGGAGCCGGCAGCACCAGCTGAGGCTGCCAGAGAGAGCGGCCCCGGGAACCAAACGGCTGTAGCAGAGCATCCGGGGGAGGCGGCAGAGGAGCAGAGAGGGGCAGTAGCCAAGCAGGGGGAGCAGGCGCCAGAAGAGCCAAGTCCCGCAGCCGTTCTGAACACTGTGATGGCCGAGAGTGTCCCCCGGAAGTCACACGCTGAGCCCCAGCAGGATGCAGGAGACCACACAGCACTTCCCAGCAAGGCAGAGGAGGAAGATCCGGACTCGGGAGAAGAGAAGCTGGTGGTGGGAGAGCTGGCAAGCAGGGCAGCTACATCAGCCCCAGTGACAAGTGCAGCAGCAGCAGCTGAGAGTTCTGATGGTTATGAATGGCTTTTGGGTGCCCTTGGGACCTGCCTGCTGATTGTGATAGGGATCAGCATGGTGGCACACACACAGAGTGTGTTCTACACACAACCATTTTGTCTGATGCCAAAGTTAAGCAGAGTCAGGTTTGGGTCTTGTCTAGGGTTAGACAAGGATATAGGGGCAGCAGGAGACTGTCCCCAAGGCTGGAGAGTCATGAGTGGAAGGGCATGTGGGACAGTATGGTCGATTATCTGATCCACTGGGCCCCTCCAGTGCTTTGGAAGCATTGGAGGTGGAAGGCAGCTGTATGGAGTCCCCACCAGCAAGCTGTAGAACTGCTGAAGGGGATGGTGAATGATTTTGAGTCTGGTGGGCCCAGATATTTCAGGCCATCAGTCCAGACATGCAATATAGATATTGTTTCATGATCGAGGGGTGGACTTAAGTGTGATGGTGTATTGGAAACGTGGGATCTGGGCATGACGTGAATGGTATGGAATAAGGGGTGGATAATGTCATGGGCTGAGCAGTAGCAGTCATTTTTTCTCCATCTTGTAGCTGGTGTACTGCTGTGTTTTGACTTCTGTGCTGGGAACAGTTGCTGATATCAGCATGTTTTGGGGGTGTTTTTGTTCAAGGCCTTTTCTGAGCACATGCTCTGCTGGGGAGGAGGGGAGGCTGGGAGGAAGGAGAGACAGGACACCTGACCCAGGCTAGCCAATGAGGTATTCCATACCATAGCACGTGATGCCCAGGATGCAACTGGGGGAGAGAGCTGGAAGGGTGGAGCTCTGAAGAGAAATGGAGGATGTATTGGTTGGTGCTCAGCTGGGCAGGGTGGAGTGAGTTATGGGTCGGTGGCTGGTGAGGTGTTGTATTCTCTTCACTTGTTATTGGAATTATCATGATTATTTGTAGTAGTAATGGCAGTAGTGATTTGTGTTGTGCCTTAGCAATTAAACCGTTCTTAACTCATGGGGGCTACATTCTTTGGATTCTCCTTCCTAACTCTCCGGGAGTTGGGGGAGCAAAGGGGGGAATGAGTGAGAGTACTGTGAGGATTTGGTTTAAACCACGACATATTCAAGGGTCCAGCTTAGACCTTGATTCCCACCAGGTTTTGCTCTTTGAAAGGCACAAACAAATGCAGTGAATCTTTTGAAACCTTTTGTCTTACTCTTACTTTTCTCAGCCAGCAAATGTCAAACTGCACTTCCTGTTCCCTCCCAGCCCAGCAGCTTTAATAAAGAGCTCACAGGTCAGAGTGAGGAATTTTATTGGAGCTGAGGGACAAGGTCAAGAATCTTGCAAGAGAGACATGTTTATGAATGACAAGAGTTGTAACTCAATGAAGCTCATTGGTGCTTCCTGTGTGGAAATGATGACTGGGATAACTGGGGGTGATTTCTTCCCCCAGGCAGGGGACTGTGAACACAAATGAAGTTTGAAGCTCAGTCTCCTCTTGTTTTCTTCCAAGAATGGTGTCATATTGAGGGTCTGTTTCTCATTCAATACTGTCATTGACTTTTGTGCAGGACCTGCAGAAGAACTTCCATAAAGTCATGAGTATCACTGGAAAATCTCAATATTTCAGTGCCCCATAGGCTTTCACACTGGACATGAACTGTTCATGTCCTGGATGACAGAACTCGTCTCTGTTGCCTATGGTTGAACAATCTCCTCCTGCACTTGATCAGAGCCCCCTTCACCTCCTTGTTCCTCAGGCTGTAGATGAATGGGTTGAGCATGGGGGTGACCATTGTGTAGATGATGGAGACCACCTTATCCAGGCTCCTGTGGCTAGAAGAGGGTTGTAGGTACATGAAGAATCCTGACCCAAAGAACAAGGAAACAGCCATCAAATGGGAAGCACAGGTGTGGAAAGCTTTGGCCCTGCTCTGTGCTGAGCACATCCTCAGCACTGTGTGAATGATAGAGATGTAGGAGAGCAAAATGACAACAACTGCACTCACCACATTGATGGTGAATAAGGCAAAGATGACCATCTCACTGCTGTGGGTGTCAGAACACATGAGCTTTAGCACAGGGACAACATCACAGAAGAAGTGGTCAATGTGTTTGGGACCACAGAAGGAACCTCCAAACATACTCCATGTGCAGATGATGGCACTGAGGAAGGCGAATAGGTAGGATGATGCTACCAGCTGCCAGCAGACACGGCTGGAGATGATGGTCACATAGAGCAGGGGCTGGCAGATGGCAACGTGCCGGTCGTAGGCCATCATGGCCAGCAGGTGACACTCAACAGTAGCAAAGAAAGCAAAGGTGAAGAACTGCATCATGCAGGCAGTGAAAGAAATGGTTTTGTCCTCTGATAAGAGGTCTGCCAGCATCCTGGGGGAGATGACTGTGGAATAGCAGATGTCAGTGAAGGCAAAATGGGTGAGGAAGAAGTACATGGGGGTGTGGAGGCTGGGAGACACCTGAACCAATGTGATAATGCCAACGTTCCCCACCAGAGTGACAATGTAAATCAATAGAAACAAGACAAAAAGAGGGGTCTGCACATGGGGGCTCTCTGTGATTCCTAACAGGATGAATTTAGTCTGCGTGTTATTTCCTCCCATGTCCAGGTGTTACCTACCAATGCAAAAGGAAGGGAAACATGAAAATCATTGCAAATAGAAATTCACTTTTGGACCATATTTAACAACAATTGATCACCAGTTTAACTGATATGTTTTGGTGGAATTAATATTTTTGATTTGTATTTTTTAAACCCAAATTATATGTTTTTTTTTATAGGAGATATTTAGAATAGAACAGAGAGGGCCTGAAGGAAAAGAAAAGGCATCTTTATGCTTCTCTGCTTAGAAACATAAACTATGAATTTATTCAGGCTTCTGATTTTTCAGGTTTGATTGAAGAATCAGATTTTTACTCACTTTCAGATTGGATTCAATTTGCATCAGAAGACAGCTTGGAGGAACCTCATAGGAGTGCAAGTAAACCTGGAGCAAGAGAAAGTCACATTCCCAATGAAATCCCAGCTTACACACTAATGACGTCCACACATTTTGGTTTTGCTTTTAATACTAATGCCCGTCTTAAATTTTCATTTAGCAAAGTGTTATTTATAATTCAAAAAGGATAAAATTCACATTGCTGAAGTTATGATTTATATCTTTCTGAGTTCCAGCACACTGAAGCTCCCTAAACCCATAGGCATTCAGTTGCTTATTTAAAAACAGAGCTGGTGTTTAAATGTGCTGATATCAAAGGCTGATTTGTTACTGACCATATTCTGCTGACAATCTGGAATGCTGCAGTTCTTTATAACAAAACAAGATTCATTCTCATTTAACTCTTGAGTAATTCAGTGCATCTTGCTTTAACTTTATATGTAAAAGAAAACCAGAGTGTAAAAGCCAATGTCCCCTCTTATTATAAAGAAAACCGACACAAGTAAGGCTGTTTTCTGACCCAGCTTCCCTAAAGAGGACCCGAGGACATGCAGAAGCAAGCCCACTGCATCAGTGCAGGAGAAGCTCTGCCTTGTGTTGGTGTTACCTCCTGTGCCTTCCTTCTGCCACAGAGTGATGGGAGCCAAGGGTTTATCCCCAGTGCAGCAGAGAACATCCAGGTGCCAGCATCAGCTCTGTTCAGCTCCTGATGTGAAGAGAGGTGAGCTCCTGCCAGACTGCAAGAGCCCAGCTTGTGGTGCTGGGGCTGTAAATACAGTTGCATGTGCTCTCCTGGGAGGAAGCCTCCAGGGCTGCTCATGCTTTAGCAGAGGAAAACAAAGAGAAGGAAAAGCAAAGGGTGTGAAATCACCTCTGAAAGGCATTGTGGTGCTTGGGCATCTGAGAGACATGGCATGGATGAGCCATGCCTGAGCACAGCTGCACAGCAGCACTGATGAGGGCTCATAGGATGCTTCTGACATACTTGTGGACCATGCAAAGGTTTCAGTTTGACCTTGGCAACAGAATGAGTGTGGGTTCAGAAACATTTCAGATCTCACAGAGAGTCCCTAAATGGGACATGAAGCACAAGTGACTCCATCTCTGGAGCTGCTGCTGTTGCTCTATGCACACTTGAGAGCCCAGTTTTCCACCTTTAGTGTGGTTATAGAATCCCACATGTAGTGCCTGGATGTCCAACAACACTGTATTCCTGGCTTCCACTGTACTCAAGGGTGAGAAATGGGCATTTCCAGGCAATGATGAATTGTCACAGGGTGAACCAACAGGCCTGTGTTCTCCTGAGCAGCCTCAGCTGGTGCTCCATCCCCACCCTCTGCCTATTTGCTCTCCATCTCTATTTCAGCCCAGGATGTTGAGGTTTATTAGAGGAGTTCTGGTTTCTAGTTTAGCAGTGGGAGTGCACATCTATTTAATCCTTTAATGGTGATCCAGGCTTTCTCATTTACTTGATTTACGGTTGCTGGATCTGACCAGGGGATTGACTTGACTTTATCTTGGACCTGGCTTATTGGTGCCAACTTGCCTGATGCTCTGGAGTCCTGGCTGCACATTGCTCAGGTCTCTGTACCTGCCCTACTTGTCTTGCTCAGGTACTGTGGGATGGGCCCTGCACACCAGGGTGTTCTCCTTTGGTTCTCTGTATAGAGATTCAAGACACAAACCCCTGTGCACTCTCCAGGCTCCTGCAGAGCAGAACCCATCACCCTCTGCACCCAACAGCCCAGGCAGTGCTCACTGCTCTGCCAGTCCTTCTGCATCCAGACCATGTCCCTACATGAGCAAATGAGGAGATAGTATTTTCAGTGAGGTGAGTAGAGTAAGAAATTGAACCTTATATTCAGTTGTTATTATCTTTTCCTTAGTGCCTTCTCCTTTACCAAGTACTACATTAGACTTTCATTCTTCAGTAGATTGGCAACACTTTGTGTTGGAAGTGGCTTTGGCACAATGTTTGTCTGCTGGTTTTGTGGCAGAGGACACCAGAGCTTCACTGACACCAAGGACTTTGGTTTCCTCAGCCTCTTCCTTAGGCTTCCAGACTTGGTTTGGAACCATTTCTAAGTCTTGCTTTCTCCCTGTAACCGGTTTGTGCAAGAAGGCCACAGATAATCTGATTTATATACTTGTTTATTGCCTGCTGGTTTTTTTCCCTTACATCTGTATCTTTTCAGATGTACACTTGACATGGCTCTGGAAGGGATTGGAACCCAAATGATGCCAAGATTGTGTCAGTGTGCACTGCTGGGGGGTCAGGCTGATCTGTGTGACATGCACTTTCCTGTCATGTTTGGCTGTAGATGGAGGTTCCCCATAACCCCCATGAAGGCTTTAAGCTGACAGAGGAGAGACTGAGCTGAGCTCTGAGGCAGAAGCTGTTCCCTGGGAGGGTGCTGAGGCGCTGGCACAGGGTGCCCAGAGAAGCTGTGGCTGCCCCATCCCTGGCAGTGCTCAAGGCCAGGTTGGACACAGGGGCTTGGAGCAGCTGCTCCAGTGGAAGGTGTCCCTGCCCATGGCAGGGGTTGGGACTGGATGATCTTAAGGTACTTTCCAACCCAAACCACTCAGTGATTCTCTGACACATTTTGCTCCAGCTGAGCCACTGGTTTGGGCCTAAGTAATGAGTGTTTAATTCAGACACAGCACAGTGTGAAGGTGACGTGCAACAAGCCCAGCTGCTGCTGACATCCCATTTTATAGCAGATATACATTGTGTGTGGGGAGAGGTGGGCAGGACAGGAGGTCTGTGTGCACAGTGACATCTCCTGTCCATCATGGTGCACTTCAGGATCAGAAGAGCTGATGTTCCTGCATGTAATGGGTAAAGTGACAAAGGAAAACACAATCAAGACAAGGTCAGTGCACTTCTCACTGTGAGCATCTTTGGGGCCATAACCCCTGGATCCTTCTGTTAGGAAGCTGTCTGTCTCTTGAGCAGTGTCTTCAGTGCCTCCTTCACCTCCTGCTTCCTCAGGCTTGTCCTGGGTTCAGCAGTATCAGTCATGTTTCTGCTTCATGTACCTGGTGCAGTTCTGTGGTTTGACTTCTGGGCTGGGAACAGTTGCTGATATCAGCATGTTTTGGGGTGTTTTTGTTCAAGGCCTTTTCTGAGCACATGCTCTGCTGGGGAGGAGGGGAGGCTGGGAGGAAGGAGAGACAGGACACCTGACCCAGGCTAGCCAATGAGGTATTCCATACCATAGCATGTGATGCCCAGGATGCAACTGGGGGAGAGAGCTGGAAAGGTGGAGCTCTGAAGGGAAATGGAGGAGGTATTGGTTGGTGCTCGGCCGGGCAGGGTGGAGTGAGTTATGGGTCGGTGGCTGGTGAGGTGTTGTGTTCTTGTGCTTGTTGTTTGCTGTATCATTATGATTTGTAGTAGTAATGGCAGTAGTGATTTGTGTTGTGCCTTAGTAATTAAACCGTTCTTATCTCAAACCATGGGGGCTACATTCTTTGGATTCTCCTTCCTAACTCTCCAGGAGTGGGGGGGAGGGGGGGAATGAGTGAGAGTACAGTGACGATTTGGTTTAAACCACAACATATTCAATGGGTCCAGCTTAGACCTTGATTCCCACCAGATTTTGGTCTTTGAAAGGCACAAACAAATGCAGTGAATCTTTTGAAACCTTTCCTCTGTTTCCCAGCAAACAAATGTAAAACTGCACTTCCTGTTCCCTCCCAGCCCAGCAGCTTTAATAAAGAGCTCACAGGTCAGAGTGAGGAATTTTATTGGAGCTGAGGGACAAGGTCAAGAATCTTGCAAGAAACATAGATATTTATCAGTGACAAAAGTTATAACTGGATAAAGCTGATTGGAGTTTTCTGTGAGGGAAAGAAACCTGGGATAACTGGGGGTAATTTCTTCCCCCAGGCTGGGGAATCTTAAGTGAAATGAAGTTTGAGACTCAGTGTCCCCTTGGTTTCCTTCCAAGGGAGATGTGATTTGAGTGGTCTGTATCTCATTCAATGCTGTCATTGACTTTTGTGCAGGAACTGTGTAAGGACCTAGATTAAATCTTGAAGATTAGTGGAAAAAAACATAGTTTTAATGTCCCATAGGCTTTCTCACTTGACCTGAACTGCTCATGTCCTGGATGATACAACTTTTCCGTGTTGCCAGTGGTTTAAGAACCTCCTCCTGATCTTGATCAGAGCTCCCTTCACCTCCTTGTTCCTCAGGCTGTAGATGAATGGGTTGAGCATGGGGGTGACCACGGTGTAGATGATGGAAGCCACCTTATCCAGGCTCCTGTGGCTAGATGGAGGTTGTAGGTACATGAAGAATGCTGTTCCAAAGAACAAGGAAAGAGCCATCAAATGAGAGCCACACGTGTGGAAGGCTCTGGCCTTGCTCTCTGCTGAGCACATCCTCAGCACTGTGCGAATGATAGAGATGTAGGAGAGAAAAATGACCATGCTTGTGCCCACCACATTGATGGTAAGAAAGGCAAAGATGATCATCTCACTGCTGTGGTTATCAGGGCACACGAGCTTTAGCACAGGGACAACATCACAAAAGAAATGGTTCATGTGGTTGGAACCACAGAAGGAACCTCCAAATGTGTACAATGTGCAGATAATGGCACTGAGGAAGGCGAATAGGTAGGATGATGCTACCAGCTGCCAGCAGACACGGCTGGAGATGATGGTCACATAGAGCAGGGGCTGGCAGATGGCAACGTGCCGGTCGTAGGCCATCATGGCCAGCAGGTGACACTCGGCACTGCCAAAGAAAACAAAGGTAAGGAACTGCATCATGCAGGCAGTGAAAGAAATGGTTTTGTCCTCTGATAAGAGGTCTGCCAGCATCCTGGGGGAGATGACTGTGGAATAGCAGATGTCAGTGAAGGCAAAATGGGTGAGGAAGAAGTACATGGGGGTGTGGAGGCTGGGAGACACCCGAACCAATGTGATAATGCCAACGTTCCCCACCAGAGTGACAATGTAAATCAATAGAAACAAGACAAAAAGAGGAGTTTGTGCACATGGTCTGTCTGTAATTCCCAACAGGATGAATTCAATCTGTGTGTGATTTCCGGCCATGACCAGGTGTTACCTGCTGAGGCAAAAGGAAGAGAAACATCAAACTGATCAAAAATGGATATTCAGATCTGGACCATATCTATCTGCAATCAATGACAACTGTACCTGTTACATTTTCTATTATTCCAATATACTTTCTAACCATATAGACATACATATATATGTGTTATGTTGTTCAGATGAGGTATTCAGAACAGAACAGGGAGTTTGTTGAAGCAGTAAATGGCATTTTAATTTTTCTATGCTGGGACAATTAAAGCTGTGGATTTAGTCAAGCACATGTGTTTGAACAGAGAATCAGATCTTTAATCACTTGTAATGTGAAGGAAACTTGTGTCAGAAGACACCTGAGAGGATCCTCACAGCATTGCACATAGATGTGGAGCAAGAGGATTCCTCAGTCCCAGTGACAGCCCAGCTTACACATGCATTACCTACAGACATTTTCCTTTCACTTTTGATTATCATTCCCGTCACCAAATCACATTTAACAAACTGTTTGAGATCATTTACAACAAATAACATTGACATTGTTAAATTAATGATTTATACCTTCCTGAGCTCCAGCACAATAAAGCACCTAAACCAATGGGCATTCAGTTTCTTGCTTTAAAAAGGAGTTGATGTTCTAACAGGCTGATTCTAAAGGCTGATTTGTTAGTGACTATATTCTCCTGACAGTCTGAAATGTTGCATTTCTCTATAACAGACTAAGATTCATCCTCATTTAAGTATCAAATAAATCAGTGCCTCTTGCTTCAGCTGCCTATGTAATAGAAAACAACCTATATAAGACATTGCTCCCCCTTCTTATGAAGAAAACCCACATTGGTAAGGCTGTTCTCTGGCACAGCTTTACTGAAGAGGACACGAGGACATGCAGAAGCAAGCCCATTGCCTCAGTGCAGGTGAGGCTGTGCTTTGTGTTGGTGTTACCTCCTGTGCCTTCCTTCTGCCACAGAGTGATGGGAGCCAAGGGTTTATCCCCAGTGCAGCAGAGAACATCCAGGTGCCAGCATCAGCTCTGTTCAGCTCCTGATGTGAAGAGAGGTGAGCTCCTGCCAGACTGCAAGAGCCCAGCTTGTGGTGCTGGGGCTGTAAATACAGTTGCATGTGCTCTCCTGGGAGGAAGCCTCCAGGGCTGCTCATGCTTTAGCAGAGGAAAACAAAGAGAAGGAAAAGCAAAGGGTGTGAAATCACCTCTGAAAGGCATTGTGGTGCTTGGGCATCTGAGAGACATGGCATGGATGAGCCATGCCTGAGCACAGCTGCACAGCAGCACTGATGAGGGCTCATAGGATGCTTCTGACATACTTGTGGACCATGCAAAGGTTTTGGTCTGAACAGACTGACACAATGAGAATGGGTTGAGAGACATTCCAGATCTTGCACACAGTCCTCAAAAGGGACATGAAGCACAAGTGACTCCATCTCTGGAGCTGCTGATGTCCCTCTGTGAAGGGAAAGCCCAGTTTTCCATCCCCACTGGGGTTATCCACATGTAGTGCCTGGATGTCCTGCAGCTGAGCTGGTGCCTCAGGACTTGCCCTGTATTCAAGGGTGGAAAAAAGGCATTTTGAGGCAGGGAGGAATTATCCCAGCTGTAACTAATAGGCCTTCATCCCCCTGAGCAGCCTCAGCTGGGGCTCCATCCCCACCCTCTTCCTATTTTCCCCCATCTCTATTTAAGCTCAGAACAGGCAGATTGAGCTTTCCTAGAGCAGTTGTGGTTTCCAGTTTAGCAGCAGTTCAGCACACCTATGGAATCTGTTGGGGGTGACCAAGGATTTCTCACACACCTTCCTAGCAGTTTTTTCACCTGGTCCTGCACAAGGGATTGACTCGACCTGACTTGGCTTGGTCTTGAATCTGCCTCCTCATCACCAGCTCTGCTGATGCTCTGGAGCCTTGGTTGAACTTGGCCCAGGTCTGTGTTCCTGCCCTACTTGTCTTGCTCAGGTACTGTGGGATGGGCCCTGCACACCAGGGTGTTCTCCTTTGGTTCTCTTGATAGAGATTCAAGACACAAACCCCTGTGCACTCTCCAGGCTCCTGCAGAGCAGAACCCATCACCCTCTGCACCCAACAGCCCAGGCAGTGCTCACTGCTCTGCCAGTCCTGCTGCATCCAGACCATGTCCCTACATGGGCAAATGAGGAGATAGGATTTTCAGTGAGGTGAGTAGAGTAATAAACTGAACCTTATATTCAGTTGTTATTATCTTTTCCTTAGTGCCTTCTCCTTTACCAAGTACAACATTAGACTTTCATTCTTCAGTAGGTTGGCAACACTTTGTTTTGGAAGTGGCTTTGGCCCTTCCAACCCAAACCACTCTGAGATTCTGATTTATGGTTTTTGAACCCAAGAAGGAGAAATTTGCATTTCCTGTATCATGAGAAAGGGTGAAAGTGAGAAGGGGAAGGTTGGGTTGAGCAAGGACAGACCCTTGGGCAGGACTGCATTCAGCTGCTTTAGACACCTGTAGTGTCAGCATGTGTGTGTAAAGCTGAGACCACAGAGAAAAGGATGCTGCTGTGTATGAGAAGATGTGGGATGGGTGATGTTTTGCACTGTTTACACAAGCTGTGGTATTGAGAATGGCTGATTTCAGTGGTGTTAGATGCAAGGTGGATGTTTGAGATGTCTGATCTTTATATATCTATAACTTAGTTATATGAGTACTAGCCAAGGTGAAGGAGATAAATAGGGATGAGGAGATGGCCATTGAGTGTGTGAGCCATTAGCAATGGGAAACAGCAGTTGCCTTCATCCCCTGCCTGAGGTTGGTGTAGACAACTTCAGCTGGACCTTCTGAACCCATTTAAAGGTGTTAAAGCTTTACCAAAACCCTGTCTGCTGTCAGCTGCTTTTCTCTCCATGCAATATGTGCCACTCTTGGTTTCATTTCCTCCTCTTGCACACACCAAAGAGCCACCCTGAGGATATTGAAATTTGGAGAATATGAAGCAAAATGGCTTTTCAAAGGCCAATTTTGGGTCCAATGTGCAGATGGAATCACACAGACTTCAGAAAGGGAAAATGCTGAGTCCTGCCCATGGGGAACAGTTGCTCCAAGCACCAAGACAGGCTGGGGGCACCTTAGCAGAGAGGGACAAGGTGGTTGTGGTGTCCTCTGTGTTGAAAGGAGCCATCAATGTTCCTTTCAACAGGAAAGAAATCATACCCAACAAGCCTACTTCTTAAGAAGAATTTGGATGTTCATGAGAAGATGCTTCTGTTTTGCAGGACCAATTCCTTCCATAACAGCCCAGCCAGAGCTTTAACATTTAAGCCTTAAGATAATTTTTTTCCATACATGAACTATAGACTATTATTTTTATCAATATATTATTTTTCAATATATTATTTATGATCTGCAGGTGTTATGGTTTTATCTGCAAGTCATTGGTGCATTCACAGAAGAAACCCCAGATCATGACTCAAAGTCTCTCAGTGTTGACCAGAACTCCTCCATCACCTTCTCTTCTCCTTATGTCTGTCCATCCAGGCAAAGCTGATTTTCCATCCCAGCTGCTGCTTACTCACAATTTCTCATTCCAGGGTCTGAGGGTTGAGTCACACTGGTCCAATGAGTTATTTTATCTAGTTGTAGGTTTCCACATCTGAATTAGTCACTGTAGGTTCCCCTTATGGAGACAAGGATGCATCTGGGGCTTGGATTCAGCTTGGATCTATTTAAAACCTCCATATCAGGGGTTTCTTCTGGAACAAGTGTTTGGTTCTCTGCACTTGCAGTGAAGGGTGATGGGCAGACACAGCTCCAATGTGGGTGTGTTGAGAGCAGACACAGGCCATAGCCTGAAGAGTCAGTTGAAGTCTAATGGGAAACATGAGCTCACTGTGCTGATGTGTTGGGGTCCTTCAGAAACCCCACTCCAAAGTGAGGAGGTGAAAGCAGCTTTCATGCAACCATGGGATGGTTTGGGTTGGAAAGGAGCTTAAGGTTCGTCCAGTTCCATCCCCTGCCACAGACAGGGGCACATTCCACTGGAGCAGCTGCTCCAAGCCCCATCCAACCTGGCATCCATGAGTTCTATTGATCAATGATTTCTTATGCAGCAGAGGCTCAATGCTCAGCATCCATAAAACACTTCCTGGACAGAGCAGGAAAGCAGAATGGATGTGTGCAGTGTCCTGGCTGTGTGTTTGCTTTTATCAAGGTTCCTAATGGCAGATATTAACTTAATGAAGAAGGGTTTATATTCTGCATAGATGGATAGGAAATTCTTCCTTAGAAAATACTGGTGTTGGTTTGGTCCTTTGAGAGCAATAAGAGAGAAACTTGAATCCCTAAACCTGTCTGTGCCTGAAGGGGCTGCAGGAAAGCTGGAGAGGGGCTCGGGACAAGGGATGTAGGGACAGGCCAAGGGGAATGGCTTGAACCTGCCCAAGAGAGGGGAGACTGAGCTGAGCTCTGAGGCAGAAGCTGTTCCCTGGGAGGGTGCTGAGGTGCTGGCACAGGGTGCCCAGAGAAGCTGTGGCTGCCCCATCCCTGGCAGTGCTCAAGGCCAGGTTGGACACAGGGGCTTGGAGCAGCTGCTCCAGTGGAAGGGGTTGGGGTTGGAGCTGGAGGAGCTTTAAGCTCCTTCCAACCCAAACCAGGCTGGGATTCTATGATCCAGGCCCATGACATTGTCCTTCAGACACAAAGATGCCAACACACTGACCCTCCAACTCACTGCCTTTGGGCATGGACCAGCTCTGTCAAGCAAGGCAGCTGTAGACGTGAACTTGGTTAACAAAGGAGAAAGTTTCTGTCTTGTTCTCCCAGCTAATGAATCTCTGAGGGCTTGTTCTGAAGAATGAGGTAAGTCACATGCAAGTGTTGTGAGAAGCTGTTGTGGTGATGAGGAAAGTTCCTTGGTAAAGCCCAGAAGGTCTTGTTAAAGCTGATGACTCCTGGAAGGTGGTTGGGCCCCAAGGAGCACTTCTTGCTTTGGGCCAGTGAGCAGCATCACTTGGGATGGAAATAGCTGTGAGTGCTTGTCTTGTGCAAGCCTGGATGTGGGGCCTGCTGGAGGCTTTCTGTGCCCATGCAAGCTTGGTCAGACTCTCTCTGTAAAGAGACATCCTTGTCTGCATGACATGTGCAGATAATGTGGTTCTTGCTCATGGGCTGCTTTGTCCCTTCCTGGTTTTGACCCTCTAATATATGGAGCTGAGGAAGCTCATTGCATTTCTCCTCACCTTTGGGCCTCCTCAATGACACCTAATGCTTTAAACTTCTTGCCATTATTTGCCTTGGGATGGATTTGCTTGTGTCTGTTCAGCTGTGAGTCAAGCTCAAGTCCACTACATCCATCCTCCATCCCTGACTGGCTTTCAGAAATGTGGTTTTTCTACCATTATCAATGTGGATTGTAGAATAAGCATGGGAATGGGGTCACCTGACTCAGCATCTACAATTCCTTGTCTAGTTATGAGCTAGTCAGGTCCCTTCTAGAATGGATGGGAATAAAAGGATGTTTTCTCACATCCTAGGGCAGTTGGGGAGGATGGATGTGGTCCAGAACAGGTCTGACCATCAGCAGGACTTGTACCATGGACCCTCTGTGCATGGTCTGTGCATCTCAGAATAGCTTTCTCTGGATTAAACTAATTGCAGTCAGGATCTGAAGCCTCCTGGAGGTCAAACTGGATCAGCTGCCCCCCTCAAATCTGTTTGCAGTTTGTTTGAATCCAAGAGACGGGACAAGAGGAAACAGCCTCAAGCTGCACCAGGACACTGTCACTTAAGCTGCAGAACAGGAGACAGATGCAGTGAAATGTCCCAAGTCAGCTTTGGTTGCCCTCAGATAGAAATGTGTTGCCATTTGCTCTGTCCTGAAGGGCCAAGGACATGGCCATGGACTTGACATGGACATCATGCAACCTTCAGAAGGGTTGGGTTGTTCTGGAGCAACATCTGAAAGCTCAGAGGCAGACTCAGGCATCTCCAGTTGTTAATAGTCAATGTTGAGGCAGCTGAACTCAGTCCCAGGTGCCTTTATGCTTCTTACCCGTGGTTCATCCCATTTGACCTGCTCTACCCATGCTCATGTGAATGTTTCATTGGGATAATAGTCTAGGACTGTGGAATTATGTCTATGTGGAGCTGGTATCATCGTGAAGTAATAACTGGGACAGCTCAGGCACAGGTACATGTTACCTCATGACTTCTGGTTGCCCAAAGCAGTGGTAAATGCTCCATCCCTGCAGTGATCAAGGCCAGGTTGGACACAGGGTCTTGGAGCAGCTGCTCCAGTGGAAGGTGTCCCTGCCCATAGCAGGGGTTGGGACTGGATGATCTTAAGGTACTTTCCAACCCAAACCACTCAATGATTCTCTGACACATTTTGCTCCAGCTGAGCTACTGGTTTGGGCCTAAGTAATGAGTGTTTAATTCAGACACAGCACAGTGTGAAGGTGATGTGCAACAAGCCCAGCTGCTGCTGACATCCCATTTTATAGCAGATATAAACTGTGTGTGGGGAGAGGTGGGAAGGGCAGGAGGTCTGTCTGCACAGTGACATCTCCTGTCCATCATGGTGCACTTCAGGATCACAAGAGCTGATGTTCCTGCATGTAATGGGTAAAGTGACAAAGGAAAACACAAACAAGACAAGGTTGGTGCCCTTGTCACTGTGAGCATCTTTGGGGCCATAACCCCTGGATCCTTCTGTTAGGAAGCTGTCTGTCTCTTGAGCAGTGTCTTCAGTGCCTCCTTCACCTCCTGGTTCCTCAGGCTGCAGATGAAGGGCTTCAGCATGGGAGTCACCAGGGTGTAAAGCACAGAGACCACCTTGTCCCTCTCCAGGACACAGGAGGAGCTGTGTTGAGTGTAAATGAAGAGGATGGAGCCATAGTAAAGGGTGATGGTGGTGAGGTGGGTGTCAGAGGGGGAGAAGGCTTTGTTTGCGCTGCCCATCGGTCGAGAGCATCCTCAGGATAACAACCAGGATGGAGACACAGGACATGAGGATGAGTGCAGAGGGGAGGATGATGTTGAAGGTGAGGATGAAGTAGAGGAGGGCCTGGTAGCTGTCTGTGACATCACAGGAGAGCTTCAGCAGTGGGAGCAGGTCACAGAAGTCATTGATGACGATGGAGTCACAAAGCTGAGGGTGAACGTGTAGCTGGCAATGAGGGTAGAGCTGGCGAAGGCACTGAGGTAGGAGGTGAGCACCAGCCCTATGCAGAGCTTCTTGGACATGGCAGCAGCATAGAGCAGTGGGTTGGAGATGGCCCTTACCTGTCATAGGCCATGGCTGCCAGCAGGTAGCTCTCAGTGCAGGCCAGGCCAGCAGAGACAAAGAACTGAGCAGCACACCCAGCAAAGGAGATGCTCTTGTCCTCAGAGATGCAGTTCAGAAGGATCTTGGGGGTGTAGACAGAGGAATAGCAGAGGTTGAGGAAGGACAAGTTGCCAATGGAGAAGTACAATTGCTCAAATTGCTCCTGAACAAGGGATTGACTTGGTTTGATCTGACATTGTTTGGCTTAGTTCTAGACCTGAATCTTTCCTATCATCACCAACTTGCCTGATGCTCTGGAGTCCTGGCTGAACTTGGCCCATGTCTCTGTTCCTGCCATACTTCTCTTGCTCAGGTCCTGTGGGATGCTCCCTGTGCACCTTATGGTCCTTTTTGGCTCTACTTAAAGAGATTAAGGAAAGAAACTCCTGTGGAACTCCCCATGCTCCTGCAGGGCAGAACCCATCACACTGCACTCAACAGCCCAGCCAGGGATCACTCCTCTGCCATTCCCTTTCTATCTAGACCATGTGCCTGAATGGGCAGATTTGGAGATAGTCCTCTCAGTTGGGGAAGTTGAGTAATCAAGTGCACATTAAATTCATGTATTATTCTCTTGTGCTCAGAGCTTTCTCCTTTACCATGTGTGATATTGAACTTTTATGGAGAAGATCTCCTTTATGTATGTGATGTGGGAAGTGTGTGTCTATAGGCAGGGCTATCTGCATTTTGTATGTCTTTTCTGTGCACAGATTGAAGCAGAATCATGCAATGATGCTCCCAGTATAAAATGTATTTCCAAAAGCTCAAGTCTGTTTCTTGTGTTGCTGGAATTCACAGTTCTGCCTCCCCTGCACATCTCACCATTTAAGTAAAGAGCATTTAAATGAGTGTAAAACACCACTTAAAATGAATGGGAGGACCTCTTGGTAAGCCCAGTTTGTCCTTAATACTGGGTAATCCTAGCACAGTTCATCAATCTCTATTATGAGCTATATTTTCTACACTTCATTACCTGAAGTGAAATCTAGTCTGAAGCTGAAGCCTGGGGAGGGATCAACCCTTGATACTCAAAGGTCCAGCTTAGACCTTGATTCCCACCAACTTCTGCTCTTTGAAAGGCACAAACAAATGCAATGAATCTTTTGAAACCTTTTCTCTGACTCTTTCTCAGCCAGCAAATGTAAAACTGCACTTCCTGTTCCCTCCCAGGCCAGCAGCTTTAATAAAGAGCTCACAGGTCAGAGTGAGGAATTTTATTGGAGCTGAGGGACAAGGTCAAGAATCTTGCAAGAAAAACCACATCTTTATCAGTGACAAAAGTTATAACTGAGTAAAGCTGATTGGTGTTTCCTGTGAGGAAATGAGGCCTGGGATAATTCAGGGCAATTTCTTCATACAAGTTGGTGACTGTGAAGTTAATTGAAGGTTGAGGTTCCTCTTGATATCCATCTAAGAAAGAAAGAAGTGATTTGTGGGGCTATTTCACATTCAATACTGTCATTGACTTTTGTGCATGAGCTGTGGAAGAAACTACATCAAATCATGAGGATTAGTGGAAAATACCAGTGTTTCATTGCCTCATAGGCTGTCTGATATTGCATGAAATCTTCATGTCCTTAATGATAAAACTCTTCTATGCTGCCAATGGTTGAAGAACCTGCTCCTGCACTTGATCAGAGCTCCCTTCACCTCCTTGTTCCTCAGGCTGTAGATGAATGGGTTGAGCATGGGGGTGACCACGGTGTAAAAGATGGAGGCCACCTTATCCAGGCTCCTGTGGCTAGATGGAGGTTGCAGGTACATGAAGAATGCTGGCCCAAAGTACAAGGAAAGAGCCATCAAATGGGATGCACAGGTGTGGAAGGCTCTGGCCCTGCTCTGTACTGAGCACATCCTCAGCACAGTGTGAATGACAGAGATGTAGGAGAGCAAAATGACCACACTTGCACCCACCACATTGATGGTGATAAAGGCAAAGATGATCATCTCACTGCTGTGGGTGTCAGAGCACACGAGCTTTAGCACAGGAAATTCATCACAAAAATAGTGGTCAATGTGGTTGGGACCACAGAAGGAACCTCCAAACACACACCATGTGTAGATGATGACACTGAGGAAGGCGAATAGGTAGGATGATGCTACCAGCTGCCAGCAGACACAGCTGGAGATGATGGTCACATAGAGCAGGGGCTGGCAGATGGCAACGTGCCGGTCGTAGGCCATCATGGCCAGCAGGTGACACTCAACAGTAGCAAAGAAAGCAAAGGTGAAGAACTGCATCATGCAGGCAGTGAAAGAAATGGTTTTGTCCTCTGATAAGAGGTCTGCCAGCATCCTGGGGGAGATGACTGTGGAATAGCAGATGTCAGTGAAGGCGAACTGGGTGAGGAAGAAGTACATGGGGGTGTGGAGGCTGGGAGACACCCGAACCAATGTGATAATGCCAACGTTCCCCACCAGAGTGACAATGTAAATCAACAGAAACAACATGAACAGAGGGGTCTGCGCACGAGGTCTGTCTGTAATTCCTAACAGGATGAATTTAATGTGGGTTTGATTTCCTCCCATCACCTGGAGTTACCTGCTGAGGCAAAAGGAAGAGAAACAGAACACTTTTAAAAAGTGGACATTCACTTTTGGACCATATTTAATGACTATCAGTCACTATTTTACCTGCCACATTTTGGTTAATTTCACATATTCTGCTATATATTTAACCCCAAATTATGTTTTTCTGCTTTTCAGTGAAGGTAATTCTAAAAAAACAGGAAGCAACTGAAGCAAAAAATGGCATTTTTGGTTTTCTATGCTGGAACACTTAAAATGATGGATTTATTTAGGCACTTTTGGACCATAGTTTAATCCAAAAAATGGCCAGTTTAATTGCTAAATTACTGTCTATTCTACTGTTGTGGTGTAAACCAAGTCCACACAGTTCGTTCACTGACTCCCCCTCTTTGCTTCCCCGACTCCCGGAGAGTTAGGAAGGAGAATCCAAAGAATGTAGGCCCCTATGGGTTGAGATAAGCACAGTTTAATAGCTAAGGTATAACACAAATCACTACTGCCATTACTACTACAAATAATAGTGATAAAGCCAATAACAAGTGAAGAGAATACAACACCTCACCAGCCACCGACCCATAACTCACCCCACCCTGCCTGACTGAGCACCGACCGATACCTCCTCCATCCCCCCAGAGCTCAGCCCTTCCGGCTCTCTCTCTGTTACCTCCTGGGTATGACGTGCTATGGTATGGAATACCTCTTTGGCTAGCCTGGGTCAGGTGTCCTGGCTCTGCTTCCTCCCTGGCAGAGCATGAGCTCAGAAAAGGCCTTGGACAAACCAAACACTTGAGCAGTAACTCAAAACATACTTGCTATCAGCAACCGTTCCCAGCCCGAAAGTCAAACCACAGAACTGCACCAGCTACCAAGGAGGAGAACAATGACTGTTGCTGCTCAAACCAGGACAATTTTGTAACCCAAATTACATATATTTTATGTTATACATTTGAGGTATCTTGAAAAGAACAAGGAGCACATTCAAGGAACAAATGGCATTTTCAGTGCTAGGACCCTTAAAACTATCAATTCATTCAAGCACATGTGTTTTCAGATTAAAGAAAAGAATCAGATCTTTCTTCACTTTCACTTTTCAGTTTTCAGAGCTAATTTGTTCAGAAGACACCTGAAAACCTCATAGTAACACATGTAAACCAGGGGGATAGAAAGTCCCTGTCCCAGTGAAATCCAGCTTACACATGAATGAACTGCACCCATTTTCACTTGGCTTTTAGTTATCATTCCAGTCAACAAACCACATTTATCAAACTGTTTGAGATCATTCCTAACAGAAACATTCACATGATTTATAGTTTCCTGAGCTCCAGCACATTGAAGCATCCTAAATCTATGAGCATTCAGCTGCTTGCATTAAAAAGGAGTTGATGTTACAATGTGCTGATTTGTTAGTGACTACATTCTGCTGACAATCTGGAATGTTGCATTTCCTTAGTACAAAATAAGATTCATCCTCATTTAAGTCTTGAATAAATCAGTGCATCTGCTTTAGCTGCCTATGGGAAAGAAAACAACCTGCAGAAACCATTGCTGCCTCTTCTTCTAAAGAAAACCCACACAGGTAAGGCTGAATTCTGATGCAGCTTTACTAAAGAGGACCCGAGGACATGCAGAAGCAAGCCCACTGCCTCAGTGCAGGTGAGGCTGTGCTTTGTGTTGGTGTTACCTCCTGTGCCTTCCTCTGCCACCGAGTGATGGGAGCCAAGGGTTTATCCCCAGTGCAGCAGAGAACATCCAGGTGCCAGCATCAGCTCTGTTCAGCTCCTGATGTGAAGAGAGGTGAGCTCCTGCCAGACTGCAAGAGCCCAGCTTGTGGTGCTGGGGCTGTAAATACAGTTGCATGTGCTCTCCTGGGAGGAAGCCTCCAGGGCTGCTCATGCTTTAGCAGAGGAAAACAAAGAGAAGGAAAAGCAAAGGGTGTGAAATCAGCTCTGAAAGGCATTGTGGTGCTTGGGCATCTGAGAGACATGGCATGGATGAGCCATGCCTGAGCACAGCTGCACAGCAGCAGTGATGAGGGCTCATAGGATGCTTCTGACATACTTGTGGACCATGCAAAGGTTTTGGTCTGAACAGACTGACACAATGAGAATGGGTTGAGAGACATTCCAGATCTTGCACACAGTCCTCAAAAGGGACATGAAGCACAAGTGACTCCATCTCTGGAGCTGCTGATGTCCCTCTGTGGAGGGAAACCCAGTTTTCCATCCCCACTGGGGTTATCCACATGTAGTGCCTGGATGTCCTGCAGCTGAGCTGGTGCCTCAGGACTTCCCCTGTATTCAAGGGTGGAAAAAAGGCATTTTGAGGCAGGGAGGAATTATCCCAGCTGTAACTAATAGGCCTTCATCCCCCTGAGCAGCCTCAGCTGGGGCTCCATCCCCACCCTCTTCCTATTTCCCCCCATCTCTATTTAAGCTCAGAACAGGCAGATTGAGCTTTACTAGAGCAGTTGTGGTTTCCAGTTTAGCAGCAGTTCAGCACACCTATGGAATCTGTTGGGGGTGACCAAGGATTTCTCACACACCTTCCTAGCAGTTGTTTCACCTGATCCTGCACAAGGGATTGACTCGACCTGAGTTGGCTTGGTCTTGAATCTGCCTCCTCATCCCCAGCTCTGCTGATGCTCTGGAGCCTTGGTTGAACTTGGCCCAGGTCTGTGTTCCTGCCCTACTTGTCTTGCTCAGGTACTGTGGGATGGGCCCTGCACACCAGGGTGTTCTCCTTTGGTTCTCTGTATAGAGATTCAAGACACAAACCCCTGTGCACTCTCCAGGCTCCTTTGTTTGAACCCAAGAAGAAGAAATTTGCTTTTCCTGTTTCATGAGAAAGGGTGAAAGTGAGAAGGGGAAGGTTGGGTTGAGCAAGGACAGACCCATGGGCAGGACTGCATTCAGCTGCTTTAGACACCTGCAGTGTCAGCATGTGTGTGTAAAGCTGAGACCACAGAGAAAAGGATGCTTGTGTCTATGAGGGGATGTGGGTATTTGATGTGGGATGGTTGATGTTTTGCACTGTTTACACAACCAGTGGTATTGAGAATAGCTGGTGTGGTGTTGTTAGATGCAAGGTGGATGTTTGAGATGTCTGATCTTTATATATCTATAACTTAGTTATATAAGTACTACCCAAGGTGAAGGAGATAAATAGGGATGAGGAGATGGCCATTGAGTGTGTGAGCCATTAGCAATGGGAAACAGCAGTTGCCTTCATCCCCATGCCTGAGGTTGGTGTAGACAACTTCAGCTGGACCTTCTGAACCCATTTAAAGGTGTTAAAGCTTTAGCAAAACCCTGTCTGCTGTCAGCTGCTTTTCTCTCCATGCAATATGTCCCACTCTTGGTTTCATTTCCTCCTTTTGCACACACCAAAGAGCCACCCTGAGGATATTTAAATTTGGAGAATATGAAGCAAAATGGCTTTTCAAAGGCCAATTTTGGGTCCAAAATGGGAAGATGAAATCACACAGACTTCAAAAAGGGAAAATGCTGAGTCCTGCCCATGGGGAACAGTTGCTCCAAGCACCAAGACAGGCTGGGGGCACCTTAGCAGAGAGGGACAAGGTGGTTGTGGTGTCCTCTGTGTTGAAAGGAGCCATCAATGTGTCCTTGCAGCAGAGGCAGCCACCAGCACCCTGAGAAGAGCATTGGTGGTGGGTCAAGGGCCTTTGTGCAGTGAACATCTGACCAGAGGCCAGACCCAAACATACCTGTATAGTCAGAAAATCACTGTGATGTGACCTCTTATCTATTTAATGCAACACTAATTCATGTGGCAAATGAAGGCATCATATTATTGTATTTACTTGTCTTTAAAGAAGAGCAATCCTCCCAACAGGAAAGATATCATCCAATACTGTACTTGTTATAAATGATTTGGATGTTCATGGGAAAATGCTTATGTTTTACAGCACCAATTCCTTCCATAACAGCCCAGCCAGAGCTTTAGCATTTAAGCCTTAAGATAATGTTTTCCATGCATAAACTATTGACTATTATTTTATCAAGTTATTATTTTTCAATATATTATTTATGACCTTCAGCCATCATGGTTTTATCTGCAAGTCATTGGGTGCATTCACAGAGGAAACCCCAAATCCTGCCTTAACCTCATGCCCTGTGTGTTCCTATGAGCTGGGAGAAGTGATCCAACCTCTTCCCATGTTTCTTTGTCTCCTGCTGCCAAGAGAGTGGCTGGAGGAAACCACTTGAGTGTGACCACGTTTGTCCTCTTGGGCTTCTCCAACCTGTAGAAGCTGCTCTTTGTGACTGTTGTACTGGTCTCCATCCCCATGGTGGTGGGAACCTCATCCAGAGCAGCTCTCAGCTTCATGTGCCCATCTGCTCATTTCCTCCTAGGAAATGTACTTATTTCCTCCATAGGATGTAGCTGGTGTCTTGCTTTCCTGGATGGGCCTGTCCCATGGAAAGCTACCACCATGCTGACCTAGGAGCAGGCTGGAATTTCATCCCCTCTGATAAGCAGTCACCCAACTTGGTCTGGGAACAGCCTTTGCAGACACTGTCTGAGCAGTGTTGGCTTTTGCTTGGATGTCATCTGGTGCTGATGACACAGATGCTCCAGGCTTCTGGCCATAGGTTGTATCCAGAGGTGCCCAACATGTTTCATGGCTCAAAGACTTTTGGTGTTGTCCATAATTCCCCCATCACCTCCTCTTCTCCTTATGTCTGTCCATCCAGGCAAAGCTGATTTTCCATCCCAGCTGCTGCTTATGCATGATTTCTCATTCCATCATTTGGGTTTGAGTCATAGTGGTCCACGGAGTTATTTTATCTATTGCAAGTTTCCACACTGGAATTAGTCACTGTAGGTTCCCCTAATGGAGACAAGGATGCTTCTGGGGCTTGGATTCAGCTTGGATCTATTTTAAACCTCCATATCAGGGGTTTCTTCTGGAACAAGTGTTTGGTTCTCTGCACTTGCAGTGAAGGGTGATGGGCAGACACAGCTCCAATGTGGGTGTGTTGAGAGCAGACACAGGCCATAGCCTGAAGAGTCAGTTGAAGCCTAATGGGAAACATGAGCTCACTGTGCTGATGTGTTGGGGTCCTTCAGAAACCCCACTCCAAAGTGAGGAGGTGAAAGCAGCTTTCATGCAACCATGGGATGGTTTGGGTTGGAAAGGAGCTTAAAGTTCATCCAGTTCCATCCCAATGCCTGTGTCAGGGGCACATTCCACTGGAGCAGCTGCTCCAAGCCCCATCCAGCCTGGCCTCCATCAGTTCTGTTGATCAATGATTTCTAATGCAGCAGAGCCTCAATGCTCAGCATCCATAAAACACTTCCTGGACAGAGCAGGAAAGCAAAATGGATGTGTGCAGTGTCCTGGGTGTCTGTTTGATTTTATAAGTGCTCCTAATGGCAGATATTAACTTAATGAAGAAGGGTTTATATTCTGCATAGATGGATAGGAAATTCTTCCTTAGAAAATACTGGTGTTGGTTTGCTCCTTTGAGAGCAATAAGAGAGAAACTTTAATCCATAAACCTGTCTGTGCCTAAAGGGGCTGCAGGAAAGCTGGAGAGGGGCTTGGGACAAGGGATGTAGGGACAGAACAAGGGGAATGGCTTGAACCTGCCCAAGAGAGGGGAGACTGAGCTGAGCTCTGAGGCAGAAGCTGTTCCCTGTGAGGGTGCTGAGGCGCTGGCACAGGGTGCCCAGAGAAGCTGTGGCTGCCCCATCCCTGGCAGTGCTCAAGGCCAGGTTGGACACAGGGGCTTGGAGCAGCTGCTCCAGTGGAAGGGGTTGGGGTTGGAGCTGGAGGAGCTTTAAGGTCCCTTCCAACCCAAACCAGGCTGGGATTCTATGATCCAGGCCCATGACATTGTCCTTCATACACAAAGATGCCAACACACTGACCCTCCAACTCACTGCCTTTGGGCATGGACCAGCTCTGTCAAGCAAGGCAGCTGTAGAAGTGAACTTGGTTAACAAAGGAGAAAGTTTCTGTCTTGTTCTCCCAGCTAATGAATCTCTGAGGGCTTGTTCTGAAGAATGAGGTAAGTCACATGCAAGTGTTGTGAGAAGCTGTTGTGGTGATGAGGAAAGTTCCTTGGTAAAGCCCAGAAGGTCTTGTTAAAGCTGATGACTCCTGGAAGGTGGTTGGGCCCCAAGGAGCACTTCTTGCTTTGGGCCAGTGAGCAGCATCACTTGGGATGGAAATAGCTGTGAGTGCTTGTCTTGTGCAAGCCTGGATGTGGGGCCTGCTGGAGGCTTTCTGTGCCCATGCAAGCTTGGTCAGACTCTCTCTGTAAAGAGACATCCTTGTCTGCATGACATGTGCAGATAATGTGGTTCTTGCTCATGGGGTGCTTTGTCCCTTCCTGATTTTGACCTCCTAATACAGGCAGCTGGGGAAGCTCATTGTATTTCTCCTCACCTTTGAACCTCCTCAATGACACCTCATACTTTAAACTTCTTGCCATTATTTGCCTTGGGATGGATTTGCTTGTGTCTGTTCAGCTGTGAGGCAATCTCAAGTCCACTACATCCATCCTCCATCCCTGACTGGCTTTCAGAAATGTGGGTTTTCTACCATTATCAATGTGGATTGTAGAATAAGCCTGGGAATGGGGTCACCTGACTCAGCATCTACAATTCCTTGTCTAGTTATGAGCTAGTCAGGTCCCTTCTAGAATGGATGGGAATAAAAGGATGTTTTCTCCCATCCTAGGGCAGTTGGGGAGGATGGATGTGGTCCTGAACAGGTCTGAGCATCAGAAGGACTTGTACCATGGACCCTCTGTGCATGGTCTGTGCATCTCAGAATAGCTTTCTCTGCATTAAACTAATTGCAGTCAGGATCTGAAGCCTCCTGGAGGTCAAACTGGATCAGCTGCCCCCTCAAACCTGTTTCCAGTTTGTTTGAACCCAAAAGACGGGACAAGAGGAAACAGCCTCGAGCTGCACCAGGGCAGGTTCAGATGGAGCTGAGGAACAATTCCTGCCCCACAGGGTGCTCAGCATTGGAACAGGCTGCCCAGGGCAGGGCTGGAGTTGCAGTTGATGCATGTTTACTGTAATTTGAAGAAGATGAAACTACTTCAGATCTCCCAATCCCTCCTCCCAACAATCTTAAAAGCTTTAGTTTAGTTTTCCTTTCAGTTGGGCTAAAACTTTATAGAGGAAAAAAAAGATAATTGGAGGACTAAGGAACCACTTTCTTTGCATGTTTTCCTGTTTATCATGAAGAAATAACTGGGACAGCTCAGGAACAGGCACATGTTACCTCATGACTTCTGGTTGCCCAAAGCAGTGGTAAATGCTCCATTCCTGCAGTGTTCAGGGCCATGTTGGACACAGGGGCTTGGAGCAGCTGCTCCAGTGGAAGGTGTCCCTGCCCATGGCAGGGGTTGGGACTGGATGATCTTAAGGTACTTTCCAACCCAAACCACTCAATGATTCTCTGACACATTTTGCTCCAGCTGAGCTACTGGTTTGGGCCTAATGAATGAATGTTTAATTCAGACAAAGCACAGTGTGAAGGTGATGTGCAACAAGCTCAGCTACTGCTGACATCCCATTTTATAGCAGATATAAACTGTGTGTGGGGAGAGGTGGGCAGGACAGGAGGTCTGTGTGCACAGTGACATCTCCTGTCCATCATGGTGCACTTCAGGATCAGAAGAGCTGATGTTCCTGCATGTAATGGGTAAAGTGACAAAGGAAAACACAAACAAGACAAGGTCAGTGCACTTCTCACTGTGAGCATCTTTGGGGCCATAACCCCTGGATCCTTCTGTTAGGAAGCTGTCTGTCTCTTGAGCAGTGTCTTCAGTGCCTCCTTCACCTCCTGGTTCCTCAGGCTTGTCCTGGGTTCAGCAGTATCAGTCATGTTTCTGCTTCATGTACCTGGTGCAGTTCTGTGGTTTGACTTCTGGGCTGGGAACAGTTGCTGATATCAGCATGTTTTGGGGTGTTTTTGTTCAAGGCCTTTTCTGAGCACATGCTCTGCTGGGGAGGAGGGGAGGCTGGGAGGAAGGAGAGACAGGACACCTGAGCCAGGCTAGCCAATGAGGTATTCCATACCATAGCACGTGATGCCCAGGATGCACCTGGGAGAGAGAGCAGGAGGGAGGAGCTCTGGAGGATAATGGAGGAGGTATCGGTCGGTGCTCGGCCGGGCAGGGTGGGTGAGTTATGTGTCTGTGGCTGGTGAGGTGTTGTGTTCTTGTGCTTGTTGTTTGCTGTATCATTATTATTGTGTTGTGCCTTAGCTATTAAACTGTTCTTACCTCAACCCCTGGGGGCTACATTCCTTGGATTCTCCTTCCTAACTCTCTGGGAGTTGGGGGACTTGGTTTAAACCACGACAGTGACCAGCAGGTCAAAGGAGGTGATCCTGCCCCTCTGCTCTGCTCTGTCAGACCTCACCTGGAGCATTGTGTGCAGTTCTGGTGTCCTCAACATAAGAAGGACATGGAACTGTTGGAACAAGTCCAGAGGAGGCCACGAGGATGCTCAGGGGCTGGAGCAGCTCCTGTATGGAGACAGGCTGAGAAAGTTGGGGCTGTTCAGCCTGGAGAAGAGAAGCTGCGTGGAGACCTCAGAGCAGCTTCCAGTGTCTGAAGGGGCCTACAGGGATGCTGGGGAGGGACTGTTCATTAGGGACTGTAGTGATAGGACAAGGGGTAATGGGTTGAAACTAAAACAGCAGAGGTTTAGACTGGATCTAAGGAAGAAATTCTTTCCTGTGAGGGTGCTGAGGCACTGGAATGGGTTGCCCAGGGAGGTTGTGAATGCTCCATCCCTGGCAGTGTTCAAGGCCAGGTTGGATGAAGCCTTGGGTGATATGGTTTAGTGTGAGGTGTCCCTGCCCATGGCAGGGGGTAGGAACTGGATTATCTTGAGGTGCTTTCCAATCCCAACTATTCTATGATTCTATGACTGACTTCCCTGAAGCTCTGATTTATAAAACAACCTGCCTGATGATTTGGAGTCTTGGCTGACCGTGGCCCAGCTCTCTGTTCCTGCCATACTTCTCTTGCTCAGGTACTGTGCGATGCTCCCTGCACACCAGGGTGTTCCCCTTAGACTCTGTTTAAAGAGATCAAAGAGAAAAACCCCTGTGGTACTGGCCAGCTTTCTGCAAACCATCCTTGGGTGCCATGGGTTAGTGTGAGGGGTCCCTGCCCATAGCAGGGGGGTTGGAACTGGATGCTCTGAAGGTCCTTTCTAACCTGAACTATTCTATGATTCTATGGAATGAGAACCTTTCTCTGGCTGCACCCAACAGCCCAGCCAGGGCTCACTGCTCTGCAGTCCCTCTCCATTCAGAGTATGTCCCTGCATGAGCAAATTAGGAGATAGTCTTCTCAGTGAGGCAAATAATCAACTGACCATTCCATTCAGTGTTATTCTCTGGTCATTAGTATCTCCTCCATTTTGAACTATGATGTTAGAATTCTGGTCTTGTCCTGGGTTCAGCAGTACAGTCATTTTTTCTCCTCAGTAGCTGGTGCAGAGCTGTGGTTTTGACTTTCAGCCTGGGAACAACACTGATAACACCCATGTTTGTAGATACTGCTCAAATGTTCAGTCTGACCAAGGCCTTTCTGAGCCTCATGCTCTGCCAAGGAGGAGGGGAAGCCGGGAGGAAGCAGGGACAGGACACCTGACCCAGGCTAGCCTAAGAGGTATTCCATACCACAGCACATCATGGCCAGGATGTAATGGAGAGTTACCGGGAAGGGCTAGGGGATGTTGTGGTTGGACTAGACATCAGTCGGTGTTCAGTCTGGCAGGGTGGGGTGAGTTATCAGTCAGCAATTGGTGAGGTGTTGTATTCTCTTCCCTTGTTGTTTCCTTTATCATTACTATTACTGGTGGTAGCAACAGTGATTTGTGTTATACCTTGGTTACTGGACTGCTCTTATCTCAACCCATGGGAGATACCTTCTTTGGATTCTCCTCCCCATCCCTCCAGGAGCAGGGGGAGGGCAAGAAGGGGCTGGGGGGTGAGAGAGGGACTGTGTGATTTATGGCAGACTGGGTTTAAACCACGACAGCTCTTGAATAGATGGGCAGCACTTTTGTTTGGAAATGGGTTTCAAGTCTTAGTCAAGACTCTTTAATCTTTCCAGCTTGAGTGTTTCCTTACTTGGAAGATGCTGAGATGCCATCCCTAAGAGATGCTCTTTCTCAATGACTTCAGAGCAGTTTCTGATCTTGTTCTATTCTGTCTCCCAGAACACAACTCATCTCCAATGTAACTTAACAGCTCCAGATGTTTAACTTATGAACTCACTAAAGAAATTCTTCAGTTAGACGTGAAGGGGAGAGAAAACAAGACTGACATGGGGTGATGTGAGCAATGAGGCTGCTGGCAGCGTATCCCAACCATCCAAGGTAGAAAGTAATAAACAGTAAAGAACAGGAGTCTCTATTAGATGCAGCCAAACACTGACACCCAACACCTGTAGAACTGAACAGAGGTGAAAAGGACACTTGAAGGACTTACTTTTGTGAAGCTCTGATTTATAAAACAAGCCAGGAGGTGAGAAAAGAAGTTTTGTCTCAAGGTAGAGATGATTCTGTGCAGGACAGTCATGTAGATCCACACATGGAGTCCAAGTCTGTGTGTGTCACTTCACTTGCAATATCAGTTTTATACATTTACAGTGTATTCCTCTGTCACACATACATCTATTTACACACATACACATATGACAGATATTGGAGCTGAGGGAAAAGGTCCAGAATCTGTCAAGAAAAGTGTCTATTTCTCAGTGCCAGAAGTGAGAAATGAATAAAGCTGATTGGTGTTTGCTGTGAGGAAAAGGAGGTCTGGGATAATTCAAGGTAATGTTTTCCTAGATGCTGGTAGCTGAGAAGTGAAATGAGGTTTGAGGTTCCTGCTCCTCCTGGTTTCCTTCCAAGGAAGATGTAAGGGGGGTTCTGTTTCTCATTAAGTACCATCATTGACTTTAGTGCAGGAACTGTGAAAGAACATGTATAAAGTCATGAGGATGAGTGGAAAACCCCATTAGTTTAGACTTTCTCACTTGATGTAGGGTATTCATGCCCTGCATGATACAAGTCTTGTATGTTGCCAGTGGTTGAACAACCTCCTCACACACTTGATCAGAGCTCCCTTCACCTCCTTGTTCCTCAGGCTGTAGATGAATGGGTTGAGCATGGGGGTGACTGCTGTGTAACAGATGGAGGCCACCTTATCCAGGCTCCTGTGGCTAGAAGAGGGTTGTAGGTACATGAAGAATCCTGACCCAAAGAATATGGAAACAACCATCAAATGAGAGGCACAGGTGTGGAAGGCTCTGGCCCTGCTGTGTGCTGAGCACATCCTTAGCACAGTGCAGATGATAGAGATGTAGGAGAGCAAAATGACCACGCTTGCACCCACCACATTGATGGTGAATAAGGCAAAGATGATCATCTCACTGCTGTGGGTGTCAGAGCACATGAGCTTTAGAACAGGAACAACATCACAGAAGAAGTGGTCAATGTGGTTGGGACCACAGAAGGAACCTCCAAACATACTCCATGTGCAGATGATGACACTGAGGAAGGCGAATAGGTAGGATGATGCTACCAGCTGCCAGCAGACACGGCTGGAGATGATGGTCACATAGAGCAGGGGCTGGCAGATGGCAACGTGCCGGTCGTAGGCCATCATGGCCAGCAGGTGACACTCAACAGTAGCAAAGAAAACAAAGGTGAAGAACTGCATCATGCAGGCAGTGAAAGAAATGGTTTTGTCCTCTGATAAGAGGTCTGCCAGCATCCTGGGGGAGATGACTGTGGAATAACAGATGTCAGTGAAGGCAAAATGGGTGAGGAAGAAGTACATGGGGGTGTGGAGGATGGGAGACACCTTCACCAAGATGATAATCCCACTGTTCCCCACCAATATGACAATGTAAGTCAACAGAAAGAAGAGAAAAAGAGGAGTTTGCGCATATGGGCTGTCTGTGATTCCCAACAGGATGAATTCAGTCTGAGTGTGATTTCCTCCCATGACCAGGTATTACCTGCTGAGGCAAAAGCAAGAGAATTATCACAATGATCAAGAATTCAGATTCAAATCTGGACCACATCTATCTCCAGTCAGTGACCATGTGAGATACTACATTTTAGTGTATGCTACTACATTTTGTAACCTACATTATATATACTTAATGGATTTAAGATGAGGTATTTCAGAAAGAACCAGGAGCAAATGTCATTGTTAGATTTCTGTGCTGGGACACTCAAACTATGGATTTATTCAAGGATGTGGATTTTCCAGATTTGAGGAAAGAATCAGATCTTCAATCCCTTTAAGTTCAGAGACAATTTGTGCCAGAGTAAACCTCAGAGGAACCTCAGAAGAGTGCACATTAACATGAATCAAGAGAAAGTCCCAATCCTGGTGTAAACCCACCTTACACATTAATGACATGTATCTATTTTCCCTTAGCTTTTGGTTATCATTCCAGTTACCAAATCACATTAATCAAATTACTAGAGATCATTCACGGCAGATAAAATAGACTTTGTTATATTCATGATTTATACCTTCCTGAGCTCCAGCACAATAAAGCACCTAAACCAATGGACATTAAATTGCTTGCATTAAAATAGTTGATGTTATAACAGGCTGATACCAAAGGCTGATTTGTTAGTGACTGTATTCTGCTGACAATATGAAATGTTACATTTCCTTAAAACAAAAGAATCATTTCCATTTAAATCTGGAGTAATTCAGTGCATCTGCTTTAGCTGCCTATGTAAACCAAACACAACCTGCATCAGACATTGGTCTCTCTTACTGTAAAGAAAACTGACATTGATAAGTCTGTATTCTGATACAGCTTTATGAAAGAGGACCCAAGGACATGCAGAAGCAAGCCCATTGCCTCAGTGCAGGTGAGACTCTGCTTTGTGTTGGTGTTACCTCCTGTGCCTTCCTTCTGCCAGCGAGTGATGGGAGCCAAGGGTTTATCCCCAGTGCAGCAGAGAACATCCAGGTGCCAGCATCAGCTCTGTTCAGCTCCTGATGTGAAGAGAGGTGAGCTCCTGCCAGACTGCAAGAGCCCAGCTTGTGGTGCTGGGGCTGTAAATACAGTTGCATGTGCTCTCCTGGGAGGAAGCCTCCAGGGCTGCTCATGCTTTAGCAGAGGAAAACAAAGAGAAGGAAAAGCAAAGGGTGTGAAATCAGCTCTGAAAGGCATTGTGGTGCTTGGGCATCTGAGAGACATGGCATGGATGAGCCATGCCTGAGCACAGCTGCACAGCAGCAGTGATGAGGGCTCATAGGATGCTTCTGACATACTTGTGGACCATGCAAAGGTTTTGGTTTGCACAGACTGACACAATGAGAATGGGTTGAGAGACATTCCAGATCTTGCACACAGTCCTCAAAAGGGACATGAAGCACAAGTGACTCCATCTCTGGAGCTGCTGTTTTCCCTCTGTGCACACTTGACAGTCCAGTTTTCCATCCCCACTGGGGTTATCCACATGTAGTGCCTGGATGTCCAAGAGCTGAGCTGGTGACTCTGGGCTTCCACTGTATTGAAGGGTGAGAAATGGGCAGTTTGGGGCATTGATGAATTGTCCCTGGCCGTTATCCCCCTGAGCAGCCTCAGCTGGTGCTCCATCCTCACCCTCTGCCCATTTTCCCAACATCTCTATTTAAGCTCAGGCTAAGGTGGTTGGACTATACTTGAGGATTTCTGGTTTAGCAGGAGGTGTGCACACCTATGGAATCCTTTGATGATCCTTAGACCTAGGTTTGCTCATGGTCTTTCCTAGCAAATGCTGGACTTAAACCTGACCAGGGGATTGATTTGATCTGTTTTGGCTTGGTTGTGGACCTGTCTTGTAATCCCCAGCTTGCTTGTCTTGGCTGCGCTTGGCCCAGGTCTCTGTTCCTGGCCTACTTCTCTTGCTCAGGTACTGTGTTATGGTCCCTGCACACCGTGGTGCTCTCCTTCTGTTCAGTTTAGATAGGTTAGGGAGATAAACCCCTGTGGTACTCTCCAGCCTCCTGCAGGATAGAATCTATCAACCTCTGCACCCAACAGCCCAGCCAGTGCTCACTGTTCTGCCAGTCCCTCTCCATCCAGACCATATCCATGCATGGGCAAAATAGGAGAGAGTCTATTCAGTGAGAGAATTAGAGTAATCACTTGAACTTTATGCTCAAGTGCTATTCTCTGGTCATTAGTATCACCTCCATTTCCTAAATGTAACTGTAGAATGTTTTTGAGTAGGTGGGTGTCCTGGTTTGAGCAGTAGCAGTCATTGTTCTCCTCCTTGGTAGCTGGTGCAGTTCTGTGGTTTGACTTTCGGGCTGGGAACGGTTGCTGATAGCAAGTATGTTTTGAGTTACTGCTCAAGTGTTTGGGTTGTCCAAGGCCTTTTCTGAGCTCATGCTCGGCCAGGGAGGAAGCAGAGACAGGACACCTGACCCAGGCTAGCCAAAGAGGTATTCCATACCATAGCACATCATGGCCAGGATGTAACTGGGAGAGACCACGAAGGGCTGAGCTCTGGGGGGATGGAGGAGGTATCGGTCGGTGCTTGGTCAGACAGGGTGGGGTGACTTATGGGTCGGTGGCTGGTGAGGTGTTGTATTCTCTTCACTTGTTATTGGCTTTATCATTATTATTTGTAGTAGTAATGGCAGTAGTGATTTGTGTTATACCTTAGCTATTAAACTGTGCTTATCTCAACCCGTGGGGGCTACATTCTTTGGATTCTCCTTCCTAATCTCCGGGAGATGGGGGAGTGATAGGGGGAGTGAGTGAACGAGCTGTGTGTGGACTTGGTTTAAACCACAGCAGTGGGTAACACTGTGGTCTGTTAATGGCTTTCCAGTCTTAGTAAAAACTCATATTCTCTCCAGCTTGAATGTTTCTGTAGTTACAAGGTGCTGAGATGTCATTACTAAGAGATGCTCTTTGTCAATAACCTCACAGCAATTTCTGATTTCAGTGTATTCTGGCTCCCAGAAGACGTTCCATCTCAGGGGTTGAGGAAGTAATAGCTCCAGATATCTGGCTTGTGAAGTCACTAAGGGAACTTTTCAATTATATTTGAAGGGGGGAGAAAACAAGATTAGCATGGGATGATTTGCCCAATGAGATTGCTGGCAGCTTATCTCAACCATCTAAGCTGGAAAGCAATAAATAGTGAAGACAGGAGCCTCTGGGAGACACAGCCATACATGGACAGCCAACACCATGTACAACTAAACAGAGAAGGAGACTTCAGGATTCATGGAATGGTGAAGCACAGCATCATTGAATCACAAAATCTCTTCTCTCAACCTCTGATTCATGAAACAACCCAGAAGGTGGAAAGATACTTTTTCTATGAAGACAGAGATGCTTCTGTGCAACAGTCATGCAATTGGGCAAGGAAGATCTGCTTAGGGGCAATGCCAAAGTAATGTAGCAGTGATTGTCACAGCAGCTTAAATTGCCTTTTCTCTTTGCAGACATCTCCTTGCTTACTGGTAATGGTTATACTGGGACAAATATAAACATGTACAGCAGAAATGTTTAGTATCTTATGTATTTACCCCCTCTCCTGACACAATCCTTTTTGGGGATGTATTTTATCCTATTTAAGAGATCAGCATACACAATTTCAAGTGAATTTAAGAGGATATGCTCTATTTGTGTGTATTGCTGCCTTTCTAGCTCCCCTCAGCAATGATAAGGTGCAGGTTCTGTCTTTGAATGATTTCCTTGGAGAAAGGAATAAGAGGTGGGCACAATAATAGTTCAGCCTGAAAGAGGCTGAGTCTTCAACAGGAAACCAGAAGTGGCATCTCAGGTACTGTTTTGGGGGATGGTGGTGGAACTAGATTTAATCTCCTCTCATATGTCTGTGTTTGAGACACGTGGTTATGTTATAAATCCTTTCTAAAAGGAAGTTTTACTTCCTAAGCTTAATCTGGCATGAAATCAGTTGCTTGAAAGTATTTGCTGCTTGCTTAAAATGTAAGTTGAATGATAGAAATTAAAGGGAAAAGCACATTTTTAACAAGTCACCAGTGAGGATGGAAGATAGTGGAGAAGGAAAGATAAATGCATGTGCCCTTCTGTCTATTCTATGTATTTATTCTTATGAGATGAGAGCAGTTATTGAAATGCAGTTTAGCCCCCAGAGTAGCCACTAACCTTGTTATTAATCAGTGGTTTTTAATGAAAACCAACATATTGCTTTTATTGCTGAGCACTTAGACTAAAGAGCAACAGATTCAGACCCTGAGCTACCTGGAGTAATGAAAAGAGTCTCTGGGACATGATCAACCTGAAAAGCAGCATGAAAGTTAATATTCCTTTACTTTGTGTATTATCAGAACAGGCAACATGAGCTGCTCTTCCCTTAATGTGGAGAAAACTGCAGGCAGATGGAAACAGTGAAGACCACGGTGATGTCCAAGGGGAAACTTGTTTTGTTGGCTTCAGACTTCCTTTGAAAGCAGTGGGTGAAGGTAGAAGATATATTCAAAGCTTGGTTTAAGAACTTGAGTGATAGATGTAGTCAGTGACTCCCTGCATAGGTAGGTGGTTATGGACCATCTAAGCATCCTGCCAAGGTGCCTGGCAGTGATCTTATTGTCTTCATTATCTACAGAGTACAGGATTAAACCCCACTAATAATGAAGCAAGGGATTAAGCCATCATAACCAAGCTCATGGAAACCAACCCCCTGCCTGGGAACTGGGAGCCTCTTGGACCCTGATGGCTTGGGAAAACTGGACTACGGTGACAGAGTTTGTTTTCAAGGGGTTCACAGATTGCCTTGACTTCCAGGTTACCCTCTTTGTGCTTTTCCTGCTCATCTATGTCACCACTGTGATAGGAAACCTTGGCATCATTGCTGCAGTCTGGCTTGATTCCCAGCTTCAAACCCCTATGTACTTCTTCCTCGGCCACTTGTCCTTCTTGGATCTGTGCTACTCCTCTGTGGTGACACCCAAGATGCTGCTGAGCCTCTTGTCTGAAAGGAAGACTATTTCTTTTGCTGGCTGCTTCCTGCAGCTCTATTTCTATGCTGCTTTTGTAATCACAGAGTGCTACCTCCTGGCTGGGATGGCATATGACCGTTATGTTGCCATCTGCAACCCCTTGCGTTACCCCATCCTCATGTCCCAGAAGGTCTGTGTTTCCCTCTTAGCTGGGTCCTATGCAGTTGGGCTTTTTAATTCAGCCATCTTCACAGGCTTTGCATTGAGGTTGTCCTTCTGTGGCCCCAATGTCATTGACCACTTCTTCTGCGATGGGCCACCACTCTCAAAGTTGGCTTGCTCTGATACTTCCCTCAATCAAAGGTTGCTATTTGCTTTTGGGGGCTTCAATAAGGTCACCACAATATCAGTCATCCTCATCTCCTATGGCCACATCCTCTTCACCGTCCTGAGGACAGGCTCTGTGCTGGGCAAAGCTTTTGGTACCTGTGCATCGCACCTAGTGGTTGTTGCCATCTTCTATGGGACCCTTATCTTCATGTACCTACGACCCAGTTCCAGCTACAACCTGGGCAGGGACAAAATAGTCTCTGTCTTTTACACCATGGTGACCCCAATGTTGAACCCCTTCATCTACAGCCTGAGGAACAAGGAGGTAAAGAATGCTCTGAAGAGAACAGTGGGGAGAATGGTTATTTCCCTGCCAAAGGGGTAAATAGTTTGACACTTGGGCAGTAATGGGAATGGGGTTGGTGGTTTGGAGTCTTTTTGAGGTTGGAGAGAAGCTGTGATAATACTTCTATCTATTATTGTCCATTTTGTAGACCAGCTTTATCGATGTGGGCTTCATTTGCTGTACATTTGCCTCTTGATAGTGTATTTCATAACAGGAGAAACACATACTCACTGAAGAGCCACCAAAGGTTGATTTGTGATGAAACATGCTAAAATGTCCAGCTTATTCCTGAATATTTGGAGGCAAGAATGTGTTGAGTTTTCTTGTGTACCTGGCACTACTTAAGCAACCCCAAACTGACTCTTTCTTGAAGGGAAATATGATGACAAGGCTCAGTCCTGTTAAAATAACCCATTTGTGAGGTTTCTGATGAGGACTTGGACTATTTTCTCACCTGTCTTTGGCCAGAGCCCACTTGTGGTTTCTTACACCTTGGACATCATTCATCAGTGTGGTGGACACTCTACCAAGTGCTGTACCTCTTCCAGCCACGAGATGTGATCTATGGACTTAAGGTGAATTTCAGTGCTTCCAGGTAATCCCTATGACATATGGGAGCATGCAGGAGAACACACAGAGCAGACCAAGGAGGTTTGGAGGAGAGAGGAGGAAGAAAAGTTCCCTAAAGCTGCAGGAAACAGGGAAGTTTGAGAGGAACTTCTTGGAATCTTCTTCCATAATCACAGACCATCAAAGAATGTTCAAAGGTATTTGAAGATTTCCCTGCTGCACTTTAATCCTTCAAAGTGCTTTTTATAGTGAATAAATACTTCAAATGATATTGTTAATATACAGTGTAAAGGATTGGACAGTGATGGTTCCTAAAGGTACTGTTGAGTGGAGTTGTTCAGTACATACATTCAAACTTCATGTACAGTAAACTCATGCTGCATTAGTTGCAATAAAACTCTTATTTCTACGTTTATTCTCTCTTTTTCCTCTAAGCCTGTAGTTCTCTATCTACAAGACCATTAGTTGTGGGATATAACTGGCCAAAAGTGGAGTTTAATAAGCAGACATTACATCTGATCTCAGTATCCCTCCTTAGAAGGAACTAAAGACCTTGGCAAAATCACCATGGGAAATGGCTCAAGTAAATGATGGTGCATAAAGATATAATAAAGATATATAAAGATATCAGCTGCATATAGAACATGTATCATGATTCTGACATATTTAACTTCAGGACACCTGAATTTCAGGTGGCTGAGGCTCACCCAGCCTATGGGTCATGGCACTTCCTTAGGTCATATTCAGTTCCATATAACTTCAATGTATTTTGTATTTGAAACTCCTCTTTTCCATTACCACCTTCATTATAAGAGGAAAATAAATATGCTCAAAACATCCTCAGACACAACAGAGCTGATACAAGACAAGGAACTTAGTGATAAACACTTTGAAGGTTTATACCTAATAACCTGATGACTGTGTAGCTGCTTTCTACAAGTTGTTTTTCCTCCTTGTCATGCTGTTGTAAGAAGCACAATAAGTTTATTCTGGCAATAACAGGAATATGTGTTTTATTCACCTTTTCAGGGAAGGGGAAGGTGTTTTGAGCTGTACCTGAAGGGCTGATGTTAAAGTAGGAACAAACAGGAATCACTGGTGAAAGTGTTGGCACAGAAACCCCCCAATTATAAACCCTGCTGTTAAAATATTGCCATTTGTAGAAGCTAAACCCAACCAAACACTCATCTGGGGTCACCACAGCTGTCTGCATTGCTCTTCTCCATCCATAGCTGGGTTTGATGGTGCAGGTGCAGGGTGTTGCTGGTTGTGCTGGTGCCATTGATGGTTTCCTCCAGAAGCTCATGGGTTCCAGTGAGTCCTGCAGTGTTTCTCACCCATTCCTTTGGCCAACTGAATGGCACCACTGGAGTTCACAGGCTGGAAGATAACCTGGGACACCTCATGTGTCAGTCTGTATGTGATGCTGAACTGAAGCAAGGTGAGCCCAAACCCATCCCATGTGTCCATCTCTCAGCCAGTCCTCTATGCTCCCAGTGATACAAATCAGTAGCTCAGTGACAGTCTCCATAGGGAAGTGATGGATTCCCTAACATTGGACACTTAAGCTTCAGCTGGAGAAGGTGCTGGAACATCTAGCTTAGGTCATGCTTTGCCTAGAAAGGTTGGACCAGATGATCCTTGAGGTCCCTTCCAACCTGGTGTTCTCTGGTTCTGATGGAGAACTTAGTCTGTTCAAGTGACCATGTGTGGCTCTTCTCTGGACATGGCAAATCCTCCTTTGGGCTACATAGAGTCTATTGATCCATCCAATTCCCCCTGAGATATCATGGGATGTATGGACACAGGTCTGGCAGCTATGGCTTGTGTCCTTTAGGGGGGGCAGAGGGATGTATGGTGGGTCTCTGACAGTCCTGGACACCCACATCTGAAGAGCTGAGCTACCACCTTCATTTCTACTGACTGCAAAGAGACTTGGCAGTTGCCTCATATACCAATGCTTAATGCTGTTGGCAACTGATGGATGAATAAATCCCACTTATGGGTCAAAGCTGATCCAAATATGGCTCTGTTCATGCTGTCAGTCTAATCTTAAAGAATAGGCTTCTATTATATAAAAGAAAACTCAGCTATACTGAAAGAATCAGTGTGAATTGTAAACTCCCCAAAATGCTGCAGACACTGGAAGAATCTGGTGTCTATTGAGTGTGTTGAGCAGAGACAAATGCCACTGAAGTTACCATGAATACACTATCAGTTTCCTGCTACAACCCTCCCAAAACGTTTGCAGAAAGAACTGGATTAACATCACCTGTTTTCAAAACAGGCTGTAATGAAATGGGTTTGGTCTTGCAATAGAGGTGGAGCACTGGAATGACCTGACTCTGGGCAAAAAGGAGTCAAAAATGGGTAGCTGAGATACTCCTGGAAGTACCTGGAGCATAGTAAAAAGGTCTAATGGACAATCAGTCATGTTCTGACAAGTTGGTCCTGGATAGACCCTCCCCCTGTTCTTAACCATCAGTAGCCTTTCAGGCTTATGTAGTGCTTGGAAGCTTGGGTCAGCCTTCATCTTCATCTGTCTGCTCCAGGCATCCATCCCAAGGTAATTACCTAAGCTGCTTGCAGCAGGTGTTTAAGGTAGTTGAAACTGCCCTTTGGCTGCTTCTTCACAAGAAGAATAACTTGTGTTTGCTTGGATCTCTGTTTTTCCTGTCCCTGGAGGCTGCTGAGTGTTGTAACAGGTTATAGATCTTTGTGACAACAATTAGAAGAGATTTTCCATCAGCCTGTGTGCATAGCTAAGCCTTTATTAGTAGTTTAGGCTGTTGTGACTCATGGGTTCTCATTCAGGGGCCAGCAATATACAATCGAGATCCATGTGTCTTAGAGACCTGAACTGTAGCCAAAGCTGGGACAAACTCTTGTTCCCCAAGTGTTTGTGTCTGTTGCCTGCAAAGACCTGCAGGGAGAGATATAAAAGCAACACATTGCTGTGAGTGAAGAACATCCGATGAAAACAGGATGGAAGCTCTTGAAGGTTCAGCAGAGACATTCCTGTTTGGAAGCTTAGGAGATGGCTTCAAGAGATAATCCCCTTGATTTGCTGTGCAGATATCCAGTGTCATCTAATGTGGAAGAGAACTTGCAGCTGTAAGAGGTGACCTCCATCCACAGGTATGTGAGACCATACCATGAAAGGTCCAGGTTAGCCCTGCTCTGGTAGAAATCACTGCAGCAAATGGGGAGACTGCTCAGATTTGTGCCAGGTAAAGATCTCCTCCTGTCTGTTGGTTTGAAGACATTAAATATTCCTGCTGGGATGTACTCATAGAATCCCAGACCCATTTGGGTTGGAAGGGAGCTTAAAGCTCCTCCAGCTCCAACCCCAACCCCTTCCACTGGAGCAGCTGCTCCAAGCCCCTGTGTCCAACCTGGCCTTGAGCACTGCCAGGGATGGGGCAGCCACAGCTTCTCTGGGCACCCTGTGCCAGCGCCTCAGCACCCTCCCAGGGAACAGCTTCTGCCTCAGAGCTCAGCTCAGTCTCCCCTCTCTTGGGCAGGTTCAAGCCATTCCCCTTGTTCTGTCCCTACATCCCTTGTCCCAAGCCCCTCTCCATCTTTCTTGTAGCCCATTTAGGCACTGGTGCTTATCATGGTGCTTATGGTCTGTTTAAGGAGCCTTGGAGAAGAAGAGAGGAGAAAACTCTCCAGGAAAGATTAACCTAGCCATGGACCTTGAAATAGTGATATTCACATTAAAATGTAAAGAATATTTCTATGAATAAGTATTCTGTTGATGGAAAATGGATCTTCACTGAGTCTTCTGGTCCTGACACTCATCTGGTGGGGTAAGATTTTTGTTCTTATCTTTAATCCTGTAAAGATTTAGTTGTTTTATTCTGAACCTTCACGTTATCAGGGGCAGAAACTGTAATTCACACTTGCATGAGGGTGAGCAGCTTAACTTAGTGCCTAACTTAGACAACCAAAGTTGAGTTTGGTTCAGCACAGCTCAATGGTCTCATTATGGTGTTGACTCCTCTTAATTGTATATTCTCTCAACCATAGTAATGGAATAGTTCAGACCCAAATTTTGCTCATAGTCTCCTGGCTTCACTTCCCCAGCATTTCTGAGACTATAATATTAAACTCTTCATGTACAGAATGAATTTAGGGTCATGCATCACCCTTTCCCTTCTCTTTCCTTAATTCCCAGCAAATTAAAGGCTCTTTTTCCTTCATCTCAGTGACTTCTCCAAACCCACCAAGGGAAATCTACAGTACTTTTAGGCTTATATGAGTTACAGCCAAAATCAGAGCTGTCTTCAGAGAAACTGAATCACAGGAGATGAGGGGCAGAGCTGATGGTTTGTGTCACATCACTTGGTTTGTGTCACATCAATCCCTCTCTGCTGCTGTAGCCACTGGTCTCATCAAACTTGTAGGTACCAAATGGGATTCAGTGATACAAATGAAAGGTGTTTGGGGGAGCTGGGATGCTTTCACTTCAGAAGGGGCCTCCTCTTTCCTTGGGCTGCATAGGAGGGCAAGCTTGGAGCAGATGGCCACAGAGCAGTCCATTCCACTGTAGCTCCCTGGAAATGAATAGTGGGGATGCCCTCGATGCACAGGGTGTTAATTGTCAAGTTATCCCATTCCAGTTCAAATAAAGGCATGGTTTCCACTGTCCTGTATTTTCCAGACCTTTTCCTTCCTTGGCAGATACAAAAGCCCTGAATGGCAGAGCAGAATCACACCTCAGCAGCAGAGTTCATCCTCAAGGGTCTCAGTGATCAAGCAGAGATGAAGGCAGCCCTCTTTGTGCTGTTGCTGCTCATCTACACCGTCACCCTTGTGGGCAACGCAGGGATAATTGTAGCCATCCAAGGTCACCCACAGCTCCACACATCCATGTACTTCTTCCTGGGCAGCCTCTCCATTATTGACATCTGCTTCTCCTCTGTGGTAGCCCCCAGGACTTTGGTGAACTTCCTATTGGAGAAGAAGACCATTTCCTTTGCTGGCTGCATGGGTCAAGCTTTCTTCTACATCGTGTTTGTGACAACTGAGTGTTTCCTGCTGGCTGTCATGGCCTATGACCGGTACGTGGCCATCTGCAACCCCCTGCTCTACTCCTCTGTCATGACTCGGAGGTTATGTGTGGGGCTGGTGGTAGGGTGCTACATTGGGGGTGTCCTGAACTCCATCATCCAGATGACCTTCATCATCAGGCTGCCCTTCTGCAGCTCCAATGTCATCAACCACTTCTTCTGTGATGTTCCTCCTCTCCTGGCTCTGTCCTGTGCCAGCACGTACATCAATGAGATGATCCTCTTCTCCTTGGCTGGTGTCATTGAGCTCAGCACCATCTCTGCCATTCTGGTCTCCTACATCTTCATCTTCTTTGCCATCCTGAGGATCCGTTCTGCTGAAGGCAGGCAAAAAGCTTTCTCCACCTGCATGTCCCACCTGACTGTGGTCACCATGTTGTATGGAACAACCATCTTCATGTATTTACGCCCTAGCTCTAGTTACTCCCTCAACACTGACAAAGTGGTCTCTGTCTTCTATACGGTGGTGATCCCCATGCTCAACCCCCTCATCTACAGCTTGAGGAACAAAGAGATGAAGGATGCTCTGAGGAGAACAGCAGAAAGAATCACAGTCAGGCTTTGAAAACCCTGATCCAGGGATGTGGGTAACATGAGGGTTTGTCCCAGAGGCTGTGGAGCCTCCACCCATGGACATGTTCAGAAGTTGCCTGAATGAGGCCAGGAGCAACCTGATGAAGTCAGCAGGACATAGTTATTGTTCAGAAAGGACATCTAGGAGGTCACTGCTCCTATGACTGGCAAATTATACACATAAACACATATGTATGTGTGTATATATATAAAAACACAATATTAAATGCTTCCTAAAGTATATATTTATATGTAACACAATATATCCTTGTGTTAAATGTGAACACCAACACACATGATACTGGTTTTCCTTGCCTCAGTTTAGTTGGGGTCTCAGTGATTTATGGGGTGGGTAGGGCCCAGCTGGAATGGGCTTTTCCCAGGAAGGATGGAAACCCAAGATCTAAATGACCAATCTGATGTTTTAATGCAGTTATGGAGCAATGGGATATCGTGCATGAGCCAAGTGAGTGAAATATGAATTCTTCACCAGGTCTGTGTTGGGAACCAGGCTGCTGAGTTAAATCACAGTCAAATTGGGCTTTGCCACCTCTTTCCCTTTCATTTTTCCTCCTCAAGTTGTGCCTTTCTCAAAGCCTTTAAGCGAGGCTCTAATGAGTTTTCTAGTTTATCCCCACTGTGGTTTGTTAAAAACAAAGGCAAGAATGTCATCAGTAGGGTTTGCCGCAGGAGAGTTGCACTTTGGTTTGGTGCAATGGGGATTAGAGAAACCCAAAGCAAACATGGAAACACACAAACACCAACAGGAAAACTGAAGGTAATGGAAAAACCCAACCAAAAGTCTTTATTCCCTATGCAAGAAGTAATTCCTGGCACAAATTGCAGCTCCCCCATATCCTGGTTGCTATAAAATCCCAATGCCACCAGGGGGAACAGTCACCACAGGGTTTCCCCACACACCCAAAACTTCCCTATTCCTTTAGCAGCTCATCACTCAAAGGTGAGAGATGTCCCTGATCCAACTGTGTTAACAAGCTCCTCCGGGAGGGGATTTGGAGCTGATGGGCTGATAGGAAGGAGAAGGCTTAGCTGAGTCCTGGATGGAGATGTTCCCCCTGTGGTCACTTGAGCTGTGGCATCACCAGTGGGAAAAACACTCTTTAATACAGGGGAAAATAACCCAAAGAGGGATGTGACCCTGGCCAGCACTAAGAAATAAGTCTTTATTCTTTATTTGTACTTTATTCTTTATCCTTTATTCCTTATTTAGACTTTATCCTTTATTCTTTATTTATTCTTTATTCTTATTCTTTACTCTTATTCTTTATTCTTACTCTTAAAGTTACCAGTCTGAAGCTGACTCTTACTGTTACCAGCAGGACATGACAGTATCCACATATGCCTGCTTTTTAGATGCCCATTTCCCCTTCAAAAGCTGCATTTCATCCACTTCTGAACAAAATCCATTCCTTTTCCTATGTGATTTTTGTTCCTTCTTGGTATCATTGCTCTCTGTGGTCACCTCTGAGAGGTGCAAAATGGTCATAGGAGTCCCTTTAGGTATCAAAAGGTAGAAGATTTGCAGTAAGTGGCTAGAAAATCATGGATCAGGATTTCTTATACATCACCACCATCTATCGGACGTTGTTGGGAATATCCACTCCTTTTTATTTAAGACAAAACCTGCTTTTTCTTACATGCTGGGAAGCTTTGGATAGCCAAGTGGCTTGTTCTTGCCCAGGAAACTGAGCAATAATAGCTAAATAAACTAAGGCCATCATGTTGCCTCTACAATTGGCTGATCCTATGTAGATAGTTTATTTTCTGACCCTGTTAAAGCAATGTCAGATGGTTTAACAGCTTCAAAGTGCCCTCACATTTAGAAAGGATGCTTTAAACCCCACTTTTCCTAATGCAGTTCTTGGCTGAGGCTTCAGGTTGTATGAAATGTAGGTTATTGTAGAAACAGAGAGTGGTTTGGGTTGGAAAGGACCTAGGTTCCAACCCCCTGCCATGGTCAGGGACACCACACACCAGACCATGTCACCCAAGACTCTGTCCATCCTGGCCTTGAGCACTGCCAGGGATGGGGCAGCCACAGCTTCTCTGGGCACCCTGTGCCAGCGCCTCAGCACCCTCCCAGGGAACAGCTTCTGCTTCACATCAAACCTGAACTGCCCCTGTTCCAGTCTGAACCCATTACCCCTTGTCCTGTCACTCCAATCCCTAATGAACAGTCCCTCTCCAGCATCCTTGTATCCCCTTCACACACTGGAAGCTGCTATGAGGTCTCCATGCAGCTTCTCTTCTCCAGGCTGAACAGCCCCAATGTTCTCAGCCTGTCTCCATACAGGAGCTGCTCCAGGCCCTGAGCATCCTCGTGGCCTCCTCTGGACTTGATCCATGTCATTCTGATGTTGAGGACATCAAATTCACTCTGCCTTATCAATGATTTTTCTCTTAAACAGTCTGGGCTATCCAGACACAGTTTGAAGTGTTAATTCCTGGTATTTAAATGACTCCCTTCTCCATCAGTTGTTTCCTATAGATCCCCAGATCCCTCTCAGCAAGTGTCCCCATTGCACATCTTTAGTCCTGACAAAACCATCCCAGATTTTACAATGAAAGCAAATGAAAACACATCAGATCTCAAAACAGGTAAGGTCTCAACTTTTATCCCATGTAGGTGAAGGATTTAATTCCTTGTTGTTGATGTATGTAAATCACACCCATCACCACCTAAACAATCCCAGGTGAGCAGCTGGGATTATTTGGGTGCTCTCTGATGCTGAATTAAACAGGTGAGGATGCCTATACAGTATACTGGGTTACTGGTGGATCCATCCTGGTAACCTGTATGGGGTAGGAACCCCACCTTTTGTTAGGGAACATCAAGTGCTAGGCAGGAATAACCAGGGTCATTCCCTACTAGGGCTTTCTGGGAGCAAAGAGGTGACTTTTGTCCTATCCTGGAAGGCCCTGCAGCCTCCTCTCATCTTTGGGAGAACAGCAAAGGAAGTGATTCTGATTGAAAAGTAAGGGCAGCTGCATCAAAATGAAAAGGATGATGTGGTTTTAGATCTTCATTCTAAATAGCAGCATACACTGAGATAAAGGAGAGCTGGATTTCTCCTTCGCTGAGGGTTGAATGCTTCTAAGAGTGCTTCCCAAGAGGTAATCTTGGTTTTGAATACGGATACAACACACTACATACTAATATGTACTAAACTACCTGTGGGGATATTTGAAGGCTGTATAAAACCCTTAAAGGCAACAATTTGGGGCTGGTATTGTTCAAATAACACCTTCTGGTGCCATTAATCTTAAACCCTGTTGGGTGTATCCTGACCTGGCTCTTGGGAGCCCTTTGGGCTGAGCCTTGCTTGGTCTGACAGCTCCCTGGTGGTTAATGTGTAATCCCCTGGCTTGTTTTATCCCTGGCTCTGTGAATACCACATGGACAAGGCTCTGGAAGGACGGGTAGATGCTGCATGGGAGAAGACAGAGCAGCATTACCCTTCTAGCTGGAGCCTGGAGAAGCTGTGAGTATTTAAACTCATTTCAACTGGATCTGAGAGCAAAGAGGAAGGAATCCCTGATATGAAACCCCTGCTTTGTCCTGTGGCATCTACAGGATCCCCAGGATTTGTAGCAAACCTTATCCCCTCTGCTTTATTTCAGGGCAGCAGAAACCATCACCTTGAGGAACCAGAGGGATGCTGGTGGTGTGAGCATGGGGCTCTTTTGCTTTACATTTTAAATGACCCTTTTCTTCATTCATTAGACAGTTTGTGCTGTAAGACTCTTGAAAGAGCAGCTAGCCAAACTGTGTTATAGCTCTATAGAGCTGGTACCTTCCCCTTGTTCCTATACTGAGACCTTGAGGATAGCATCCACTATGATGGCTTTGGACTGGCAGAGAGGAGACTGAGCTGAGCTCTGAGGCAGAAGCTGTTCCCTGGGAGGGTGCTGAGGCGCTGGCACAGGGTGCCCAGAGAAGCTGTGGCTGCCCCATCCCTGGCAGTGCTCAAGGCCAGGTTGGACACAGGGGCTTGGAGCAGCTGCTCCATGGGAAGGGGTTGGGGTTGGAACTGGATGAGCTTTAAGCTCCTTCCAACACAAATGGTGCTGGGATTCTATGGTTCTATGTGAACAAGCTAACTGCTACCTAACCAGCAGGTTGTGCTGCAAGGTTTTGCTTGGCTGTAGGGTCTCAACAGCAGCTGGACGTTCTCCTATCCATAATGTCAAGAGTTACATCTTGGATCACACAAGCAACAAGTCTGCTTGGTGAGTCCTAGGGCAGCTTGTTGAAAGCTTGGCCAATAAGCAAGATCTTACCAAATCAGAGTAGGAAAGCCACAAATGGAGGTCCTTTCTCCAGGAATACAGGGGTAAATATTCAGTTAACTCTTCAGCAGAGTGTGGACCCACAACCTGCATGGATAATATCTAAATGAATGCAGCAAGGTATGTGTTTTTAGTTTAATTTATCCCCATTCCAGTGAGTGGGCTCAAGCTGCAGGGAGATGTGATTGCTGGGGGGAAGCTGTTGTGTATAGCACAAGCTGCAGCCTTATAAACATCCCAGGTTTCATATCTGCACTTTGGATCGCTTCATACCAAGCAGTTGGTTTGTCAAGCAAGAAAAAGTGAGGGTGAGTCTTTGTTAATGGTGAGCTTCAAGTCAGTTCTCCAATGGCAGGAGATGTGTGTGTCTGGGCAGGTGGATGCTGCTTCAGGGGGAGGATTGAGCCCCAGACCCAACCAGTTCGATTTTCATTACTTGGGTCACATCTTCCAGCTCTTTGGTGATGTCTCAGGAGCTGCTTTGCCTCCAGCATCTCTATGTGAGCAGTGAAAAGCAGCTCTAAATCCCCATTAATACCACCAGGAGACCACATGTGTTGCTCATAGGACATCTGAAATGAGGAGTCTGGCTCTGGAGGTGGATCTCAGCCCTTCAGCAAAGGGTCATCAAATAGTGATGACTCTTAAGTGTGGCTCTGCTTGTCAGATACCAGGCAGTGTGCACTCCTGCTTTGCTCTCTGGTGTAACTCTGTCAAGTGATGATTAATGTTAGGCAGGAAAAATCAATGAGGGTTTATTTTACCTGTCGTAAGCTGTGATTTTAGGAGCTGCTGATTTCTCCCAGGGAGAATTTGTCTTTGATCAAGCCTGAATGTATCTTTTATCTCCAAGTTAGGCATCGTGTCTAAAGCAAAGTGAGGCGAGAAATCCTGGCTCTGCACCATCCTACCCTAAGGAAAGCCACATTTGCCCTCAAAGAGCTGCTCCTGGGACACAGAGAACAGCTGTTTATTTCTCATGTACTCACACTGGACTGGAAACACCCAAAAGAGGAGAAATAATTCCCTTTTCCCAGCAGTTACTCTGGAATTCAAGGACTTCCATGTGTCAATGGCTTGAGAGGAACTATGAGGAACCCTCCAGTTTACTCATTCTGGTGTTGCCCTCCCTCCTTGCCTTAAAATACCTACTTGCTTCCAAGTGTGTTGGTGGTGGTTGTGGTGTTTAGCCAAGACTGGCCTTGGGAACTTGGTATTTTCCTCTCTCAAAGAGAATTTACCTTATATTGACATATGTATATGTATGTGTGTGTATATATGTATATGTATGTGTGTGTGTATATGTATATGTATGTGTGTATATGTATGTGTGTGTGTATATGTATACATACACACTTTATATTGACTTAAAGTGGTGTAACTTATAGACAAAACCTGACATTCTTAACATTATTGAGGGATTTGGGCCTATACAGCATTTCAATTTAAAGCCATAAAGCAGGCAAACTGCTTACAGGTTCACTATGGTTGAAGATAACTATACATCCCCCTCTGAGTTTATTCTCCTGGGCTTCACAAACAGGGAAGACCTGCGGGTGATGTGCTTTGTCTTATTCCTTGCCATCTATGTGGTTACCTTCATAGGAAACCTGGGAGTGATCGCATTAATCAGAATGGATTCATGCCTACACACCCCCATGTACTTCTTCCTCAGCCACTTGTCTCTCCTGGATGTCTGCTACTCCTCTACCATCATCCCTCAAGCCTTGCTGACTGTTCTAGTGGAGAAGAAGGTGATTTCCTTCACTAGGTGTGCCACTCAGCTCTTCTCCTTTGCAACCTGTGCCACCACTGAGTGCTATGTGCTGGCCGCTATGGCTTACGATCGCTACATGGCCATTTGTAACCCCCTTCTCTACTCCACAGTCATGTCCCAAAGGCTTTGCATTGGGATGTTGGCTGGTGCCTACTTAGCTGGTGTGATCAGCTCTACCATACACACGGTTTCCATATTTCATCTCCCATTCTGCCGGTCCAAGATGATCAATCACTTCTTCTGTGATGGACCACCCCTGCTAGCCCTCTCCTGCTCTGACACCCATGCCATTGAGGTGATGGTTTCTGCTGTGGTGGGGTTCAATGTACTGAGCACCACAGTCTTCATCCTCATCTCCTACTTGTCGGTCCTTTCCACTGTCATGTGGATGCCGACTGTGGCTGGTCAACGCAAAGCTTTCTCCACCTGTGCCTCTCACTTCATCTCCATTGCTTTGTATTATGGCAGCTCCCTCTTCATGTACCTGCGCCCCAGCTCCAAACAGTCCTCGAAGCATGACAAGGTGGTCTCCATGCTGTACTCTGTGGCTGTCCCCATGCTGAACCCGCTCATCTATAGCTTAAGAAACGTGGATATGAAGAAGGCCATGAGGAAAGCAAAAAGTAGAGTCCTCTCCTCTTTGTCCATTCATGGTTCCTAGTCAGCTGAAGGGAAAGGGCTACACTGCCCTGGTGAGGAGAAGAAGCAGGCTGGATATTGCACCTTCAAGGATGATTGAATATTGTACCTGCAAGGATGGGTGGATAGAGAACCTTCAGAAGTAGGGACTAAACATACTAGGAAGCATGACACCTGGAAAACACACTTCTCCTTAAACCAAGGCTACATGCTGTGCTGGGATGGACAGGATCTTCTCTGGCTGCAGCCTGAGACCTGACAGTGACTGTATTGGAAAGAAAGTTGTTGTCCAGCGTCATTGTTACTTAAATATTACTTGAAATTAATATATTCTATAATTTCAATGTTGTTGAACTAACAATACACTTTATTTCAGGCTTCAGAGAGAAAAAGGGAGAAGGTACATGGTGGATTTGCCCTGCTGGCATTAAAACAGTTGGTATTTGACCTCACGTTTTATACTAACAAATGATTTCTGGTGTTATTTCTGGTTTAAGGAAATATTAACTGATATTTCCAGGTATGTCAACTCCAGAAGACAAGGTTTGATCATGTGAAATGACAGAGGGGAGACTGAGCTGAGCTCTGAGGCAGAAGCTGTTCCCTGTGAGGGTGCTGAGGCGCTGGCACAGGGTGCCCAGAGAAGCTGTGGCTGCCCCATCCCTGGCAGTGCTCAAGGCCAGGTTGGACACAGGGGCTTGGAGCAGCTGCTCCATGGGAAGGGGTTGGGGTTGGAGCTGGAGGAGCTTTCAGGTCCCTTCCAACACATATGGGGCTGGGATGCTGTGAACTAAAGCTGGGACAGTCTGTTGCTCAACAAAGCCCTGCTGGGAAATGGGGACAAGTCCTATCTGAGCCTCTGCTCTGAATTTAAGTAGGGCTGGAAAGAGCCTGAGTGCTGCTTGGAGGGAGGGTTTGGGGTCTTCCTCCCCCTTCAACAGCCAAGGTGCTGCTGGCCTGGGTCCCCTCACAAAGCTCATGGAGCAAGTGCAGTACCCAGCTCTCTGCTTCTGGGACTTCAAGCTGCATTATTCACCCTGCACAAGCACACCCAGGTATTCTTTGTGGCTCTTTTTGCCTTCATGTCCTTCTTTTCAATCATCTTTGAATTACACAGTTTTCTTCTTTCCAAACTTTGACTGAGGGTTATTTCTGCCTCTGTTCTACTGATTTTCCCACTTCACAAACCTTGGATTGAGCCCAGTGACCAATGGGAAAGAAAGACATTCAAAAGCACACAGAAATCCTTCCCTACCCTCCTCCAGTGCATCCCCTGCACTCACAGTCTGGTGCCTTCCAGCAGAAAACCAGGTTTACATTGAAAACATCTAAAGCCACCTGTATACTTCTCCTTCTTCCTTCCCCACACTTTCATAGCTCTGTTTTCTATCTGCCCCATCCTTTGTCTTTTCTAACTGTCTGAGACAAGGTTATCATTTAGTATTTCAGTGGAGGGTTTTGTAATGACTCTTCATCAAGGAGAAGCTTTCAGGACACGTCAGCACTCAGGGTTCTTCAGATGAAGACTGGGAAATCTGAGTTCATCCTGTTCTATCCTCAAAGCAGCCATGTAGAACAATGCTTGTGACCAAACTCTTGCACAGTCACTAGGAAAGTGTATGGAAATAAATGCATCTGATGGGAAGGACTCCCCATGACCAGTGCAAACCATCCACACAGAGGATGCTTTGCTGTGTTTGTTTTCAGCTCCTTTCAGTGCAATATTAGCTGATGTTTGTGGATGTCTGTTCAGCCTGGAGAAGGGAATGCTGCATGGAGACCTCATAGCAGCCTTCCAGTATCTGAAGGTGGCCTATAGGGATGCTGGTGAGGAACTATTCATTGGGGACTGTAGTGATAGGACAAGGGGTAACGGGTTGAAACTTAACCAGCAGAGGTTTAGACTGGATCTAAGGAAGAAATTCTTTACTGTGAGGGTGCTGAGGCACTGGAATGGGTTGCCCAGGGAGGTTGTGAATGCTCCATCCCTGGCAGTGTTCAAGGCCAGGTTGGATGAAGCCTTGAATGATATGGTTTAGTGTGAGGTGTCCCTGCCCATGGCAGGGGGGTTGGAACTGAATGATCTTAAGGTCCTTTCCAACCCTAAATATTATATGATTCTATGATTCTATGATGTAAAGGGCTTCCTGAGGGAAACACTGACAGAAAGAGGTATGTGATAGGTGGGGAAATGCAAAGCAAAGTGTCCTGGGCCTGTCTTCCTGGGCAGGTCTCTGCAGCAGAACTGCTCTTGGAGCTGCTGATGCAGCCAGAAGGAGTTGGGACGGAGAGGAATTGAGAGGTTATGTTTGTGATCAAGTCAAAGCAATGATGTGATGGAGGAGGCTCCTTTGGGAGAACAGTTTGCACAACACAAGCCTCTGAGGTAATGCCTCCTGTGAGATAAAACCCCTCCAGCAGCCAGCCTGCAGCATCCTGCTCACAAGCATCTCTCCTTCAACCCATCGCATGTGTTCAAACAGGAGCTGCAGGCACTGCATCCACCAGCACCTTCCTCTTGAACCAAGCAGGTACAAAAGGGTTTGATGGGTGCTGGGTACAGTTTGACCCTGGGTGTGCAGCCTCTCACATGCTGGATGGCATGTTGGATTTCAGTCTTGTTCAGGGACTGTAGTGATAGGGCAAAGGGTGATGGGTTTAAGCTGAAAGAGGGGAAATTCAGGTTGGAGATAAGGAAGGAGTTCTTTCCTATGAGGGTGCTGAGGCGCTGGCACAGGGTGCCCAGAGAAGCTGTGGCTGCCCCATCCCTGGCAGTGCTCAAGGCCAGGTTGGACACAGGGGCTTGGAGCAGCTGCTCCAGTGGAAGGGGTTGGGGTTGGAGCTGGAGGAGCTTTCAGGCCCCTTCAACCCAAACCATTCTATCATAACCCATGATGTGAATAAAAGTGCCCTAGTATGGGGTAGGTTTGCTGCAAAAACGCCCACGTTCCTGACCAAATGACTTAGCAATATTTTAGCAGTGATGTAGCCATTCATAGTTAGTTCTTCCATCAGATAATGCATCTGCAGATAGGTGGAATGGGGGATATGAGAATATCCAAGCTAAAACCTTAACTGTTTGCTTTATATGTGATATATTTTACGCCTGTAGGTGAATATTTGTGTTGGTCATAGGAAGCTCACTGCAATCACAGCACAGCTCTGCTGGAGCCAAGACCACTGCTATCGCATAACCTTCTGCAGCGTGGGGGTTCTTGGCAGCAGGTTGGGACTGGATGACTTTTAAGGTACCTTTGACCCAAACCCTTCTATGCTAGACCATGGTGTGAATAAAATGCACTGGAAGGGATAGGTTTGCTTCAAACCCCCACGTTCCTGACTCCATCTACAACAGATTTAGGGGTAATCTAGCAGCAATGTAGCCATTCATACATAGATATTCCATCAGATAATTCATCTGCAGAGGAATTGAATGGCAGAGAGGATAATATCCAAAGTAAAGCCTTAACATTTTGGTCTGTATCTGGTATATTTTACACCCTCAGGTGGATATATAGGTTGGTCATAGGAAGCTCACTGCAATCACAGCAAAGCTCTGCTGGAGCCAAGACCACTGCTTTCCCTTAACCTTATGCAGGGTGGGGGTTCTTCAAAAGCAAATACGCTTAGAACTTAAACCATATTTCAAGTACATGGCTTTGTGTTGTGATGAAAAGGCTGTACCACAATAAAGAATCTACAGAAGAGCATTGATTCAGTCTTTAAAACACAATAAAGAGGGAAAAAAATCCTAAAATTCCCAGAAATCAGTGAAGAAAATAGAAAATCTTTTCTGTTTTCCACATTTGGGGATGTATTTATTTGATTTTATTGTCTTACTCTTAGATAGACATGGTGTTTATCATGGTATCATTAGTGTCGTGTATAACAATCATGTTAGAATTATTCTCTTTTGGTTTCAGGCTGTGTAATGAGCTCCTTCACCTCTATGACCTCTTGAGATCTTGGGCTACAGACAGAAACACACCATTACAGAGACAACATTTTCTACTGCATTTACTTTATAGGTTAAACTCCAACTAAACTTCCACATTGTTTCTCTCCTAGGGATGTATTTCACCAATTCCTTCCCTTTCAATCCAAACCCATCACCTTGTTGAAATGACGGATGGAGGAAACCTCACTGCTCTCTCCAGCTTCATCCTCTTGGTCATCTCTGATGCCCCACAGCTACAAACCACTATCTTCACAGTCCTCTTATCCCTCTATGTTTTAATGGTGCTGGGGAACCTGACCATGATCCTGCTCATCACCACTGACCCCCACCTCCACACCCCCATGTACTTCTTCCTCACCCACTTGTCTTCCATAGACTTTTGCCTTTCCTCTGCTACCATCCCCAAAGCTCTGCAGACCTTCCTGCGGGGGAGAAGCCACATCTCCTTTTGGGGTTGCTTTACCCAGATGTATATTTTCATTGCTCTGGCTTCCTGTGAGTGCTTCCTGCTTGGGGTAATGGCTTACGACCGGTACTCAGCTGTGTGCAAGCCCCTGCTCTACACCACTACCATGAGCAGGGCGCGTTGCTATGGCATGATGGTGCTGGTGTACGCCATGGGGTTCCTCACCTCCCTGCTGCACACCACGCTGGCAGGGAGGTTGTCCTTCTGTCAGGCCAGGAGCATCAACCACTTCTTCTGCGAGCTGCCCACCCTCCTGCAGCTCTCCTGCTCAGACACAAGCACTAATGAGCTCTTGCAGGTTTACACCGTTGCCTTTAACTCCATGTGCCCTCTCCTGATGATCCTGGTGTCCTACACCTACATCCTGCACACCGTCCTGCACATCCCTGTGGCCAGCAGGAGGATGAAGGTCTTCTCTACCTGTGCCTCCCACTTGGCTGCCATCACCATCTTCTATGCACCTGCCATCCTCACCTATGTCCAGCCTCATGGGGCATCCTCATGGGGTCAGGCAAAGCTGGTGTCGCTGTGTTACTGCATCCTCACCCCAACCCTCAACCCCCTCATCTACAGCCTGAGGAACAAGGAGGTGAAGGGGGCTCTGAGGAGGCTGTGGGAGCGAAAGCTGCTGCCACATCTATCCAGGGTTTGAAAGCACACTTGGAGCTCTTCAATGCTTTGCAGGTAAGGAAGGAATATGTGGAATATGTGGTCATGGAACTGATCATTACTGGTCATTAATACTTGCTATTGTTCATTCTTAGAGATAAGGAGATGACACAGCAAGTGCAGGGTATAGAGAACCAGCACAACAAATGGTTTTCTTCAAACAGCTTCAGGTGGTTTTAATCAAGGCCTGAGCCTTCAGTAATTCATCCAAATAAGGGTCAGCTGTTTTCTAGCTGGACTCAGACAGCACCATAGTGTTTTGTGTCTAAATTGTGCTAAAATGAAGGTAGTGCCCCCAAAAAGGAGGCTCAGCCTTGAGGTAAGGCAGTGACCACTGTCTCCATTGCCTGCTTGATAAGCATTCATCCAAAGCAATCTTGGAAACCTGAGGGAAGGACCAATGGTTCGAAATGGCTCCGGTATCCCCAGCAGTTCTGGTATAGTTTTGGTGTCTATAGAATCATAGAATAGTTAGGGTTGGAATAGACCTAAAGATCATCAGGTTCCAACCCTCTGCCATGGGCAGGCACACCTCACACTAAACCATGGCACCCAAGGCTCTATCGAAGCTGGCCTCGAACACTGCCAGGGATGGAGCATTCACAGCTTCCTTGGGCAACCCATTCCAGTGCCTCAGCACCCACACAGTGACAATTTCCTTCCTTACATCCAGTCTGAATCGCCCCTGTTTCAGTCTGAGCCCATCACCCCTTGTCCTATCACTGTAGTCCCTAATGAACAGTCCCTCTCCAGCATCCTTGTAACCCCCTTCAGACACTGGAAGCTGCTCTGAGGTCTCCACGCAGCCTTCTCTTCTCCAGGCTGAACAGCCCCAACTTTCTCAGCCTGTCTCCATACAGGAGCTGCTCCAGCCCCTGAGCATCCTCGTGGCCTCCTCTGGACTTGTTCCAACAGTTCCATGTCCTTTTTATGTTGAGGACCCCAGAACTGCACACAATGCTCCAGGTGAGGTCTGACAGAGCAGAGCAGAGGGGCAGGATCACCTCCTTCACCTGCTGGTCACACTTCTTTTGATGCAGCCCAGGATACTGTTAAGTGAAGCTGGCTCATGTTCAGTATCCCATCAGCCAACACCCCAATGTCCTTCTCCGCAGGGAACATCAGAAGGACACGGAGCTGCTGGAGCAAGTCCAAAGGAGGCCACAAGGATGCTCAGGGTCTGAAACACCTCCCATACAGAATCAGGCTGAGAACATTGGGGCTGCTCAGCCTGGAGAAGAGAAGCTGTGTGGAGACCTCAGAGCAGCTTCCAGTGTCTGAAACATGTTACAAGGACGCTGAAGAGGGACTCTTCATCAGGGACTGGAGTGATAGGACAAGGGGTGATGGGTTCAAACTGAAACAGGGGGGATTCAGATTGGATGTAAGGAAGGAATCCTTCACTATGAGGGTGCTGAGGCGCTGGCACAGGGTGCCCAGAGAAGCTGTGGCTGCCCCATCCCTGGCAGTGCTCAAGGCCAGGTTGGACACAGGGGCTTGGAGCAGCTGCTCCAGTGGAAGGGATCCCTGCCCGTGGCAGGGGTTGGAACTGGAAAGCTTTTAGGTCCCTTCCAACATAAATCAGTCTGGGATTCTATGATACCTATATGAGCATCCAATACACTTATCCCATGTGAGTGAGTTGGAGCAGTGCTAAGGACTTGTGATAGGCACAGGTAGGTTATCCCATGGGCAGAACTGTGTCCCAACTAAAATCTTCCTGGGATGTGTGGTCTTTATATCTTTTCCTTTTTGGATACTCAGTAGCAAGCCTGTGCTTTGTGGACTTGACCATGTCACATCCCTTCTGTGTGTCATCACATTACTGAGGTGGAAAATGCTCTAAATGAAACAGTAGATGGAGGGGTTTCAACATTTAATCCAAACACACCATCTCTGTTTAATGAACTGTACAATTGCTGGAAGAACATGTACTTGTATAATGACAAACTGAATACATTTATGGTTTAAAATAAGCATCTTTGGAAACTGTGGTCTTCTGCAAAGAACTGTGATGAATAATGAATGAATGCAATGGCAACCAGTCAAAATCTGATTTAAGCTGGTGTGAAGTGAAATGATCACTTTGTAAGCTTTTAATCGAAGTTTCTGATGGAGTTTTCATGAAAAATAGAGACATTTGGACAATTTCTTCAAGAAAAAAAAGAACACACCATGGGAAGCAACTTACTCAGATAGAATAAGAGAGGAACTCTTCCTCAGGGCCTGTAGGGACAGGCCAAGGGGAATGGCTTGAACCTGCCCAAGAGAGGGGAGACTGAGCTGAGCTCTGAGGCAGAAGCTGTTCCCTGGGAGGGTGCTGAGGCGCTGGCACAGGGTGCCCAGAGAAGCTGTGGCTGCCCCATCCCTGGCAGTGCTCAAGGCCAGGTTGGACACAGGGGCTTGGAGCAGCTGCTCCATGGGAAGGGGTTGGGGTTGGAGCTGGAGGAGCTTTAAGCTCCATTCAACCCAAATCATTCCATGATTCCATGATTTTGCTTAACTGAGGAGGGATGAGAATCATTAATACAATAAAAGAGCCCTTTGCTCCTTTCTGCTCCGTTATTTCATCCTCTGTGCACAGGAATACATCAGAGGAGCCTACATGCAGAGCTGCTGCTGTGTTTAGGGCATTGGCTGGTGGAAAACCCAGTTCCCCTCTCCCTGAGACATCAGGAAGAGCAGCCACAGTAATTGCCATGGCCAGCATTACCTCAGTCCTTCACACACACCCTCTGCCATAGGCTCAGGCTCTATTTAAGCTCAGTCCTGGAGCTGGGACCACTTCTAGGGCTGTAACTGTGCTTGCTCCTGGTCTGTAGCAATCATGACTTAATCTTGACTCTTAGTTTCCTCTGGGCTGTCAATGGAAGCTGCTGCTGTGCTCAGGCACACAGGGACCATGCTCTCCTTTGTGGCCACTTTCAGCTCCCAGCTCGCCTTCCCATTGGGAATAACTGGTCCTGGCTACACCCTTGAGGTTCCTTGCACCATGCAAACAGTACAAACAACTCCTAATGAGAGGCAAGACCCTCTAGTGTCCAAGCTAGGGATAAAGCAAGCTCTAATGGAAGGTAAGTGTTATAAACATCTCCCCCTCCTTGTCTGTCTCTTAGGGAAAATGACCCCTATTCAACTGTGTGCTCCAGATAGGTTTTGTTTTACTCTACATCAGGCATCCAAATGCAAACTCCTACATCTGAGGGGCAAAAAAGAAGTTAGAATTCAAGGTACACCATACATGGGTATGCTTTGTCATGATCTCTATGTCCAACTAACAGAAATGATGCTGGAAGTCTTTATCTTTTATTTTTAGCTATGAAAAACACAACATCAGGACTAACTTGGGTGCAGCCATGTGCAAAGTAACACGAAGTAACAGATGATCCCCCCTCTCCTGTAATGCATCCAGGTCTCTATCTCCTACATAAAGAGCTTATTGCTAAAGGTCTCTAACAGGTTGCAGCTGGTTATGTCTGCTTTGTAGAGCATGAGGTTCTGCAGCATTCCTCAGTGGTACCTTCTCAGTTAACAGGTTGTGTTGGGGAAGAGTTGGGTGGGAGGAAATATCACTTTGAAGAAAATAGGGGGAAAAAACCATACTTCTCCCTAAAGTCATTACATTCAATCATACTAAAATCCTTGGCAATAGGGGAAAATCCTACTCTCAGCTGCTCCTTCTCCTGAACCAGATGTAAGATGAAGCCCACAGCAAGGAGGTTAGAAATAGATGGCCTTTAGGTCCCTCCAACCCACACCATGCTGTGAAACCTCTTTGCCTGAGCTGGGTGTTTGCAGTAGGAAGGAAGGTGCAGGATGACAGACACAGCTCTGCTGTATCCAAGCTGGGATGGTCTGGTCACACAATGATCTAGCATCTTCCCAATGCTCAATCGCAGCATGTACCACGCTCATCCTTAGGCAGCTCAGTGGCTCTGCTTCTCCTCCCTTTTCCTTACTTTGCACTGCACATCCTTCTGGAAGCAAATGGGATTTTATGCATTTCCATCAGCCCAAAGTAAAGTGATGTTTTTCAGATGTGCCTCCTCAAAACCCTTCATCCCGCTTTGAATTCCCCTCTGGATGAATCACTGCTTGAATCAGTGCAACTTCTAAAGCTAAACTGAAGAGGGAAATTCCTCATGGGCTTATTTTTACCACCTCCTATGGTATCACATCATTTTTCCCCCCAAGAGATGACAAGAGAGTATTTATCAGGGACCTGTACTGAGGGGATGCTTAACATCATTGAGTCTCTGCAGAGTTTAAAGCACAGTTAGAATGTGCTGTACCTGCTCCTGTAAATACATTCAGTTCCTTCCTCCTCCAGACAGCTGACAGAAAACGAGTTAAAAAGGGAAAGAGTAGGAGTTCTATCAACTGATTGGGACCAGTTTGGTCAATGAGCAACTTGCAATGAGGTTATTTGCTGTTGCTTTTCTAAGGGCATCTTGAACATCCTTGTTCCTCAAGCTGTAGATCAGAGGGTTGAGCATAGGGACAATGAGGGTGTAAAACACAGCAGTGACTTTCTCTGTCTCCAAGGAGTGCTTGGAAGCTGATTGCATGTGGCTGAGCCCAGCAGGGCCATAGAACAAGGTAAGGGTCAGGAGATGGGAGGCACAAGTAGAGAAGGCTTTGTGCCTTCCTCCAGCAGACCTAATCCTCAGGATGGACAAGAGGATGTATACATAGGAGGTGATGATGAGGACGAGCACAGACATGGAAATGGTCCCATTAAGAATGACAAGCAAAAGCTCATTGAGGTGGCTGTTGGAGCAGGAGAGCTTCAGCAAAGGGTTAGTGTCACAGAAGTAATGGTTGATGGTGTTTGGACCACAGAAAGGCAACAGCAGCAAGCAACAGGTTTGGATTAGGGAGTTCAAAATCCCCCCCATGCAGCCACCAGCTGAACACAGACCACCTTGGGCATGGAAACCATGTAGAGCAGTGGGTTGCAGATGGCTACATAGCGGTCATAAGCCATCACAGCCAGCAAGAACACCTCTGTGGTCACAAACATGAGGAAGAAGAGATGCTGCAGGAAGCAGGCAGGGTAAGAGATGGTTTTCTTCTCCACCAAGAAGCAGCTTTGGAGCAAAGAGGAGTAGCAAAGATCGACAACAGAGAGATTGCAGAGGAAGAAGTCCATGGGGGTGTGCAGCTGGGGGCTTGTCTTGATCAGTGCCATCAGCACAAGGTTGCCCATGAGAGTGATGAGATAAATCATGAAGAAGATTACAAAGAGAGGAGTTTGCAGCTTGGGCTCGCTTGTCAGGCCGAGGAGGATGAAGTGGGTCACTGCGGTGTGGTTGCCTTCAGCCCCATTACTGTATTGCATGGCAGCATCCCTGTGGGAAGGAGGAAAGATGGAGTGAAATGGGGAAGAGCAATGTGATGTGGCTTGCATGTGTTCTGTTAGGCTGGACATTAAAACAATAGAGATTTGATAGCTGAGGCAACATCTAACTGTGATTCTTGGTGCATCCTCACAAGCAGAGAAACACATCCAAAACCCTTCAGAAATCCCTTAATCATGAGGCTGAATCAGACCTTTTCCTTTTAAAAACCCACACGCAATCTTGAACCATTTGAAAACTGAAGAAGGGCTGAAGAACTTGCAAACTTGCCATCACATTTCATTAAGGAGGCAGAAAAAGGGACTGCATTCCATTTGCTCTATAAGACTAAACACATTGGAGTGTGATGGCCCAGGAGCCCTGAATCCACCACCCTGGCTCTGATACAGGATCCCCAGCTGTGCCCACAACTCATTGAGTGGGATACCAGAGACTTAGGATGTTTCCCTGGCAGCCTGGGGCAGAAAGTCCTGTCCTGGACAGCAAATATAGTCTGAGCTGGCACATTGCTGTCAATAACCATAGAACCATCAAATAGTTGGGGTTGGAAAGCACCTTAAGATCATCCAGCTCCAACCCCCCTGCCATAGGAAGGGACACCTCACACTAAACCATGGCACCCAAGGCTCTGTCCACCTTGGCCTTGAACATTGCCAGGGATGGAGCATTCACAGCTTCCTTGGGCAACCCATTCCAGTGCCTCAGCACCCTCACAGCAAAGAACTTCTTCCTTAGATCCAATCTAAACTTCCCCTGTTTAAGTTTTAACCCATTACCCCTTGTCCTATCACTACTAGTAGTTTTGGTCAGGTTCCAGCACAGAGGGAAATGGAGAACAGTGGCAAATGAGTCTAACAGAGAGACAGTGCATTCAGTTTCTGTTATCTGCTCCAGCTTGGGTATTATTTCCATGGGTTTTCCTCACTCAGGGTGAGGAAGGCATTGGCAGACTGCTCCTCACAACTCTGAGACTAAGAAATGAACTGGACATCATGTTCTGTATGTAAGAGAATGATGTTAGCTGTATTTGAGGGAATTCATAGAATTCCAGACTGGTTTGGGTTGGAAGGGACCTTAAAGCTCATCCAGCTCCAACCCCTCGGGCAGGTTCAAGCCATTCCCCTTGGCCTGTCCCTCCAGGCCCTTGTCCCAAGCCCCTCTCCAGCTTTCCTGCAGCCCCTTTAGGCACTGGAGCTGCTCTCAGGTCTCCCCTTCAGGAGCCTTCTCTTGTCCAGCCTGCCCCAGCCCAGCTCTCTCAGCCTGGCTCCAGAGCAGAGCTGCTCCAGCCCTCGCAGCATCTCCATGGCCTCCTCTGGCCTCACTCCATCAGCTCCATGTCCCTCTTTGTGCTGCTGCCCCAGCGCTGGTGCAGGACTGCAGGGCAGGGGGGGTCTCCCCAAAGCAACATAGAGGGAGGAAAAGAGGTGAGGAAGCAAATGCCCAAACAAATGATCTTTGGACTGTCTCAGCACTTCAGGTTTGGGTTTAGTGCTTCCCATTGGGGTGGCTGCTCTCCACTTTCCTGGTGCAACCCCAAGTGCTTACTTATATCTCTGTAAAAGTTTGCACTTTTTACATATTTATGAGCTTCCAACGTACCAGAAATAGCCAGAAATGTTGTATATAGATTTCTAGGTTCTATTTCTAGCTGCTTTTATGAACATGCTTAAATGAACATCTTCTGAGAACACTCCAACATCCTTACCCACAGAAATCCATAACAGAGCACCCAACCCTATGGCTGGGACAAAGCACCAACCTTCTGCCATTGAGGAATAACCTTTCAGAAGGTTGCTTGAGGTTCTGCAGTGTGTTTTTAGTCTTCCTAGAGAAAATCCTGGAAGGTTTCCTCCTGGAATGTGCCCTGTGTGACATTCCCAGGTCTTTCCATGCCACTGCATGGTGTGGTGCAGCTCTTGTCCTCCTCAGTTTAGGACTGGGGCAGAAAAGCAGCTTGGTTTTGAATGCTTTACCTAAGGTTTTATCACCATCAGATGGTGACACACATGTAGGGCATGAAGATAATGCCTAAAAACCCAGACCTATAGAAAATACACAGCTCAAGTATATTCTTATTGAGTTTTTTTGTCCCAGATCAGTAAACTTACAAGCTTGAAAGCTGTGAGGTTTAATCTAGCTCTACATTTGAAGCCTAAGCCTATGATCCTGCTTGTCTGCCAGATCCTTATATACCGCATCCTTACCTAGCATCCTTATGCAGCTTTCTGGGATCTACACACAGTGTGTGTGTGTTATCCTAAGGCAGAAGATCCATCTCTCATGCCATAGGAAGGGGAAGTGGCAGCTCATGCATGAAGTGAACCGAGTGCAAGTAATGCAGCAGCTCCATCAGCAAGAAGCTTTTTGCCCAGAGCAGGTGATGACACTATCCCAGAGGGGGACAGCATCTGGGTTTATATACTCCTTTGGTCCTGATGGATAAACTCCCTGAAGTAAAGCTTAGCTGAGCAAAGAGGGGATCATTAGAGACTCCCAGCAGAGCCTGGAAGAGGTTTGGACCTGGGTCCCACACCCCAGCTAATGGTGCAAGGCTCATTAACCTCAGTGCTGATGGGAGGGGGGGTTCATCTCTGCTGAGGCAGAGGTGGGAAAGAAGCCATAGGAGTGTGTTTAATGGGATGCCAGGGGTTGGAATTTATTGTGCTGTTTGAAATGTGCAAGTCTAGAGCTTCACTTAAACCACAGTTTAAGGCAGCTGGAAGCACCAACTGCTGTAACCAAAGTCAAATGTGTATGTGAATCACTTTATCTCCCTGCATATGCAATGGTTTTTATAGCTTGAACTCAAACCCTCCTGATTTCTCCCACTGATCACTCTGTGCCTGGAGATGACCATTGCAACTGCACCCAGAGAGCTATGGAGGCAGTGGGGATGCACTTCCAACCCAAAGGTATGAAGCACAGCATGTACTTCAGCACATGCCAAGTGTACAAACACCAAACCTGGGTTCTGTGGTCATACCTATTGATTTTACTTGAGGCTCATGGAGACTTTTGTGTGCATCAATTGACACAATGGCAGCAAACTTTAATGTTCCTTTAAGTCAATTAAAGGCACATAAAGGGCAGATCAACTTTATTAGAAATGTTTTGTCATTTCTGCCTCATTCCTTGAGCTATTTGTGGCATTGTGACAGTGTGATACACCACAATGTGCTAGTGCTACTACTACAGCCATACTCAGGCCTGCAAGAAGTGGGCAGGGTTGAAGACTGTTTGCAGCTTCTTTTCCCTGCTGCTGACTTATTTTACTTCCCTGCTATAACCATTTTCCCACCTCCTACTTCCACTTATTACTTCTTTAACCATTCATCCCCTCACCAAAACCCCATTTCACTGTTACCTTTCCATGTGGTCACAACTGAAGTGTTTGGAGATAAAAGCAGGAATACTGAATTTAAAATCTGTTAGGGCAAAGTATGGATTGAAACATTTAAGGGAATACAAAGAAAACAATCCTAGTTTTTTGTCTTTAGTGCCTTTTGAAACAAAGTAATGTAATTACAGGACAAGGAGTAATGGGTTAAAACTGAAACAGGAGAAGTTTAGATTGGATATAAGGAAGAAACTCTTTACTGTGAGGGTAGTGAGACACTGGAATGGGTTGCCCAGGGAGGTTGTGACTGCTCCATCCCTGGCAGTGTTCAAGGCCAGGCTGGATGAAGCCTTGGGTGCCATGGTTTAGTGTGAGGTGTCCCTGCCCATGGCAGGGGTTGGAACTGGACGATCTTAAGGTGCTTTCCAACCCTAACTATTCTATGATTCTATGATTCTAATTAAGTAATGAAATCTGAGGAGATAAAATGCCTGAACCACTGTGAACACCAGGTATCAGTGAAGGATGACAGATCATGGCAACACCATAGGAAAATGTCTTTCAATCAAGTTTCACTGATAGCTTATACATGTAATAAACACATTTCAAAAGACAAGTATCTTCATCTTTTGAAACTCATAGTAGAGTTTATAACAGTGTTTAGCCTACTATATAACATATAACATTGCCTACTATGTATCATACCATATCAGTAGTACAGTCTACTATTGTTATAATAGTGGAGGGATAACTTACTGGTGACCAAGTGAAATTGGATGCAAGGAACTGGGTGCATGGAGGGGGAAGGTGGGAGAGGAAGGGTAGAAGGAGCAGGATGTGGTAAACACTAAAACACCCAGAAAAGCCAGGCTCTCACCTTAAAACCTCCTGGGAAAAGTGCACCAAGGACTTAGTCTTGGCTTCACTTCTCCATTAGAAAAGACATACCAGGACCAGGACCAGGACGAGCAGAAGTTGTTCAAAGCATCCAAGCACGTTCTTCCAGCTGAAGGAAAAAAGCTTCCTGGTTTGAGGACAAGGATTCAGGGCTGAAAACACACTCACAGGCTGAAGCTTTGTTAAATGCATAAATACACAGAACAAGTGATAAATCATCCCTCATGCTGCTTTTAAGTTCTACATTTCCCCCCAGTGCCTTCCTGACCACAGATCCCACACGTAATATGCTGGGATAACACACCACACCAGTGACCTGCAATTTTATGAAGCATTGAGGCTTCCTCTTGCCAAAATATCCCCATTTTTAGGTTTGGGATTAAGGTTATGCCAAGACCCTATGAAAACCCACCAGATGAGAGAAGCAGATTTGTTACCTTTTGAGTGCTCTGCTACAGGTGTCTCTTGCTAGGCAGATCCAACTCTAGAGCTCCATGCACAGTGCCTGTTGCCACACTTCATTTTACATCTAAGAAAGTTCTAAGGTGGTTTAAATCCAGATTATAGCCGTTTTGATGGAATTCCCCTGTGAAACAAGCTCATCTTATAGAATCATAGAATGGTTTGGGTTGGAAAGGACCTTGAGATCATCTAGTTCCAATCCTCCTGCCATGGGCAGGGACACCTCATCCTAGACCATGTCACACTCTATCCAGCCTGGCCTTGAACACTGCCAGAGGTGGAGGATTTATGACTTCTTTCAACAACCTGTAAAGAACTTCTTCCTTATCTTCAACCTGAACTTCCCATTTCAGTTTGAACCCATCACCCCTTGTCCTGCCACTACAATCCCTGAGCTTTTTACTTTACAACTTGGCAGTTGCCCCCCAGACTTTTGATACCTACACAGCATCCAAAAGCCTGTAAGTTGGGATTTCCTGTATTCAAGCCTGTGCTTTACATTTGCTCTTGGTTTCCCTCTAAAAGTGGGATTTTTCTTTACCTGCAGAACCTTCAGCAAGGATGCTAAAGCCACATCCCCAGAGAATGAGAAACATGGTGTTTGTGTATAAATTTTATTCTCAAAACAAACCCCAAGAACAAGGAACTATGCAAAACAGAGAATAAAATAAAAACAAGACAAGAAAGCAGCACTATCTTTTTCTTAGCCCAGGACCTGTCTCTGTGTGCACATTGTGGAAGGATGCTTCATAGAATCAGGGAATGAGGTTTCTATTCTAGGTTAATTGACATCTTTCTTTCTAAACATAAATCAGAACCTGGCAGCAGAATTCAGGCTGGGAGAGCTGCAGCCTCACCTTGTCCTCAGTTTAGACACTAAGAGGGGGGACAGAATGTTGCTGGAACTGAGATTCCAGTCTTATATTAAACAAAGAACCTGTACCCAAACCTCATTAAAGCAAATTCACTTTGTTATTTCAGGTCTCCTTCCCAACCCCAGCCTGCCTTCAGTTCACATCTAAGGTTTCTTCTTCAGCCTCTGCTGCTTGCACCTGCCTGCCCTCCTGATGCATTGTGTCAGAAAACCTCCACCATTTGGACTCAAGTTTGCTCTCTAAGTGTTTAACTCTTTATTTTTTAAATCACAGAGGGTGCTTATCAGCAGCACCTCCCTTTATCTCTACAGCCTGGGTTTCACCTCCAGTCCTGGTGGCTTTAGCAGAAGTTCCAAAACGCTGAATGCTGTTATTCCAAAACCAATTCCTCCCCTCCAGCTCCCCCACTGTGGTCATTTCAGCTCTCATGCATTACTGCTGCTGCAGCGTCTGATTCACTAACCTAGCCTGTCAGGAAGTGCTTGGCCAGCATCCTTCTTAGCTCTAACACACAGGACAGAGAAATTACAGTTTGTTATTAGCCTACAATTCCTGGTTGAACATAAAAGCCAATCTCAGTCAGCTCCATATCCTGCAGAATGTGATGAACCACTCTGGCTATTTCCCCTTTTTGGTCTTTGAGGCCGCGGCGTTGTTGGTCTTGGCTTTCTTCTTTGCTGACCCCTTGGTCTCTGGCTCTTTGCGTTTGGCTGATGTGATGGAGCCTGTCACCTTGAAGAAGTCATCCAGCCTGCCCTGTGTGCTGCCCTGACGGCTCTTGCTCAGCCTCTTCACCCCGTTACGGATCCGCTCCTCATTGAACTGCTTTTCCCCACACATGAACTGGACAATCTGCTCCTCATCTGGCTCCGTCCACTTCAGCTCAACAGTGTCAGGGTTGACCACATCAGGCTCTAAGAAGAGCTTCTGGGCCTCTTTGTGCAACCAGTTCTCAGGCAGAGGGTACTTCTTGGTGTCTATCTGCTGAATGATCTTCTCAATGGTTTTATGCTCCTTGATGAGCTCAACAGCACGTTTGGGCCCGATGCCGCGGATGCTTGCGCAGTAGTCACAGCCCAGGAGGATGCAGAGATCCACAAACTGCTCCCAGGTCAGCTCCATATCCTGCAGAATACGGTTCAGGTGGAACTCCTGGATGGGCAGCTTCTTTGTCTCGCTGGCAGTGAGATGCCTCATCAGCACAGGACTGCCAAAGGTCAGACAATCCATATCTTCTGTAGCAGCTGCATAGACCTTCCCAGCCTTCACCAAGGTAGCACAACTGGCTTCAGCCTCCCCTGGTGCCTCCACATAGGGGATTCCCATCAGGGTTAGCAACTTCTTGCACTCATCATTGTGCTGCTGGGTCACCTTGACCAACCTCTTGCTGTATTTCTCAATGTTGTTCTCCTCTCCAGCCTCCTGAGCCTCCTGAAGGTGTTTCTCAGCCTCAGCCCGGCGCTCGGTTCTCTTTGCCAGCTCTCCTGACTTCAGCTGAGGGGGTTTGCCATCGAAGACATAAACTGGCTTGATGCCATTCTCCACCATGCGGATGGTCCTGTAGAACATGCCCATCAGGTGGCTCGTGGTCTCACCCTCCTCATTCTGAAGGACATCAGCTCCTTGCCGCACGGCGATCAGGAACTGGTAGATGCTCATGGAGGCATCTATAGCCACCTTCCGGCCAAAGTAAGACTTGATGTCATTCTCCCGGATGGCAGCAGGTGCCACATCCGCAATAAGCTTGGCCAGGCCATGGATTCCCATCCTAAAGGAACACAAAAGGAGATGCTGGGGTCAGCTCTGCACACACATGGTGCTTGGGGTTAGGAGCTGAGCTAGGAGGTAGTGTAACACCCAAGCAGGGAGGACCAAAGGGCTGTAAATGCTTCCCCTGCAAACCAGTACCTCTTAGGCTTTGACGTCCAGCCTCAGCATCATTCCCTACCCACCATTACACCCCACCTCAGCCCCCCCAGCACACCATTAACCCCCTGCCTACGTTCATTGTTACCCCACTTCCTACCTTAGCTTCTCCCAGTTCAGCCCCTCTCTCTATCACGCCTCCCACAGCCCCATCAATGTAACAGTCTAGGCCCTATTACCCCCATTCCCACCTCCCCAGTTCCCAGCTCCACCATCATAGAATAGTTAGGGTTGGAAAGGACCTTAAGATCATCCCATTCCAACCTCCCTGCCATGGGCAGGAACACCTCACACTAAACCAGGTCACCCAAGGCTCTGTCCAACCTGGCCTTGAACACTGCCAGGGATGGAGCATTCACAACCTCCCTGGGCAACACATTCCAGTGCCTCAGCACCCTCACAGTAAAGAATTTCTTCCTTATATCCAATCTAAACTTCCCCTGTTTCAGTTTGAACCTGTTACCCCTTGTCCTGTCACTGCAGTCCCTAATGAAGAGTCCCTCCCCATCAACCCCTTACCTACCATTACTTCTGGCTGCTGCTAACCCTATTCCCCCTCCTTCAGCACGCCCTTACCAGCCCCCTTTCCATTATCCGCCTCTTCCTGCCTCATCCTCTTCCATCCCACCGGTGTCCCCCCCCCCGTGTCACCCAGCTTCCCATGCAGCCTCCCCACCCCCAGGTACCCCTTATCCCCTCCTCACCCTGCCCCAACCACCATTACTCCCTTATCCACTCCTCAGCCTGCCCCAGCCGCCATTACCTCCCCTGGGGGACCCACCTCAGCCTGTCCCAGACATTATCACCCAAACCCCTCTCATTTCACCCTGTCCCGGCCACCATTACCCCTTCCCCCTCATCCATCCCCAGCACTGTTACCCCCCCTCATCCATCCCCACCACTGTTACCCCCCCCATCCACCCCCAGCACCGTTACCCCCCCCATCCACCCCCAGCACCGTTACCCCCCCCATCCACCCCCAGCACCGTTACCCCCCCCATCCACCCCCAGCACCGTTACCCCCCCATCCACCCCCAGCACCGTTACCCCCCCATCCACCCCCAGCACCGTTACCCCCCCATCCACCCCCAGCACCGTTACCCCCCCATCCACCCCCAGCACCGTTACCCCCCCATCCACCCCCAGCACCGTTACCCCCCATCCACCCCCAGCACCGTTACCCCCCCATCCACCCCCAGGACCGTTACCCCCCCATCCACCCCCAGGACCGTTACCCCCCCCATCCATCCCCGGCACCGTTACCCCCCCCATCCATCCCCGGCACCGTTACCCCCCATCCATCCCCGGCACCGTTACCCCCCCTATCCATCCCCAGCACCGTTACCCCCCCATCCATCCCCAGCACTGTTACCCCCTCATCCATCCCCAGCACTGTTACCCCCCATCCATCCCCAGCACTGTTACCCCCTCATCCATCCCCAGCACCGTTACCCCCCCATCCATCCCCAGCACTGTTACCCCCCCCATCCATCCCCGGCACTGTTACCCCCCCCATCCATCCCCAGCACTGTTACCCCCTCAGCCCCCCCCGTTACCCCCCTCAGCCCCCCCCCGTTACCCCCCCATCCAGCCCCACCACTGTTACCCCCTCAGCCCCCCCCGTGACCCCCCCCCCCGCGGCCTCCATTTGTCCCCCCGCTCCCCCCTCAGCCTCCATTACCCGCAGCTCTCTCCCGTCGCTGCTCCCGCGCTCCGCCGCACAGCCCGCTGGGAGCCGGCGGAGCCAATAGCGAGCGGCTCCCGCTGGCCCCGCCCCCTGTCCCGGCATGCCTCGCTCCGCCTTCCGCTTCCCCTGGGTAGCGGCGGGGCCGGAGGCGACGTGGCCGTGAGGGAGAGGGGACCGGGCTTGAGACCATGGTGAGGGCCGGGGCTCGGGCTTGAGACCGTGGTGAGGGCCGGGGCTGGGGACCGGGCACCGGGCTTGAGACCATGGTGAGGGCCGGGGCTGGGGCTCGGGCTTGAGGCCATGGTGAGGGCTGGGGCTGGGGACCGGGCTTGAGACCATGGTGAGGGCCGGGGCTGGGGCCGGGGACCGGGCTTGAGACCATGGTGAGGGCTGGGGCCGGCGACCGGGCTTGAGGCCATGGTGAGGGCTGGGGCTGGGGACCGGGCTTGAGACCATGGTGAGGGCCGGGGCTGGGGCCGGGGACCGGGCTTGAGACCATGGTGAGGGCTGGGGACCGGGCTTGAGACCATAGTGAGGGCCGGGGCTGGGGACCGGGCTTGAGACCATGGTGAGGGCTGGGGCTGGGGACCGGGCTTGAGACCATGGTGAGGGCCGGGGCTGGGGTCGGGGCCATGACTAGGGACCAGGGACCGGGAACCGCGTCGGGATCCCGTTGAGGGGCCGGGAACCACTTTCATTCCCCCCATTCCTAGACCCATTATCTCCCTCAGCTTCTCCCAGCTCAGCCCCTCACCCTGTCACCTTTTACTCTCACTACTAGAATCATTTAGACCCCATTAGGCCCCTTCTCTGGTTGCCATTTGTCGTGGTTTAGGCCCTGCCGATAACTCAGTCCCCTCCTTTCTCCTCTGCTCCCGGAGGGATGGAGAGGAGCATGGAAAGAATGTAACTCCCACAGGCTGAGATAAGAGCAGCCCGGTAACTAAGGTATAACACAAACCACTGCTGCTACCACCAGTAATAATAATGATAAGGGAAATAACAAGGGGAGAGAATACAATTGCTCAGCACCCACTGACTGCTACCAGCCCATGCAGCGATCGGGGCCTTCTGGGTGACTCCCCCCAGTTTCTATATGGGGCTTGACGTGCTGTGGGATGGAATACCCCTTTGGCTGGTTTGGATCAGGGGTCCTATCTCTGCTTCCTCCTGGTTTCTCATGCTCCTCCTCCCAGGCAGAGCCTGAGACTGGAAAGTCCTTGACTGGAGTAAGCATTACTGAGCAACAATGGAAACATCAGTGTTATCAGCGTTGTGCTCAGACTAAACTCAAAACCCCAGCTACTAAGAAGGAGCAACATAACTGCTCCAGCTGAACCCAGGACACCACTTCCACCATTGCCCCCAGCCTGTTACTTCTCCCTGCTCACCTTTGCTTTGTCCCCGCAGGAGCTGGAGGCGATGAGCAGATACACCAGCCCGGTGAACCCCGCTGTGTTCCCACACCTCACCGTGGTGCTGCTGGCCATTGGCATGTTCTTCACTGCCTGGTTCTTCGTGTATCCCGTGGGGTTGTGGGGAATGGGTTGGGGGGGGTCAGGGAGTGGACAGGGGGTCCTCTTACCCCACCTCTGTTATCACCTTAACCCCAGGCCTGCAGCTATGAGGTGACTTCCACCAAGTACACACGGGACATCTACAAGGAGCTGTTGATCTCGCTGGTGGCCTCGCTCTTCATGGGCTTTGGGGTTCTCTTCCTGCTGCTGTGGGTCGGTATCTACGTCTGAGGTACAGACAGCAGAACACTGGGACCACCTTGTGAACCCCTGCAGCTGTAAGCTCCTGAGGGCTTGGGGTAGGGGGGTGTCCAGGAACGTGGCTGATCTCTGTAAAAGCCACATTTCCTCATATAGAGCTGGGATGTGCAAAGGGCTGTGCATCCTTGCAGCAGCAGCCCCTGGGCTGGGTGTTGCTGGTGCTCTGTGGCCTCAGAGCCTGGCCCTGGGGAGCATGGTCCCACCAACCTCCTTTATCTCCTCTTTGGTTCTAGGTGGGATGCCCTACAGAAGCTCCTTTTGTACCTCTTTTCTACTTCAGCACCACATCCCACAGCAGACACGGGCTGTGCTCCCTCGAGTGACTTCTACCAACCCAAACAATCAACCCTGAATAAAACTGGCTCTGTGATGCCTCTGCCTTTGCACTCATGGTTTGTCTTTTAAATGATCTTGTGGTTTTCCAAACCACTTTGATTTTGGCACAAGATCCACTTACCTTGGGTTGGGATGGTTAGTTATGGATATTCAAAGTTGTTGGTGCCCTGATGTGTTTCAGTGCAGCAAGACTCCAGAAAATCAGTGTTTTCTGCTTCATCCTAAGCTTGTTTTCCTAGCGTTCAACCTTCCCACCATCGTGTCCCCTCACCTTCTCACCTGATGGCCATGCTCCTTCTCATCCTGAGCCAGTGGCTCTGTGGTCCTCACTCTTTGGCCACTCAGAAGAGTTTATTTATGGGCTATAACTATATTTTAATAGGTAGTTTTCAATTCATAACCCGGTTTTCAAAGCATTGAGGTCTGGCAAATCCCACTGATGAATGACATGGGGTTTCCTCCATCTTGTGGGAAGCACTTTTATAGCTACTGAACCAAAACCCAGTTATTTCCTAGCAAGGGAGGATGTGCCAAGAGCCATCCTTGGATACAAAGCAGTATTTATATATTTATTTATATGGGTATTTTTACCTCCAGCATAAAACAAAGTCTAAATAAGCCAAACAACAACAAAAAAGTGGGGAATCCAGAGATTCAGCACTCAAATTCAGCAAAATATAAATACAAATCAGAAAGAAAGGAGGGAAACCACCTTTGTTCCCCACAAATAAAAACTGAGCATGATAATACCTGCTAAAGAATGCAACTCTACAAACTTGCTGGCAATATACAGTGATTAAAGCTGTGACAGCAACATTTAAAACCAAACAAATTAGTGCTTTACTTGTTTTCTTCCTTAATTCGTGCACTGGTGGCAGAGTCTCTATTTACAGGCTTTTAAGCTCCATCAGTAGGACAGAATGTTTGTGAATTTGCTTTTGAAACAAACTCTGAAACAGCCAAACTTTAGCAAGTGGCCTCATTTCCACCTTGTTTTGCTTCCTGCTGAGGATGGCTGGAGGGATGAAGTGTTTCCAGCAGGAAGAGAGGGGTTTTCCCTAAGCTGGATGGTTGGAGGCAGCAGCTCAGATCTCCCTCCTCTTGTGCAGGGCAAGGCCTGATTGTTAACTCTTGTTACTGATTGGGGATGGGAACACATCTTCTGTTAGGACACAGACACTTTTGGGGGGACTCTGTATAGTTGTTTCCTTGGGTTTTGAAGCAATCCTGTGAACTCCAGTAATTACAAACCCCTTTGGAGCTCATTTCTGCTTTGCTCTGCAGCAGCTGCCATACACTTTGTGATACACTTGAAGACAAGATACCAGATACAAGACACTGAACCCTGCATTCTGGATCCCACTCCTGACACCGTGGATTGCTTCAGCCCAATGCTGCTCTGCTGTGATGCAGCTGTATGTGGGTAGGACCAGCCTTGGCACTTCAGGTGTTGCCTTAGTCTCAGTTTTTAACCCCTGGTTTTGAGGCACAGTGGTTTATGTACATGTGGGGAACCTCTGTTCCCTTGTGCTGTCCTGACATCAGTAAAAAGGCACTAGAGATGTTTCCATAGCCCTTAGGCACTTGGGTTGCTGGGAGCCCTCATAAACCCCATGGTTCAGCATCACAGGGATACTTGAGAGACTCCCATCTTCTCTTGGGCCACTGCTGGTAGCACTTATCTAGTGATTGATACCTTCCCTTCAGGAGTGGCTTCGGAGCTGCACTCATGGCTCTTCCTCAGCCAGGAACACCAGTAAGGGGGTGATTACAGGCAGTGCTTTCAGCTCTTGCCATCACAACAACCTGCATCACCTCTTCAGGGACTGAATGAGGACGTGGGCATCTAAGCTTGACAATACACGGGGAAACAGCAGGTCTGAGATGGTTATGCCTAAGATAGGCAGAATTCAAAGAGCACATGGTGTCACCCACCCCTAAGGACATGTCAGACTGGGCCACTGATTGCCAAGTGGAGAATAAAGCTGCCAAGAAAGTAACTTCCCAGTTTAAAGCCAAGCAGAAGAAGGGTAGATGGAGGGAAGGGTTCTGTGTGGCTTCCCCAGAGCTACACCATGGGGTGTCCTTCCTGCTCACAGGGAGAAACACAGAATCCTGCTGAGCATGGCACAGGGTGCCCAGAGAAGCTGTGGCTGCCCCATCCCTGGCAGTGCTCAAGGCCAGGTTGGACACAGGGGCTTGGAGCAGCTGCTTCAGTGGAAGGTGTCCCTGCCCATGGCAGGGGTTGGAGCTGGGTGAGCTTTAAGGTCCCTTCCAATACAAACCACTCTGGGATTCCATGGAGCTAAGCTGCTTGTGCGTAGGTGCTCCCACCCTTGGGGTCTCTGTGTTCCCACTGAGCTTCCCAAAATCAGGTAGTCCCTTAGCTCTGCTCCTGCTTGGCTGCCCAGCATCCCCTGCTCACCCACTGGATCCAGCCTGCTCAGTCTTCCATGGATTTTAGTAACTGGAGAGCATAACCAAGTGGTGTTTGGTGCCTGTGGGAATGCAGCCCTCAGATGCAAATAAAGAGCCTATGGTGGCAGAGACACCTACTGCTGGTGATGTCGCATGGAATTGCAGGGCTATGGCTGCTTTCCTGGAACATGTTTGGAAAGAAGCTCCAAGATGTGTGACAGGAGATGAAAACTGCTCCTGGACTGGGAAGAGGAGGATGTGCAGTCTTTGCAGCTTGTTTCTCCGGATTAGCAGAGCCATCCATGTGCTCCTCAGTGCTGGTGAAGGGAAGGAGGGATTGCTGTGTCCATCTCCACTGAAGGCATCAAAATGCAGCAGCCAGAGTCTGATGGTGATTCCCAAAACCAGCTTGGTTCAAGTGATGTCCAGTGGCAGGGCTGCAAGGGGCAGGATGTGCTCTTCTCTGAAGCCAGCTTAGAGGGAGCTTCAGGATGGGTGAGTGACATTCCCCCCTCACTGCCTGTCCCCAGCAGTGGCTGAGCTTTCCTTTGGGAAACAGCTCATCCTCCAGGAACTCAGATGTCTCCTTAGCAAGAGTTGCTGGAGCAGGACGAGGGGAGGACACAGGCACTGGTTGGTTGGTCTGGTGCATCCCAGCACTGCTGTAGCTTTAATATGGAGCTTTGCAGTGGCCCCCTTTGGTTTCCTATGCAGGACACACATAGCTCAACAGGGACAGAAGTAAAAGACCCATTTTTATACAGTTTAAACCCAAACTAATTCAGTAGTTTAGCAAGTTAAGAACTTGTAACAGTAAAATACCCAAAATACACTTGTCTGCTTTCAGCCAGCAGTGATAGCGAGGACACATAGCCACTGCCATTGCCCCTTTGGGGTGACAATCAGCCTCTTCAGTGTTTGGCAAGGAGCTGGTAGCCAGTGAAGCCACCTCACATGTCCCAGGAACTCACCCTTGCTCTGCATGGTGCCACCAGGCTTTGCCAGGGGTCTCTAATGCACATCACCTGGGTGGCTGGGTCTACCTGGCAGCTCCACACACTGCAAGAGGCCACACACTGCTGCCAAATGACAATAAGAAGGGGTCCCACCACATTTAATGCAGGTGACTCAGGGTCATTGATGGGAAGTGTCCTCACGCAGGGTTTGGCCTGGGCACAGCCTCAGCAGCAGCTTTAGTGGGGTTCATCCAGCCAGACCTGGGTAGGGTGAGAGTCCAGCAAGGAGGGGGACAGAAGGGGCTAAAGATGAAGCTGCACCTCCTCTCATTGTCCATAGAGAGTCCGTTCCAGGTCCAGGGGTCAGGGGGCTATGGAGGGGTGGCCCTGGGCCAACCAGAAGGAACAGCAACTCCAGTGTATGACTTCCAGTAAGTCCAGGCACAGCCTGCCTTTCCAAGCCAAACTCCAGCATTGTGCTCTTGGAAAGGGCTCCAGTGTTGAGCAATTCCAGTGTTGTGAAGAAGTGATGTGGTACATCAGGGCCAGCACAGGATGGAGCTCCCATCCGTGGGCAGGCCTGTCCAGTGTAATGCTTTCAAATCCAGTGTTGCAAGGGGAAGGAGAAGTGATGGAGGACACAAGCATCCCCATAAGGGCTGGAGACACAGGTTTGGGATGGTGGAAGTCAGGGTGAGGTGAGCCCAGGAGATACCAAGGGGCTGGTTGTGTTTCTGCGGCTTAGGTCCCATGTTCTGCATGTGCTTCAGTGCCTGTGGCACCAGCCACAGCCAAACCAGCCCCACGCAGGAGCTGGGGGTGATGTGGGGCTGGGGGCTAGCAGAGGAGGGCATACAGGAGTCTTCCCCAGTGTCACCAGTCCCCCTTCCTCTCTCCAAGCAGAGGGCACTGGTGATGCCAGGACTCACTCACAGAGCCAGTAAAACTGAAGGTAATAGTCAGTGAAAAGGTGGCCCATCTGCTCAGGAGCTGTGCTGCAGTTGGCTTGGCCCTGTGAGAGAGCAAGAGAGAGCTGGTAAAGGCAGGATACATGATCCAGGGGGGAATTGTGCCTGAATTATGTGTTAGGTAAAGTCATCCCCCAATCACTCAGGTAACTGTAGAAGGCAAGAGCTGTGATGGAGAGGGCTGTGGAAGGCCCTCACTGCTAAACCTGATTCAAAGAGGGTAATCATGTGTTGGAATAGGCTTCCCAGGAAGGTGCTGGAGTGACCATCCCTGGAAGTGTTCCCAAACCGTGTATACAAGGCTATGGGTTAGTGGTGGCCTTGGCAGTGCTGGGGTAATAGAGAACCATAGAATAGTTAGAACCATAGAATAGAACAGTTAGGGTTGGAAAGGACCTTAAGATCATCCAGCTCCAACCCCCCTGCCATGGGCAGGGACACCTCACACTAAACCATGGCACCCAAGGCCCTGTCCAAAACAGCCTTGAACACTGTCAGGGATGGAGCATTCACAGCTTCTCTGGGCAACACATTCCAGTGCCTCAGCACCCTCACAGGAAAGAATTTCTTCCTTAGATCCAGTCTAAACCTCTGCTGTTTAAGTTTCAACTCATTAGCCCTTGTCCTGTCCCTACAGTCCCTAATGAACAGTCCCTCTCCAGCATCCCTATAGGCCCCCTTCAGATACTGGAAGCTGCTCTGAGCACTCCATGCAACCTTCTCTTCTCCAGGTTGAACATCCCCAACTTTCTCAGCCTGTCTCCATACAGGAGCTGCTCCAGTCCCTGATCATCCTCGTGGCCTCCTCTGGACTTGTTCCAACAGTTCCATGTCCTTTCTATGCTGAGGACACCAGAACTGCACACAATGCTCCAGGTGAGGTCTGACAGAGCAGAGCAGAGGGGCAGGATCACCTCCTTCACCTGCTGGTCAAGCTCCTTTTGATGCAGCCCAGGATATGGTTGGTTTCTAGGCTGTAAGTGCACACTGAAGCTGCCTCATGTTCATTTTCTCATCACCCCAACACCCCCAAGGCCTTCTCCACAGGGCTGCACTGAACCTCTTCTCTGCCCAACCTGTAGCTGTGCCTGGGATTGCTCCGACCCAGGTGTAGGACCTGGCACTTGGCATGGTTGGACCTGATGATTTTCAAGATCTTTTCCAACCTGGTTGATTCTATGGTTCTAAGGCTCTCGGTTCAATGTAGCTACACCTGCCATGGCCCCATTGCTCTCCTCCTGCTCAGCCCTGGCCAAGGCAGCTCCTAGTACTCACAGGCTGTGCTACCCTGAAGTGGTAGGTGAATTCCCGGAAGGACATCATCACGAGAGGCCAACGGTGCGTGGTTTCCTGGGGAAGAAAGGAGAAGAGCTGGGATGAGACTGGGGCTGAGCATCTGGGAATGTCCTCCTGGGCCAGACTAGCAAGGAAACACAACCCTGTGCTGTCAAGTGCTGCCTCTGGAGGAGGGGTCAGCAGCTGAGCTGGGCTGAGAGGGACAAGGAGGGTATGAAGGGTTTGCTGCAGCTCTGCATATCCAGACCTCATTCCCACATTCCTGGGGCTCATGCAGAGCAGTTGGATGAGATGATTCCATGAGTGAACACATGTATCAGGTATCCACACACCTCTGGTGGATGTCTGATGTTCACCAGTGCAGAGTCCAGCTCTATTTGAGCATGAATTCCCTCTTGTGCTGCCTTAGCCAGGCTGCTGGCATCCCCCTGCAGGGATCAGTGGTGTGCTGGGGTGACCTGTATGGGTTTTGGGCTGTTCCCTCCCTACCTGTGCGCCTGTGGCATCAGTGGAGCTATTCCTGCTCGCAGCATCCTGGCAGGGGTCACTGGAGACAAGGCCACAAAGGGAGACGGACACAGCAGAGGAGGAGCTGAGGAGACAAGACTTAGTAAGCCCCTGAAAGGAGCAGCCTCTGCCACCTCTTCCCCAGCTTCAGGGGGATCAAACACCAAAGAGATGAGCCCTGGGCACTCACTTCATCTCCAGGGTTAGGTTGGTGTTCACTGCTGTGAGCTGGCTGACGGGGATGCGGTAGGTGAAGTTTCCAGTCCTAGGGACACAGGAAGAGCATTAGATCTCACCATGGTGGCTGTGGGACGGCCAGGACAGGACCCAAAGGCTCTGTTGGGTGAAGCTTTATATGGGAGCTCCCAAAAGTGATGCCACCAGCTTGACCTCACTCACCTGCACGTGTCAGCAGCCACACAGTGCTGGGACTCAATGGCCATATTGATCTCCAGGATCCGGATGGAGAGCAGCACTGGGCTTGATCCTGTGGGATGGAGAACAGGCTATTGAGGAACAGCAAAGGGATGGTGCTGGGGTACCCTGAGGGATGCCTGGCACCCAGACCACCTTTTCTTATCACTGTGTAATCAGAGAGGGGGTCAGGCTGCTGGAGGGCTGTGCTAACACCACATCCAGCCATGGAGAGCCAGGAGAAGGGATGCTCCAGACCGTACCAATGGTTGGTCATCAACACTCCTTTCTCTTTGCTGCCAGCATCACTGAATCTGCGTGTTTCTGATTTACCTATAGCACACCCAGATGGGGTTATGAATGGAGATGCTTCTATGGCAGCCTCAGAAGGGAACTAAAGACAGGATAACACAGCCAGAAAGCACAGGGGAGGAAGGGCTCCATCTAAGGCTGGAAGTTGAATCTGGCTGCACTGAGGGGCAAACAAGCTGCAGGATGGGGAGACACAGCTAGAGCTGTGCAGGAGAATCATAGAATCTTTTAGGTTGGAGAGGACCTTTAAGATCATCAAGTCCAATTATTAACCCATCTCAATAGTTTCCATTCCACAGCAGGTCAGGTACCGTTTGTTTTGCTTTTCAAGATGTATAAATATATCTATAAACGTTAAATTAAATAAAATTAAATAAATGTTCAAATTATCAAATTAATTAATTAAATAAAATTAAATTAATTAATTTAATTAAATAAATTGAAATTAAAAAACCAACATTAAAAATATTAAATAACATATGTATCAAACATTAACATTCAAAAGATGAGACCCAGTTGCTTGAGGACACCCCAAGAGCCAGCCCAGGACCTTGGTGTCAATGCAGGGAGAGATGACAGAATCCACCTACCACCCGTGCTGGCTTCCTCCTCATGGGGCCACTGGCTCAGGGGCTGCTTGATGCTGCGCTGCTGCCGGGGCTGCCCCAGCGAGAGGTTGGAGATGTCCTTGGCTTTGCTGTGGGTGAAGGGGGACGAGGGGCTGGCATTGGGGCTGCCAAAGCTCTGAGACCTGTCTGGTGTCTTGGGCCACTTGGCATAGGAAGTCGCCTTCCCTGGGATGCCCCTGGATTTGCCTTTGATGTTTGTCACCGGCAGGAGGGAGGGTTGGCTTTGGTCTGTAAGGGAAAGGGGGAGAAAAGGAGTGGTGAGAGGGAAGGGGAGACTGGGAACCTCTTCCCAGTGGGATCCCTCCAGCAAAGGGAAGCTAGAGAGGGACAAAGCAGGGACACAGCCCTGTGCTGGGTAGGGCACGGTGCTTAAGGCAAGGTCTCCATGGGTCTTTTGCCTCTGCAGTGACTGCCCAAGGCACTGCTTCTCCTGTGACAGTGATGATGATGGAGCAAATGAGCCTGCAAAAGCCCTGCTTGGGCAGTCAAGTGGCATCACAGCCCTGGAATGCCAGCACCCTGCTTGGAGCCAACAGAGGAATGAGGTCAGATTCAAGGTATGGCTGCTCTGGCACACAGCCTCTCATGGCTTGATGCTGGCAAAGCATCAGCTCCAAAGACCTTCCAGCCCTCATTACCCCAGACACACCACCATGGACGTCTGAACCATGCCACATGGGTCCAGGCTGGCAGTGCTGCTTTGTCCCACTGCTGCCTGCTAGGACTCGGTGGGTCCTGACAGGTCCCAACCCAGGCAGGGGTGTGATGGGAACCAGGAACAAGGTGAGACAGGGCTGGGGCTGTGATGCAATGGGGAGACAGACCTCAGTGTTGGCCCAGCTCCTCCTGGGTGCCTGGCTTGGCTCTTACCTGTGCGGTTGGTGGCATGAGTGGGGCTGGTCTCAGAGGGGGTAACAGAGGAGGCATTGGTGGGAGCAGCAGAGCAGCACGTGGAGAAGCAGGGTGGGCTGAAGCAGGCTAACACACTGGGAGCAGGCGAGCCGAGGAGCAGGTGATGTGTGTCCTCTGGGGCTGCAGGGCAAACAGCAGGACATGAAGAGGAAGTCAAATGGAGAGGCAACAGGAGCAGCACCAAGTGACCTCAGCATCCCTTCCACTGAACCAGAGCCCCAGGACCTTGCAGCCCAGAACCCCTCCTTGGGTTGGGCTGCACACCCAGAGCTTGAGCTCAGGGAGGGGATCCTGCCCCTTCTGCTGTGCTATGGGGAGAGCCCCTCTGCAGCCCTGATCCAGCTCTGGAGCAGCAGCACAAGAGGGACGTGGAGCTGATGGAGCAAGGCCAGAGGAGGCCATGGAGATGCTGCAAGGGCTGGAGCAGCTCTGCTCTGGAGCCAGGCTGAGAGAGCTGGGCTGGGGCAGCCTGGACAAGAGAAGGCTCCTGAAGGGGAGACCCCAGAGCAGCTCCAGTGCCTAAAGGGGCTGCAGGAAAGCTGGAGAGGGGCTTGGGACAAGGGATGTAGGGACAGGCCAAGGGGAATGGCTTGAACCTGCCCAAGAGAGGGGAGACTGAGCTGAGCTCTGAGGCAGAAGCTGTTCCCTGGGAGGGTGCTGAGGCGCTGGCACAGGGTGCCCAGAGAAGCTGTGGCTGCCCCATCCCTGGCAGTGCTCAAGGCCAGGTTGGACACAGGGGCTTGGAGCAGCTGCTCCATGGGAAGGGGTTGGGGCTGGAGCTGGAGGAGCTTGAAGCTCCCTTCCAACACAAACCAGTCTGGGATTCTATGGCCTCCCAGTGCCAGGAAACCCCTGCATGGAGGTCCAGTCACATCCATCACCCTGCACCACAACCCATCATCATGTACCTCCAGCAGACCCTGTGACCTACCATGGTGTGTGGGGATCCTGCTGCCAGCTCCCCCCGATGTAGCTGTGGATCTCACTGTCTGTGTTTTATCAAGGTTCTGGCTTGACCTGAAATGGGCAAAATGTGGTGAAGACATCGAGCACAAGGACAACAGTGTCACTGTATGTGAAGAGAAGCGGCTGTAGCAGTGAGTGGGGTGATGGGACCAGGTCCATGGAGCAAGAGCCGATGGGGAGAGCGCAAGGGTGAGGAGAAGCACAGACTGGAGCCATGTGGGAAAGGGGAGGCAGGAGAGAAGTATGGAAGCCATGGAGGCAGCAAGTAGAGCATGGAAAGGCCACAGCAGATTCAATGGCAATCCCATGTCTGCCAAGGCCAAATCCCAGCTGGTTCAGAGGACAACAGTGTTGCTCCTCTGATGCTCACTGTGCAACAGGGTGTACTCAGTGGACTTGGCTTCCAACAGTGTTCTCCTAGGTGGGTCTATGTGCTCAGGTCTTAACACATTAGGCCATAACAGGCTCCAAGCTCTCATCATTCCTTAAGGGAATTGCCCCTTATATCTTGGGGACAGACTGGTCCTCCCTTGGTTGTAATAAACACACACAATCCCACCTACATTCATCCCAGGTAAGTTCAGGTGTTCCACTGAAGCTCCCAAGACCTGAGCTGAGGACACCACAGGCACCTCCTGGGAGCAAGGCAGATGTGAAAGGGGAGGAACCACTGCCTCATGCTACACAAAGAGCCCAGAGCAACATCATTATGTGGGCACATCACACGTGGAGATATAGGATAACCCAAGTTCTTGCCTTCACACACTGTAGCTGTCCACTAAGCAGGAAGTTAACTGAGCTCCTAACAAAGGTACTCAAGATCTTACCTGTCCAGACCCTGCCCAGGAGCAGTTCAGTTCTACCTGTCCCACACTGTACCCATATCTTGCCTGTTCCTTGTGCATTGCTCAAGGTTTCTCAAGGACAAACAGAGCTTTCACTCATTAGAGACACCAGAATACCATATTGTCACTGCAGGGCTTAGCTTAGTACATCTATTTCTTCTACTGGCGAAAGGAGATGCAGTGATGTTCTCCTGGAGGCAATATGGGCACAAGCCAATGGTGCATCCCTCATCTTCATCCACTGCATCATCAACACTTCCCATGCTTGGCTTTATCTCGCATCCCAAAAACAGATGCTTTTTTAACAGCTTCCTATGAAACACCCAGATATGGAGTTCCTAAGGAACAAATAACTGTGCCTTCCAGTGCTCTTCATGCAGTGCTTTGTTCAAAGGAACCTGATGGACAGATGTGTCCTGAATTCCATTTAACCAAAGGGTTTTCCAGCAGATCCCATAAGCCAAAGTGCTTTATAGGGTCTGAAGGATTCAGCACCTTTCCAAACACTCCTGGAGGTGATGGCTCATAAAAAGAAGCCATTTAGGGCTTATTTCTATCCTTTCACGCAGTGGAATGGGTTGTACTTGAGAGTGAACCTCCATAATAAAGCTACTCCCATATGAAGAGAAGGTAGGAACAGCTTTTGGGCTAATCCTTCCAAATCTTCATCCTTTCTACATACTCCCTTTACTCCTTTCAAACTGCTCCTGCTCTATCGGTAGTATGTAGTGTCCTTATTTAGCCTTTGATGAACTGGTTCTTCAATCTCCTACCTATTCCCTTCCTCACATGGTCCTTTTGGACTTGCTGATGTACACTCCTCGCCCTTCCTTTGCTTTCAATGTTTCTTGGTGTTCTGTGGTGCAGATGGAAGAAAGAAGAGGAATTGAGGGATGCAGCAATTCAATAGGGGTATAATGAAAGAGTAACATACCGTGGACACAGAGCGACCGGGACCACAGGACCCCTGTACCGAAAGAGGGCCAGGAGACAGGCAGTGGGCACAGCAAAGGAGCTACAGGACAGTGAGGGGAGATGGGACAGGAAAGATGAGGAGGGTATGGAACAGGATATGGATGATAATGGTAATGGAAAGACAATGGGAAAATGAAAGACAAAGTGGGAAGAAAATGGATGGGATGAGATGGAACCAGAACAGGAGGGAGAGGAACAGGATATGGAGGAGAAAGAGAGAAAAAGAGACTCATTATCTGCAAATGTGAGGTCCCAAAGGAGGGAAGTGAGATAAAACACTGCCCAGCACAGGCTGCTTGTGCTTGCAGGGCTCAGGCTGTTCCTATGATGCTCTCTCAACACTAAGGACACTGTTTGCAGAGAAACAGCTCTGGGGCAACAGCACAAGAGGGACCTGGAGCTGATGGAGTGAGGCCAGAGGAGGCCATGGAGATGCTGCAAGGGCTGGAGCAGCTCTGCTCTGGAGCCAGGCTGAGAGAGCTGGGCTGGGGCAGCCTGGACAAGAGAAGGCTCCTGAAGGGGAGACCCCAGAGCAGCTCCAGTGCCTAAAGGGGCTGCAGGAAAGCTGGAGAGGGGCTTGGGACAAGGGATGTAGGGACAGGCCAAGGGGAATGGCTTGAACCTGCCCAAGAGAGGGGAGACTGAGCTGAGCTCTGAGGCAGAAGCTGTTCCCTGGGAGGGTGCTGAGGCGCTGGCACAGGGTGCCCAGAGAAGCTGTGGCTGCCCCATCCCTGGCAGTGCTCAAGGCCAGGTTGGACACAGGGGCTTGGAGCAGCTGCTCCATGGGAAGGGGTTGGGCTTGGAGCCGGAGGAGCTTTCAGGTCCCTTCCAACCCAAACCATTCCATGGTTCTGTGATACTATCAACACTCCTGCTTTGTCCAACCCCACTGCAGTAAGTGGGATGACACTGGTTTAATACAGCTGAAGAGGCACCAAAGAATGTTCAGACCAGCCACAAGTGAATATATGGACAACCAAACAACAGGGAATTTCCCTTTATCTTCTTTACTCCTCAATTCTTACTCCAAGTAATCTAACTGACACCAGCCTGGGATGTGTGGATGTGTGTGGCTGGCTTCACACATTGACTCACTGGAACTGTGCTCAGTAGCCCCACAGTGGCTAAGTATTGTGCTTCAGACTCCCCTGGTCACCACATCCCTCCCACTGAGCCAGAAGAACCTACCCATCAACATCCACAAGGTCCTCTTCACTGCGCAAGCTCAGCACATAGAGCGTGGACATGGACACCACACTGGAAAGAAAGAGGATGAGCACGGGTCAAGGGACACATCATGGTACTGATCTCCCTCCAAGGGATTCCAGCCCATAGGAGAAGCTATAGGTCCACAGCCCCTTGCTGATGAGCTGGAGACGGTGGAGAAGTGGATCTCACCTGAATGCCATGATGATGACCAGGGCGATGATGGTGCCCTGCAGGAAGCGCTGGCTGATGCATGCCTGCTCTGGGACAACTGATGGTGACTGCAAGAGATAGATCCCAAGATCAGCTCAGGATTCCTTACTGCTCTGGTCCTCACTCAGATCTCATCCTGACCATCCCAAGCTTTCTTCCTGTTTCCCCTGCAAGCCCCAAACCCCCTCAGTACAGAAGTCAAATAACATCTTTATAAGGCATGGATAAACCAAGGAGAGATCATGAAAATGGGAATATTCCATGGGAGACAAGGTGTCTCCCTCTGCAGCATGTGGAAGAGAACACATGAGGACCGTGCAGGTGACTGTTCTTAGAGAGGCCACCTTCTCCTTACCTTGCTGGCTACTTTGTGAGGCCTCTTTTTGTGGGGCATGCTTCCCGCTCGGCTGAACTGGCTTCCAGTTTGGCTGCAAGGAGAAAGGAACAGAGCTGAGCTGTGCGGGGACAGCACTCAAAGGTGAGAATGGGATTCCCATGTGTGGCATCAGTGGGGCAGCAGCACGAGAGGGATGGGGAGCTGTTGAGTGAGGCCAGAGGAGGCCATGGGGATGCTGCAAGGGCTGGAGCAGCTCTGCTCTGGAGCCAGGCTGAGAGAGCTGGGCTGGGGCAGCCTGGACAAGAGAAGGCTCCTGAAGGGGAGACCCCAGAGCAGCTCCAGTGCCTAAAGGGGCTGCAGGAAAGCTGGAGAGGGGCTTGGGACAAGGGATGTAGGGACAGGCCAAGGGGAATGGCTTGAACCTGCCCAAGAGAGGGGAGACTGAGCTGAGCTCTGAGGCAGAAGCTGTTCCCTGGGAGGGTGCTGAGGCGCTGGCACAGGGTGCCCAGAGAAGCTGTGGCTGCCCCATCCCTGGCAGTGCTCAAGGCCAGGTTGGACACAGGGGCTTGGAGCAGCTGCTCCAGTGGAAGGGGTTGGGGTTGGAGCTGGAGGAGCTCAAAGCTCCCTTCCAACACAAACCAGGCTGGGATTCTATGATGATTCTATGCCAGTCACAAGCCCTTGTCACTTCATCTGCCCAGGGTAGGAGCGGTGCTGTCCCATTGCTCAGAGCACCTGAATTCTGCCCCCAAACCTGGATAAGCTCACCAGGGTCAGTACGATGATTTTGGAAGTATGAGAAACTCTTTGCCCCGAGGAAGTCACTCACTCAGTCTAGGGCAATGTGGAGACAATGTCACACCATGGGTTTGGGGCTGGTTTAAGAGCAAGCTGTTGGTATGTGTTTGCTGAACCTGTCTGATCAATCTCAACACCTTCAATCTAGCCCAGGCCAACTGACAACCATCACTATCCCACCACTCCTCCCCATCTCCCCTGTCCCAACCCAAGCTATGTCCATAGGGTGTTCAGGATGTTCCATATGTTCAGGATGTCCATACCTGAATGCCCCAGAGCTCACAGTTGACTTCATGCTGTCCAAGCGCTTCAGCTTGGCCAGCTTGTGGCTCCACCTCTCCAGCTCATCGATGCGGGTCTCCAGGTTGTCTGTCAGCTTGCACAGCTCCTTCACTGCTCCCACGTTCTCCATGAAGATGCGCTCCTGAAGGGAACAGGTCACAGTGTGAGTGGCCTGGGACATGGAGATACTCCTGCTCTGATGGATCTGGCAGCCCTGATTGCTCTGCCATGCCCCAACCCAAGGGGAAGGCTACACAACACCATTATATCTATATCTCTACAGCCCCTGGATGCAAGAAGAAGTGGTAAATGCCCCATCCCTGGCAGTGTTCAAGGCCAGGTTGGATGGGGCTTGGAACAAACTGCTCTAGTGGAAGGTGTCCCTGCCTGTAGCAGGGGTTGGAGGTGGATGATCTTCAGGTCCTTTCCAAGCCAAACCATTCTATGACTCTATCTTCTCTTTGAACCCAACCAAAACGACGAATGTTGGTGCAGGATCCCTGAGAACTCTCCCACTGGTGCTAATCCAGAGTCCTTCTCACTCATGGAAGACATACATCCAAGGAGACCCTGGTCAAACCAAGTGAGCAACACTCTCCATCTACCCCTTCTCTGCTCCTCTCCAGCATTCTTAGTCTGTCTCTTGCTCTACATCACAAGCTGTTGGAGTCACTCTGCTGCATTATCCAATAGAGTTAATCCAGATCAATGGAGAGCCTAAATCAAGAAGCCTCTGGAGAGCATCCTTCATCCTCACATGCAGATGGGACATAAAAGGTCAGGTTCACATCTGCTAGCTGGTGATAGAACTGCAGCGGTTTAGGCTTCCACCAAGGGAAAACAAGGCACTAAGGTCACTCCTGGCCATTCCCACTCTAGACAGTGATGCAGGAGAGAGCTGGCAGCTTTGGGAAGCTGTCCCCTTGCTGCCCTGAGCAGCAAACAGGTTACAGAGAGGTCATGCAGCCAGGTGCTCCGGGTTATCTTGACATAAGCACCTTATCTTATCTAGAAAGGAGAGATTATGACTAAGAGCCTCCCTACAGGAGCCTGCCAACAAGGAGATGCTCCCTTCCCAAGGGAGATGCTGCCAACTCTCACCAGCATCAGACCAGTTCCTCCCTGCTGATATCTGCTGTCCATCAGCATTGAAAGACCAGCCAGGTCTCAAACTCATCTGGCTTAGAAGCACTTCCCAGCCATCAGTTTCCCTCTTCCATTTCCAGCCCCACAGGTTCAACAACCTCCCTTGTCACCAACCTTGTTCACCACCAAGAAGTTCTCAAGGGTCTTCCCATTGGAAAAGACCAGGTCCCCAGTGTCCTTCACAGCTTCAGGGAGGATCTCCTTCACCTCCTGAGCAATGACACCTGCATGGAAGCAGCACAGTGGAGGGTCAAGGTGGGCTGGGAAAGGTTCCTCTTGGCACAGCTCTTTCTCTGGCCCATGTAGTTGCTATCATGGAAGCCCTATAAGCCACTGTGGGAAGTGCCATCCTCTTTCCTACTCGTTAAAGAGGGAATTCCATTAGATGACCAAAGTTCAGGTGGTGAGAAGCTCCCTGTTACCTACCCCATGTTTGGGTAGAGCTGCAGGGAAAGGCAGGGCTTGGCACCATGAGCAAAATGTGGGTTATGGAACATGAGGTCCAGCACTAGAGACACAAGCAGGTCACTGTGGTGTGACATAGGGCCCATACCTGTCTCAGAGGTGTTCTCAATGCCCACTGTGGCTGCAAACTCAGGCTTGTAGTTGTAATGCACCAGCCGCATCCGGGAGATCCTTTTCAGCTGCTCTGTGGTGTCCACCTGGATGAGACAGATACATGCAATTGGGATGTTGCTCCTTCAGTTCCCATCATGCTGGTTCCAAGCAGCAAAACCCATTGCAGCTCATGGTAATACCTCTGAGAGACAGCTTTGGACCTGCTCAGACCAGCATCAGGACAAAGAGCATCTACACTGGGGTTCAAGGATTATGTCAAAACCTCATCAATAGGAGCTCAGGGAGCTCATAAGGACTATGTCAAAACCTGGTCAATAGAAGCTCAGGGAGCCCATAAGGACTATGTCAAAACCTGGTCAATAGGAACTCAGGGAGCCCATAAGGACTATGTCAAAACCTGGTCAATAGAAGCTCAGGGAGCCCATAAGGACTATGTCAAAACCTGGTCAACAGGAGCTCAGGGAGTCCATAAGGACTATGTCAAAACCTGGTCAACAGGAGCTCAGGGAGTCCATAAGGACTATGTCAAAACCTGGTCAACAGGATCTCAGGGAGCCCATAAGGACTATGTCAAAACCTGGTCAATAGGAGCTCAGGTAGCCCATAAAGACTATGTCAAAGCCTAGTCAACAAGAGCTCAGGAAGTCCATAAGAACTATGTCAAAGCCTAGTCAATAGGAGCTCAGGGAGCCCATAAGGACTATGTCAAAACCTAGTCAATAGGAGCTCAGGGAGCCCATAAGGACTACGTCAAAACCTAGTCAATAGGAGCTCAGGGAGCACATAAGGACTATGTCAAAACCTAGTCAATAGGAGCTCAGGGAGCCCATAAGGACCCATGTCAAATGCTCATAAGGACTATGTCAAATCAGCAGCTGAAACAGGCTCACACCTTCTGTGCTCCCTCAGGTCCCTGATCTGCTCTGCCTGGCTCTTACCTCCTGGATGTCCTCCTTCACACGAGCATCTGAAGGGTGCATCAGCGAACCCATGACCTTCACATTGCCATGGACCACGAGGGCTTCATCGGGGCGATCCGTGTTGATGCCAACCCGGCCGTGGTGGAACACAGTGTCAGGGAGCTGTGCCCGCTGCCAAAGCACATCACTGTCGCTCTCAAACTGGCCAGGGTTGGAGGCCTGTGGAGAGACAGGGATGTGGGGACTGAGAAGCAGCAGATCCAGGGGGAAGAAGCTGGGAAGAGGCATTTGGAGCTGCAGACAGAGTGAGGAGGTCAGGAGAGCCCCACAGACACATCCCTCCATGCATGTTGTGGGACTGTATAGCAGCAGAGGCTAAGGGCAACAGATGGGCATCAGAGAGCTCCAAGCTGCTGTGGTGGCCTGGATGGTGCTGTCTCCATTAGCATGGATGTGAAACAGCTCCAAAACAAAGCTTGGCCTAAGCAGAAACACCCAACAAGGGTGTTCTTGCTCCACAGAAATGGGGAAGAACTTGGCTGAACCTGGGGCATGTTCATCCCAGGATCCTGAGAAATAAGAAGGGGCTGTTGGGATGAACAGTACGTTGGGATGAACATCTCTAGGTTACGAGATCCTGGCATGGGTGCCCTCTCCAGTCTGCAGCACATTGAATTACAGCCCTAGGAAGGGTTGAGATTGAGCTGAGGCTTGCAAGGAGCTGGACAGCCAGCCAGGACAGAGCCAGCAGAGCACAAGCAAGGCTGTGGAGGCCTGAGACTGAGGTTTGCAGCAGCACAAGGCAAAGTGGCAGGGACAGGGACCTGCTGCCACCCTGGGAACAGATCCCAGCCTGCCCTGACAGCACAGGCAGCCTCTGTCTAAGCTTGCAGAAACCAAGGCTATGCCTGCTCTGCTCCTCTCCCTAAAGGAATACTCCTGCTGCCTTGAGCTGTTTGTTAGCTCTCAGAGCTGTTCCAACAACCCCAACCAGAACCATCCAGGACAACAGGAGACCAAGTGATGTGGCTGTTGCTCCTAGGTCCCAGATCCTGGGGCTCTGCCCTGCTGCTGTGGTTCTGTGACCCACAAGGAATGGGGCAGTCCAGGCTGCCTGCAGTTCCCTGTGATGGGCAACAAGGAGGCTGCAGGCTCTTGCATGTCCTGAGCCTGCTCTGATGCAGGATGTGTGGAAAGGATGGAGCCAGAAGGAAGGCATGGGCAGAGAGAAGGAAAACTAAGAGTTTGGAGAAGGTGGGAAAGGGAAAGCACTGAAAAGCCAGAGAAAGGAAGAAGGATCACCCAGGACATCCAGCAATGGACTATGGGGTACCTGCAGAGGCTGAGGGAGGAGAAAGGCACTTACCCTGACAATGATGCGCTCTGAAATGTGGGCAGCCAGTGTGTAGTTCTGGTTCTGTGCGTGTGCCTGCAAGGCTACCACGAGCATGAAGTACCTGCCAAGAGGGAAAACAGGTTGGGATGCCATCCCTAACCCTAACCCTAACCCTAATGGGTACTGCTGAGTCTGCTCCCCCTCTGGAGGCTGAGGTGGGCTTGGAACATCCCCTCTCCATGTGCTGTGGGGCATAAGCAGTGTCTCTAATGCCTCATAGAGTTGGAGACCCTTCTTGTGGCCACAGCAGGCACCTTCTCTCCTCCACACAGACAAGGCTGGCCAATCCAGGACCTGTCCCCAGCATCTCCCTCCCTCCAGCCACACTGCCCAAGCCAAGGACTGGCACATCCATAAGCCCTGAGGGCTCAGAATGGCTTGGAGGATAGGTCAATAGGACCTCCTTTGAGGAGGCATCTGTGCTCCTCACCTCTGGTCCGGGTTGGGTTTGCCTTTCTTCCTCATGTTGTTGGCTGTGGTCTCGCTGAAGTGCAGCCGCCCCACAGTGACTTTGGTGACCTGCTCTGGAGGCAGGGTGACCCTGAGGAAGGGAAAAGGAAGAGAGGAGAGAGTGATGGCACTGATGGAGAAGGAGGTGATGAGGGAAAGGCTGTGTGGGGACCTCAGAGCAGCTTCCAGTGTCTGAAGGGGGCTACAAGGATGCTGGAGAGGGGCTCTGCATCAGGGACTGGAGCAACAGGACAAGGGGTGATGGGTTCAGACTGAAACAGGGAAGTTTAGATCGGATCTAAGGAAGAAGTCCTTTACTGTGAGGGTGCTGAGGCACTGGAATGGGTTGCCCAGGGAGGTTGTGGGTGCTCCATCCCTGGCAGTGTTCAAGCCAGGTTGGACAGAGCCTTGGGTGCCATGGTTTAGTGTGAGGTGTCCCTGCCCATGGCAGGGGGTTGGAACTGAATGATCATAAGGTCCTTTCCAAGCCAAACCATTCTATGATTCTACAGCCATCTCCTGGCCTGCTCTATCAAGGCAGGTCTATGAACTGGGCATGGAAATGGTATGTAAAGAGAGGAAAACATTGCTGTGGGAAGCACTGGAGCAAACTGGAGAGCACGACACTCGCAGCATGATCCTGAGACCTACAACTCAGCCCCTTTCACCCTCTCCTGCTGCTGCTGATGCCCCAGCATCACTTCTGCATTAACAGTACTCACGTCACAGGGTTGAAGGGCCGTTTGCTGCGGTCAGACTGCGACTGCTCTATGTTGATCGACTGGTTCAAGGCCTCTAGCTGGAGACACAGATTGGGGCATGTGACAAAGAGCAGAGAGCAAGACCTTCCCCATCCCACCTCCTTCACCCCAGCACAGGGTAGCTGTCTGCCCAGCCCTTCTATCACTCAGTACAACCGCCTTGCAACACCCAACTTGAGCGTGGTCATTGGCCAAGCATGGCTTGGATAATGGGGTGCTGGAGGGTGAAATGATCTTCCCAAAGTCCCTATATACCTCCAGAGTCAATGGTGAGTGAAAGGCAGCCCTGAAGACACCCAGGCATGGTGTGTCCATGGACCCGAGCCCATCTTAGCACTCATTAATCAACATCTGCCTTGTTCTGGCCATCGGCACTATCCTACACACTCCCCTATGACTTAGCACATGAAGATGAGGTGTTCCTTGACCCCAGCTTGCTGAGCACCCCTTTCTCCTTTCTGGATTGGCTGTGGCCCTTAGCTCCCGCTTGCCTTCACTCCGTGCAGCTTCAGGTAGAAGCACTCTAAGGGTTTCAGGCCCTCGGGGGTCTTCACATACTTCGGATCTCCAAGCATGCCGATGTAGACCGTGACCTGGAAGTGATTCTTCTTCTGGCACACAAAGGCATCGTCACCCACTGAGAAGTTGAACCCTTTGTCAGCATCTACGCGGTACGTGAGCATCGGGCTGTGGAGAAGACAATGGGGGTTAGAGCAGAGCCCTGTGCACCCCATATAGGGTAATGGTGGTGGGGGGAAGGATGAGACACACAGCCACAGCAGAGGTAAGGAGGGGTGCATGGGGCATGGCCATGTTCTGGGGTATGGATGTGCATGGGAAGGGCTGGGTGGACAAGGCTGCGTGGAGACCTCATAGCAGCCTTCCAGTATCTGAAAGGGGCCTACAGGGATGCTGGGGAGGGACTATTCATTAGGGACTGTAGTGATAGGACAAGGGGTAATGGGTTGAAACTTAAACAGCAGAGGTTTAGATTTGATATAAGGAAGAAATTCTTTACTGTGAGGGTGCTGAGGCACTGGAATGGGTTGCCCAGGGAGGTTGTGAATGCTCCATCCCTGGCAGTGTTCAAGGCCAGGTTGGATGAAGCCTTGGGTGCCATGGTTTAGTGTGAGGTGTCCCTGCCCATGGCAGGGGGGTTGGAACTGAATGATCTTAAGGTCCTTTCCAACCCAAACTATTCTGTGATTCTATGTCCCACCAGACATGAACAGTCCCACAACCACAGATGATGAAGACCACATCACACATACAGCCAACAAAGCAATCCTGAGGCACAGCAGGCACATGGGAGGGGAAGGAGGGTTTGTGCCGGGGCAAAAGAGGTGGCCTCTGATGCCATCCCTGCTGTCTTGCACTGATGCTGCTCTTGGGGCTCATAGGCACAGGCAGACCCTGCCCAACATGAGCCCAACACTTTGCCTAAGCCCACACAGCAACCAGCCCTGCTGTGCAGGGGTGAGAGCTCAGCAAAGGTCCATAGCTCCTTGAAGCTGTAATACTGCTTTAGGTGGGTCTTCAGCTGGAAGGGAATGTGGTTCCTGTGCCTGTGGCAGTGTGAGCCTGCAGCCAGAACCCCCCCATGTGCTGGGCTGCACCCCCAGAGCATGAGCAGCAGCTCAGGGAGGGGATCCTACCCCCCTGCAGTCCTGATCCAGCTCTGGGGTCATGTAGGGACAAGGGCCAAGGGGAATGGCTTGAACCTGCCCAAGAGAGGGGAGACTGAGCTGAGCTCTGAGGCAGAAGCTGTTCCCTGGGAGGGTGCTGAGGCGCTGGCACAGGGTGCCCAGAGAAGCTGTGGCTGCCCCATCCCTGGCAGTGCTCAAGGCCAGGTTGGACACAGGGGCTTGGAGCAGCTGCTGCAGTGGAAGGGGTTGGGCTTGGAGCTGGAGGAGCTTTAAGCTCCCTTCCAACACAAACCAGGCTGGGATTCTATGACTAGGGTTTGACAAGGAGCTGGGGCAACCACCCCTCTATATGCCACACTATAGCCATAATACTATAAACATAGCACAATAGGAACCACTACATGTTACCATCTCCTTTCTGAGTGCTGCTCAGCCCTGGCTCAACCTCCACAGCCTGCAGCAGACCCTTTAGTGCTGCTCACTGGGAGAAGCAGCTCAGGCTCACCTGAAGGGTTGTCCCACACCTCTGCTTGCTTCCCCCATCACATTCCCAACGTTGCCTGCCCTAATCCCTGCTACCCCCTGCATGCTGGATTCCCAAACTCACATCCCCCTGCTCTGATTGCTGCCAAAAGCTTCCAGCTCTGACAGGTCCAGAGGAGGAGGAGGAGGAAGAGGGGCCCTGGCTGCCCGGTGAACACACACCAGCTGGGGAGGTTTAATCTACATCTCTTTAATGGGCTGGTTCCTATGGGAACAAGACAAATATGTGGCCTCTGCAGCAAGTCCCTTTTCTCCCACCATCCGAACCCCCAGCCCTGGGCTGCTGGGCCCCTGGGGCACTGCTTGCCCTTGGTGGTGGGGAAGGAGATGCCTCTTCTCCCACCTCCCCATCAAGCAGCCCTAGCAGCACACACCGATCCCATTGTAACTAAAGAGCTATGGATGAGGTAAAGGGGAGCTCAGCCTTGACATCAGGCTTAAAGACTCTGGAATGCTCCTCCACAAAAGCAAACCTTTTGTGGCTTCCACCTTATTACAGACAGATACAGCCCAGAGCAATGGGAGGGCACTGGGAAGCAGGAGATAGGGAAAGGTCACTCTCGCTCCCCTGTTATCCCTTCCTTTCTTCTGGGAATAAAGCCATCCTCCCCCAGACATGCTGGAGGGTTAACGTGTATGAACCCTGGAATAACGTTGGGATGACCACAAGCTCATTACTTGCACCCCAGGGACCTGAGGCTGTCGTGCCCTGTCCCAAACACAAACCAGGCGGTGGGAGCAGAGCACTACCTTAGTCCAGAAGCACGAGAGGAATTCCCCTCTATGCTCTCACCCTCCTCCTAACCTCAGCCCTCAATTCTGCATCCAGCTCTTCCTGATGGGGAGCAGGCACTGGGATTGGCCCAAGCACCCCCTGTGCTCCTTCCAAGGATGGTGGGGCCATTCCCAACTGCTTTCCCTGCCTCTGTCCATGTCCTTCCAGCATTCTGAGTGTTCACCACTTGCCCCGTTGTATTTTAACAGAGAAAGATGAGGAGAGGGAGGGTCTGACTGAAATTCCAAGCCATGGATGCTTCCAAACCATGCTCTGGTTCACATCAAACTGATGGCTGCAAAACACATGCCAACAGAGGGGAGAGTCAGGCTCCCCCTCCTCTGTCTTCTAGAAATGCCTAAATCCCCATCTCAGAGGTTCCTTTCCTCTGAGTTTGCCTTATGGCTGGGGCTGGGGCATTCCCTGAATGCAGGGATCCTGCACTGGGATAGATGGGAGGCAAAAAGCAGCTTTCCAGGTGTCAAGGAGCCCAGGGATCCCCCAAGCCATTCTGGCCATCACTATGTCAAAGAGCTGCTCCCAGCTCACCCCCACTGCAGGATGGGGTACCCCTTGGATCTCCTATTCCAGTGTTTTTTCACTCTCACATTGTAAATCCCACCTGGAAGCAGCAAATCCACTCCCTCACCACCATGTGCTGCCTGGGGCACTGTCAGGACTCTGGTAACCCTTATACAACCCATCCTCCCCTTCCTGTTAACCCAAAGGGACCACAGTGATGATCACCCTGCCCTGGACCCTGTCCTTGGGCAGCAGTGCCCCTCTCTGATGCATGGCTGCAGTAAATGGGGTGATAGAAGGAAGGGCAGGTGGGTGGTTCCTGGATATAGGGATGACACCAACTCCTTACAAAGGCAACATCCCAGGGGCAGCCAAAGCCATGCTGGCTTTAACCAGGGAGAGGCAGAGGGCAAAGCATCAGGAATCAAGGGCTGGGGTCAAAGGGATTGGTTTAGCCAAAAGGCCCCCATTGAGAGAAGCAGATTAAGGCCAGGAGCAGGGGAAAGGAGGTTTTTCCTAATCCAAGTGAAGGTGAGAGGCTGCAAACTCCCCTCAGCCATGCCTGGTATCACACTTTATAGAGCAAGGTGCAACCTCATCCTCTGCATTGAAGTGCAAAGGGAAAGACACTGCAAGGAGAGATGTCTCTAAAGGGACCTGTACTGGGATCTGTGAGCGAGAGCAGGATGTCAGAGGGATGCTCGCATGGCTCAACTGCTTCCTCTCTGGAAGAAAACCCTCTCCCATTTCCCTCCTGCTTCCTTCCAGGTTCCCCAATATCTCAACCACTCCTATAGTGTAATGGCTGGAGACTCCCTGACTCAAGGAGCACTCACTAAGTCCATGCATGGATAGAATCAGACTGGTTTATGTTGGAAGGGAGCTTAAAGCTCCTCCAGCTCCAACCCCTTCCACTGGAGCAGCTGCTCCAAGCCCCTGTGTCCAACCTGGCCTTGAGCACTGCCAGGGATGGGGCAGCCACAGCTTCTCTGGGCACCCTGTGCCAGCGCCTCAGCACCCTCCCAGGGAACAGCTTCTGCCTCAGAGCTCAGCTCAGTCTCCCCTCTCTTGGGCAGGTTCAAGCCATTCCCCTTGGCCTGTCCCTACATCCCTTGTCCCAAGCCCCTCTCCAGCTTTCCTGCAGCCCCTTTAGGCCCTGGAGCTGCTCTAAGGTCTCCCCTTCAGAAGCCTTCTCCAGGCTCAGCACCCTACACAGTCCCTTCAGCTACCTCAGATACACTCACATCACGAGACCTCAGTGATCCATCACCATAGGACTAACCAAGCTGGCCAGAGGGCCAAGAGACCACATCACTAACCCAAACCACATCCAGCAGGACCGGACCCCCTCACACCATTGCCCATCCCCTTGGTGAGACCATGACCTGCAGCAAGGTTTGATGCTGGTTGTAAAGACACTACTTCCAAGCAAGGAGTGCAAGCTCACGTTCAGCCTGCACACAGAGAGCACCAGTTTGCTTGATGGGAAGAGGACAGCACCAGTTCCCAGGCTGAGAACAGAGCAGAGGGCTCAGTGTGGAACGTTCCTATTGAGAGCTGCTCTATCCTTCCCCAGCTGCCTTCCCTCAAACTAAACAAAGGTGGGGAGGGAGGAGGGAGCCTGCTGGCATTTATCAGAGCCTGCTGTCAGGGAGATGAATTACCCCTGCTCCCAGCAGTGAATTACTCAGCTCCTTGCTTCCAGAGCTTCGGCACTGCTGCTGGAGAGCAGTGAACCCTTGTGATGGTTCAGTGAGGCTCAAGCCACAAAACCAGTGCAAAAGGCAAGGAGAACTAAACCATCCATAACAGTCACCCGCAGGCTTGGGCTCCTTCACCCAGCACTCAGAATCCTCAGCCAAACATAAGCACAAGGCTGAGACACAAGCCCAGCAAGCCAAGGCACAGATTTCCCAGCACCTCCAATTGAATCCATGTAAGAACCCTTCTTTCCTTCCCTCTATTTTGTTAGTCCAGCCTCATTCTAAGTCTGCATTAATCCTCAATCCAGGTGGTTCATGTGATTCCCTCTTCTCCTGGTAGAAGGCTGCTGCAGGGCTGCTCCATGGGGATTCCTAGGGACAGGGAATCAGTTGTCATTCACACAACTGTGCTCGCCTTCACTCTACAGGTCTCTTAGAAGGCAGGAAAAGCTACTTAAGAACTGCAGAACCAGTTCAGATCCCCCCATGCTGTCCCCATCTCACTGAGCCATGGCAATAGGAGAGAAAACAGAGCTCCAAGGACCAGCCCAGAAGAGCAGGAAATGAGTAATGGTTGATGGACCACTTCTCTGTAGCTTTCTGCCAGGAAGATGACTGAACAGGGATGATATTTTCCACTCATTCACAGGCATAAGATGCAGAGGTGATCCAATGTGATGGCTACACTCACTGCATAAGAAGAGAGAGCTGTTTGATGGGCTCAAATGGTGCTGAGACAAGCTGGAAGAAGCTCTTACAGGGCTACTGATCAATGCAAACCCTGGAGGAAACTCTTGATGGTTACCAGTGGACTCGATGACCTGAAGGGTCTTTTCCAACCAAAATGATTCCATACTAAAGGATCTAACTTTATGTGAGCAAGACGAGGAGGACAGAGCAGCTCTGCTCTGGAGCCAGGCTGAGAGAGTTGGGCTGGGGCAGCCTGGACAAGAGAAGGCTCCTGAAGGGGAGACCCCAGAGCAGCTCCAGTGCCTAAAAGGGCTGCAGGAAAGCTGGAGGGGCTTGGGACAAGGGCCTGGAGGGACAGGCCAAGGGGAATGGCTTGAACCTGCCCAAGAGAGGGGAGACTGAGCTGAGCTCTGAGGCAGAAGCTGTTCCCTGGGAGGGTGCTGAGGCGCTGGCACAGGGTGCCCAGAGAAGCTGTGGCTGCCCCATCCCTGGCAGTGCTCAAGGCCAGGTTGGACACAGGGGCTTGGAGCAGCTGCTCCAGTGGAAGGGGTTGGGCTTGGAGCTGGAGGAGCTTTAAGCTCCCTTCCAACCCAAACCATTCCATGATACATTCTGATGCAGCATCCTACCAGGAGAACAAAGAGGTCTTCCATGTAGAAGCAGGTGTAGGTTCAGCTTGCAGAGGCTCCCTTAGAGCTGCCTGGCCTCAAACCCACCACAAAGGAGCTAAAGTCCACTGAGGCAGTGTGTAAACTGGAAATTATCAATCAACCTTGACCTTAACCCCTAATTCTGGTCAAATCCAGCACCACAACAGAGCGCACGTGGGTTCCTCAAATCTACATGAAGTCAGGTAAAAGGAATTTACTCATTACACAACGGGACGATGACCTAAATGCCACTGAAGTGGTTTTGCTCTGGCTAAATCCTGAAAGCAGGTATTAAGGAGGTGAGCCCAAGTGGTCCAAAGAACATGGGCTGGGTGTGCAGAAGTTACAAGCTGGGGTTTGCAGCACTTCAGCAGCTTCTCTGTTGCCAATATAGTGTAGTTTGCTCTGCCAGTCTGCCTGTATGATGCTGGAGTCCATGGATAACCTCTGGAACAAGGAATATAACAGGGACTGGGACACTTGCAGATGGTCTGTGTCAAACTGAAAGGGTTGTGACGTGGTTCAGATGAGAAACCACGTACCCAGCACAGGTAAATAGCAAGATGGAAGGAAAAGGGGACTCATTATGGTCAAGGCAAAAGCAAGGCCATGCAAAAGGTCTGCTCCAGGATGCACAGAGCTCTAGGATGCACAGAGCTCTTTGGACCCTGCTGACTGCACAAGATGCTTCTGTAGTAGTGAAAGCCCTGTGGAGACTGATGGTGGAGGAGAGGCCAGTCCAGTGACAGTGACAGACTGAGATCAAGCACGGCCCAAGTCAGAGAAGCACTTGGACACAGGGTGAAGGTAGCAAGGCTCAAGGCATTATTGGCACCAAAAGAGAGCTGGGAGAAGCAGGAACAGCAGCAATAGGCAAAGGTGGCTTTGGCAGGGAGGAAAACAGTGTCACAACTGCCCAGAAACAGCTGATATTCCTCCTGAAGGTGGGAAATGCTTCCTTTATGGGAACAGGTCACTAAAGCAGCAGTAACCCCCTCTGCAAACCAACCCTCTCCTGCTGGGGTGGGGAAACAGCCCCAGACACAGTGTTTGCCAATGACTGGGTGTCCCCAATGAAGTAACCAAACCCAACAGCCCCTTCCCATAGGGAACAACCCCCAGCATGGCCCAGTCACCTCAGGTCTGTGTTACAGACTGGCACAAGGACCAAGGCTGGGGATGCAGGAGGGCTTGCAGCATCACATCCCTGCATATCCCAAGTCCAGCTCTGCCTCCATGACCTGGGTCCTGGCTCCCATCCTGATCCAGGCAAGGTGTGATAAGAGCCTTGGGTCATTCAGTGTCACAGACAACAGAGCACCCCCATCTCCATGTCCCCCAAGAGGACCCCTTCCAGCCCCTGGCTGAGCACAGAGAGGAGGAGGGGAAACAGGGGGAGGTTCATTTGCTCCCAGAGAGGTTCCTGGAAGGCAGCCTGCTGCTTGCCAGCTCCCTGTCACCCCCAAGGAATGCAGGGAGGATCCAGAGTGGTTCCCTCCCAAGCACTCCTCTTTCCCTATGCAGCTTGTCCTTGCACTGCCTCCACCCTTCATAGCCCTCCAGCTCCCAGCCCCTCAACTGCTCTCTGCTCCCCACCTACCCCTGCCACCCCTTTCCTCTTCACCCTCTCCCTTTGCCCCTCTGCCACCCCTCCTGGCTTCCCAGCCTTCCTCACCCCCTCTCTCTTCCTTCCCGTCTCTCCTCCTCCTCCTCAGGCTCCTCTCCATGCTGCCCTCAAGCTGTGCTGAAGTGGCTCTAGATTACCTCCAGCCATCCCTGCTATGCATTGTCTAGGATATCCTAACACTTCAGCCTCCTTGGGCAGGAGGAAAGGGAGCTGCTGGTCCCAGCCATGCTCAGAGCAAGGTTTGGATAGCCAATACAACCCTCCATGGAAGACCAAGGTCTGAGTAGCTGCTGTAGTATCACCTACAGCATGTCTTAAATCCTCCATCAGCCCTGTGGAAGTACAGAGGAGCAACTTTCCCAACGGCAAAGGTACTGTGGGGAGAGTATCTCCACCACAAGGCAGGCAAGCAGAGATCAGGAGGTTATAGAACAATGGGGTGTCTAGGTTGATCCTTGTCCCATCTTGTGAGTATGATGCCCCCAGCTTCACTCCCTTGCCTCCAAAGGTGCATGAATTACTCACAGTTCCTTGTAGTTGGCATCATACAGAGTTGCCCACTTGTTCTGCTGATGTGGCTGCCACTTTATGGACTGGTAGTTGGGATCCAAGTAGGAGCCGTTCAAGCTGTCGTTATCTTGGATCAGGCCTGGAATGAAGGGAGAACACTTATTCAGATCCCTCTGAGACAGTGTCCAGCTGGGAAGAGCACAAGGAAGCCCTTGGCACTCACATACCTGGTGAGAGCGCTCCTGGCTGGTGCCAGGGAGGTGTTTGGACTCTATCAGGGTTCAGTGGCACTGACCCCATCCCTGGCTCCTGCTTTATCAGCCCGTTGAGCATCTGGGCATTGAGGGTGTTGGGGGGAGACTCAGAGTGTTTCCTCTTCTTGGCAGGATGCACTGGGAGGCTGCAGGGACCACGGGAAAGCAAAGGCTGAGCAGGGAAGCAAGAGGTGGGCAGGAAACAGCCCATGACCAGGCACAAAGCTGGGTTCTCACATAGAAACCTGCATACAAGGAGCCCCCAGGCTTGTTCAGCTCTATCAGCATCTTCTCCCATTGCCTAGGAAACCCAAACACCTACTTCAAACTCCAGGTCCTTGCTAAGCCTGGGCAGCAGGAAAAGGAGCTGCTGGTCCAAACCATGCTCAGGGCATGTATTTGCCAATCCAACCCTCCACAGCAGACCAAGCTCCAAGCAGCTGCTCAGCTCCAACCAAAGCTGCTCTTACAGCCCTAGTCTCAAGCTCAGTGGTTCTGCCAACCCTCAAGCTCGGTGCCAGCCATGAACTGAGCCATATCTTTGCCTTCTTCTTGTCCCCACCACCCACCTCCACACAATGCCCATGCTCCATACTTTACCTCAACGGCTCCCCATCTTTCTCCCATAGCACCAGGGCAAGCTCCTTAACTTGGAATCAAACCCAGTCATTCTGCTCATGCATCTCCAAGCCTCCCTCATCCTCCCCATTCACCAACAGCTCTGCAAAGCCCCAGTGCCCCGAGTCCTTACTCTGCTCCGTGTTGCTGGAGAAGCTGGTGCAGCATCTGCGACTGCTGGGCATGGTGGAGGTCAGCAGGGGCCATACCCTGCCCGATGCCATATGGTGGTAGCAGGGGCTCAGCCTTCATGTACATGTCCCGCTGCAGGCTGGGGTAGTGTGGGGTGTGCTGCTGCTGGTGCGGGTGAGGAGGAGGAGGAGGAGGGCCTGGGAGATGGGGGGGTGGTGGTGGAGGAGGAGGAGGAGGAGGAGGAGGATGCTCCAGGCGAGAAGGGGGAGTCATGTGGCACATGTTCTCGGGGGTCATGGTCCGGAGGAGGTGAGGGTCTTGAAAGAGAGAAAGAGGCAAAGGTGTTAGAGCAGCAGGTAGGGACATTCACTGGGTCCTAAAGCCAGGTCCAGCACCAACACAGCTCCTCTGCCCCTGAACCAGCCTGGTTATCTTCAGGGCCAGGTTGGATGGGGCTTGGAGCAACTTGCTCTAGTGGAAGGTGTCTGGGGCCTGGGGGTGGAACTGGGTAAGCTTTAAGCTCCCTTGAACCCAAACCATCCCATGATGTTCATGAATCCATATCTCACTGCTCTTGCACCTAGTCTCAGTGTGGCTGTTTCCTTACCTACCCCATCTGCTCTGCAGGGATTCCCTTCTCATGTCAACAGCCTTGGCTGTCAACTACAGACACAAGCTGTGTCCAAGTGGTATCTGCAAAGCAAGGACACAGCCAGGTCCTGGCCAGCTGATAAAGGGACATCAACACTATGAAACCTGTTACACCATATATCTGCTGAGGAGAGGTGAGACTGGAGGGGTCAGCACAAGGAAGCAGGCAGGGCCCGGTGCCTTGAAGCCCAAAGGACCAAAAGTGCAATCAGGTCCTTGGGATGAAGGACAAGGAAGATGGCCACAAACACTCTTTTTATTTGCTATACCCAAGTATCATGTGGCTGCAGTGGAAGCACATCTTTAGGAATCCTCAGGGAGCTTTAGTGTTAGCCTTGCATTTCCCTTCAAGCAGAAAAGCCATCAACCATGATATTCCTATAGCACCAAGGAACTACATGGACCACTAAAGCACAATGGGGGGGCAAATGATCCAAGAGTCAGGATCTGAAGCCTGGGCCTGGAAACACAGAACTACAGAGAAAGCACCTGAACTTGGCCTGATTTTACTGCTCCTGGGCATGACAAAGACTCTCATGGGTTCATCTCATGATGCCAGAGCTGCTCATAGCTGTGGGCTACAGCACCCCGCCAAGAAACCAGACTATCACCCATGGACAGAGCCTTGAGAAGCCAAAGATGGGCTTCATCCCACCCAGCACTGCTCAGCTCAGAGCTTGGGGTCCTGGCTTGGCCTGTTGCCTGGTCTCTATAGAATATAGAATATAGAATCCAAGTGGTTTGTGTTGGAAGGGAGCTTAAAGCTCATCCAGCTCCAACCCCAACCCCTTCCCACTGCTCATTGCCCCTGTGTCCAACCTGGCCTTGAGCACTGCCAGGGATGGGGCAGCCACAGCTTCTCTGGGCACCCTGTGCCAGCGCCTCAGCATCCTCCCAGGGAAGCTTTCAACACCATTCCCAAAGCTCAAGCTTGGTAAGGAGTCCATGACAGCATGGAAAAACAGCACAAAGACCAGTTAAGCTCAGTTACCCTGCTGAGACCTCCCCAGAACCCAGTGTACCACATCTGTGCTGCAGAACACATTCAGGTTGGGTCAAAACCTGGTGGAGCATCATCTCCTAAGAGGAACTGCAAGGGAAAGACCCAAGGAGTGGCAGCAGTGCAGCCCCAGGCTCTGACCAGGAGCTCTCTGATGGGTTTTCTGCTGTGGGAAACACACAATGGGGTCCCCAGCCCCATAGAACAAACCTTCACCCATCTTCAGCAGGACAAAGCTCATCTGTGTCCACAGCCTCTACCTAAGGGCTGCAGGACCAGCACATCCAGGGACTGGTCATAGCTGTTACAGAGACGTGGAGGGGGATAACACAGGAGATATCCACTGGGTCTTTGCCAGGCTGCATCCCTAAGGAGGTGCCAGCAACCAGCCCTGAGCCAGACACTGGTCTGGATGGACTTTGTCCTCAGACCAACCAGTCACTGGTTGACTAATGAGGCCGAAGCACTTGACCAGGAACCAGTATAAACTCCTCCTGTTGCAAGGGCTGGAGAAGTGACTTGTATTTATGTCAATGAGCCCTCCTACTGCTGGGACAGGGCTGCTTCCACCCCTTCTGCTCCTTGCCATGCTCTCTGAGAGCCCTTCTCCAGCACATATGGAATGGATTCCTCTGCCTTCTGGAGCTGTCCCAGGGACCATCACTGGGGCTCCAAGGAGGAAGGGAGGTCTCCATCCTGAGGAGTTTGAGATGAGGACCAAGGCTGAGAGGTGACACTCCTGGATAGAGTATTCCTCTGTTTTCCAGCTGGTGAGAAGTGATGGGAACAACATCTCCCATCCCCAGCTCTGCTCCTGCCATCCTGACAAACACTCAACTTCCACCTTGGAGCAAAGACTAGCACCGCTCAACAACACATCCATCCAGGCAGTGTGGCACTGCTCATCCCAATGATGGATACAGATCCAACAGCATCAGAGCAACCCTTGGGGACCCAGCCTGCGTAGAAGGACAGTGGCATCAGGGCTGGGAGAGGAGCCTTGTGTCCTCCCCTGAGGAACACTGCAAGAAATGCATCTTTACAGCATCTTATATGAACGTTCTGATCCTGAGCATGGTCAGGATAGGCAATTGGTGGCCCAGGTACAAGCTGCAGCTTCCAAAGGACAGCCCATGCATGAGCATCCAAGAACACACATATCCTCACAGCAGACACTGCATCTTCACAGTGTCCATCTCCCCACCACCACAGCACATCACTATTTCCACAGGCTTCTAACCAAGACAGGGATGCATTTACCAAATGCAGGACCCATGCTCTGTGCTTCCCAGCTCCAGGGGAAAAACAGGGCTGGGAAAGCATCCCTTCCCTCCTCCTGAGGAAGGAGCTGCTCTGTGGGTGCTCTCCTCCCCATCGGAGCAGCTCTCCCTGTGCAGAGCAATCCGGCCTCTTTGTTATATTTAAGGAAGGGCCAGGAGGAATTCCAGGGATTTTCTTTTAGCAAGATAAACAGAACTCTTGACCTCTTCCATCAAAAACCAGGAGAGCAGGCGCTGTTCCTGCTGCGGAATGGGGAAGAGGCTGCTGCTGCCGAGGGGGAAGGGAGACCAAAGCAGCCTTCCTTCCATCAAAGAGCACTGAAGGTCACCACAGGAACCAAACAGCACCCGGTGGCTTCCCCAAGGAGAGCCTGGCAATGACCCTGCCTCTGACACCAGCTCCCTGTGCCCTCTGCATTGGGAGCAGAAGACACCCCCCCAACCACCCCGGATCAAGCTGGTCCCATTGGAGGGGAGGGAAAGGCTGGGAAGGAACTTACTGCTCAACGGCGGGTTCATTCCTGCCTCCTGGAGCCGGGCTCCATGTCAGGGACACGCTCCCATTCCTTCCCTTTGGCTCACCCGAGGTGCAGGGATAAGGCAG